>NC_058518.1:257897482-258200512 GCF_904849725.1 Hordeum vulgare subsp. vulgare | reverse complement strand
TTGAACACACAAAAAGTATGGAGTTCAAATAAGTTCAAAAAAATGAAATGCCTTTGTAAGAGATGATTTCTCGTTCGAAACGCTCCTACTTCGGGAGAGATTGTCCGTTTTGTACACGAACTACATCCAGCCCTCTCAACTTTTTAACACATGCTATGTGGGTGAAATGATGATAGCATGCCAACTTTCAACATTTTCAGAGTTTATTTGTAGTGCTTTTCAATTTCAGGGTCAACTAGCACAAAAAAAAGCAAATGCACGAAATATACCAAATGAAGTGAGAAATTGTTGAAATTTTGTGATGTGCCTTAGAATGGTGCATTTTGAACACACAAAAAGTATGGAGTTCAAATAAGTTCAAAAAAATGAAATCCCTTTGTAAGAGATGAGTTCTCGTTCGAAACGCTCCTACTTCGAGAGAGATTGTCCGTTTTGTACACGAACTAAATCCAGTTTTTGTCGTAGCCCTCTCAACTTTTTAACACATGCTATGTGGGTGAAATGATGATAGCATGCCAACTTTCAACATTTTCAGAGTTCATTTGTAGTGCTTTTCAATTTCAGGGTCAACTAGCTCAAAAAAAACAAGTAAATGCACGAAATATACCAAATGAAGTCAGAAATTGTTGAAATTTTGTGATGTGCCTTCGAATGGTGCATTTTGAACACACAAAAAGTATGGAGTTCAAATAGGTTCAAAAAAATGAAATCCCTTTGTAAGAGATGAGTTCTCGTTCGAAACGCTCCTACTTCGGGAGAGATTGTCCGTTTTGTACACGAATTGCATCCAGTTTTTGTCGTAGCCCTCTCTACTTTTTAACAGATGCTATGTGGGTGAAATGATGATAGCATGCCAACTTTCAACATTTTCAGAGTTCATTTGTAGTGCTTTTCAATTTCAGGGTCAACTAGCACAAAAAATAAGCAAATGCACGAAATATACCAAATGAAGTCAGAAATTGTTGAAATTTTGTGATGTGCCTTAGAATGGTGCATTTTGAACACACAAAAAGTATGGAGTTCAAATAAGTTCAAAAAAATGAAATCCCTTTGTAAGAGATGAGTTCTCGTTCGAAACGCTGCTACTTCGTGAGAGATTGTCCGTTTTGTACACGAACTGCATCCAGTTTTTGTCGTAGCCCTCTTAACTTTTTAACACATTCTATGTGGGTGAAATGATGATAGCATGCCAACTTTCAACATTTTCAGAGTTCATTTGTAGTGCTTTTCAATTTCAGGCTCAACTAGCTGAAAACAAAATAAGCAAATGCACGAAATATACCAAATGAAGTCAGAAATTGTTGAAATTTTTCGATGTGCCTTAGAATGGTGCATTTTGAACACACAAAAAGTATGGAGTTCAAATAAGTTCAAAAAAATGAAATCCCTTTGTAAGAGATGAGTTCTCGTTCGAAACGCTGCTACTTCGAGAGAGATTGTCCGTTTTGTACACGAACAACATCCAGTTTTTGTCGTAGCCCTCTTAACTTTTTAACACATGCTATGTGGGTGAAATGATGATAGCATGCCAACTTTCAACATTTTCAGAGTTCATTTGTAGTGCTTTTGAATTTCAGGCTCAACTAGCTCAAAAAAAGCAAATGCACGAAATATACCAAATGAAGTCAGAAATTGTTGAAATTTTCTGATGTGCCTTAGAATGGTGCATTTTGAACACACAAAAATTATGGAGTTCAAATAAGTTCAAAAAAATGAAATCCCTTTGTAAGAGATGAGTTCTCGTTCGGAACGCTGCTACTTCGAGAGAGATTGTCCGTTTTGCACACGAACTGCATCCAGTTTTTGTCGTAGCCCTCTTAAATTTTTAACACATGCTATGTGGGTGAAATGATGATAGCATGCCAACTTTCAACATTTTCAGAGTTCATTTGTAGTGCTTTTCAATTTCAGGCTCAACTAGCTCAAAAAAAAGCAAATGCACAAAATATACCAAATGAAGTCAGAAATTGTTGAAATTTTGTGATGTGCCTTCGAATGGTGCATTTTGAACACACAAAAAGTATGGAGTTCAAATAAGTTCAAAAAAATGAAATCCCTTTGTAAGAGATGAGTTCTCGTTCGAAACGCTGCTACTTCGAGAGAGATTGTCCGTTTTGTACACGAATTTCATCTAGTTTTTGTCGTAGCCCTCTCAACTTTTTAACACATGCTATGTGGGTGAAATGATGATAGCATGCCAACTTTCAACATTTTTAGAGTTCATTTGTAGTGCTTTTCAATTTCAGGGTCAACTAGCTCAAAAAAAAAAAGTAAATGCACGAAATATACCAAATGAAGTCAGAAATTGTTGAAATTTTGTGATGTGCCTTAGAATGGTGCATTTTGAACACACAAAAAGTATGGAGTTCAAATAAGTTCAAAAAAATGAAATCCCTTTGTAAGAGATGAGTTCTCGTTCGAAACGCTCCTACTTCGGGAGAGATTGTCCGTTTTGTACACGAACTGCATCCAGCCCTCTCAACTTTTTAACACATGCTATGTGGGTGAAATGATGATAGCATGCCAACTTTCAATATTTTCAGAGTTCATTTGTAGTGCTTTTCAATTGCAGGGTCAACTAGCTCAAAAAAAGCAAATGCACGAAATATACCAAATGAAGTCAGAAATTGTTGAAATTTTGTGATGTGCCTTAGAATGGTGCATTTTGAACACACAAAAAGTATGGAGTTCAAATAAGTTCAAAAAAATGAAATCCCTTTGTAAGAGATGAGTTCTCGTTCGAAACGCTCCTACTTCGAGAGAGATTGTCCGTTTTGTACACGAATTGCATCCTGTTTTTGTCGTAGCCCTCTCAACTTTTTAACACATGCTATGTGGGTGAAATGATGATAGCATGCCAACTTTCAACATTTTCAGAGTTCATTTGTAGTGCTTTTCAATTTCAGGGTCAACTAGCTCAAAAAAATAATAAGCAAATGCACAAAATATACCAAATGAAGTCAGAAATTGTTGAAATTTTGTGCTGTGCCTTCGAATGGTGCATTTTGAACACACAAGAAGTATGGAGTTCAAATAGGTTCAAAAAAATGAAATCCCTTTGTAAGAGATGAGTTCTCGTTCGAAACGCTGCTACTTCGAGAGAGATTGTCCGTTTTGTACATGAATTGCATCTAGTTTTTGTCGTAGCCCTCTCAACTTTTTAACAGATGCTATGTGGGTGAAATGATGATAGCATGCCAACTTTCAACATTTTCAGAGTTCATTTGTAGTGCTTTTCAATTTCAGGGTCAACTAGCTCAAAAAAAAGCAAATGCACGAAATATACCAAATGAAGTCAATTTTTTTTGAAATTTTGTGATGTGCCTTAGAATGGTGCATTTTGAACACACAAAAAGTATGGATTTCAAATAGGTTAAAAAAATGAAATCCCTTTGTAAGAGATGAGTTCTCGTTCGAAACGCTCCTACTTCGAGAGAGATTGTCCGTTTTGTACACGAACTGCATCCAGTTTTTGTCGTAGCCCTCTCAACTTTTTAACACATGCTATGTGGGTGAAATGATGATAGGATGCCAACTTTCAACATTTTCAGAGTTCATTTGTAGTGCTTTTCAATTTCAGGGTCAACTAGCACAAAAAATAAGCAAATGCACGAAATATACCAAATGAAGTTAGAAATTGTTGAAATTTTGTGATGTGCCTTAGAATGGTGCATTTTGAACACACAAAAAGTATGGAGTTCAAATAAGTTCAAAAAAATGAAATCCCTTTGTAAGAGATGAGTTCTCGTTCGAAACGCTGCTACTTCGTGAGAGATTGTCCGTTTTGTACACGAACTGCATCCAGTTTTTGTCGTAGCCCTCTTAACTTTTTGACACATGCTATGTGGGTGAAATGATGATAGCATGCCAACTTTCAACATTTTCAGAGTTCATTTGTAGTGCTTTTCAATTTCAGGCTCAACTAGCTCAAAACAAAATAAGCAAATGCACGAAATATACCAAATGAAGTCAGAAATTGTTGAAATTTTGTGATGTGCCTTAGAATGGTGCATTTTGAACACACAAAAAGTATGGAGTTCAAATAAGTTCAAAAAAATGAAATCCCTTTGTAAGACATGAGTTCTCGTTCGAAACGCTGCTACTTCGAGAGAGATTGTCCGTTTTGTACACGAACAGCATCCAGTTTTTGTCGTAGCCCTCTTAACTTTTTAACACATGCTATGTGGGTGAAATGATGATAGCATGCCAACTTTCAACATTTTCAGAGTTCATTTGTAGTGCTTTTCAATTTCAGGCTCAACTAGCTCAAAAAAAGAGCAAATGCACGAAATATACCAAATGAAGTCAGAAATTGTTGAAATTTTCTGATGTGCCTTAGAATGGTGCATTTTGAACACACAAAAATTATGGAGTTCAAATAAGTTCAAAAAATGAAATCCCTTTGTAAGAGATGAGTTCTCGTTCGAAACGCTGCTACTTCGAGAGAGATTGTCCGTTTTGCACACGAACTGCATCCAGTTTTTGTCGTAGCCCTCTTAAATTTTTAACACATGCTATGTGGGTGAAATGATGATAGCATGCCAACTTTCAACATTTTCAGAGTTCATTTGTAGTGCTTTTCAATTTCAGGCTCAACTAGCTCAAAAAAAAAGCAAATGCACAAAATATACCAAATGAAGTCAGAAATTGTTGAAATTTTGTGATGTGCCTTCGAATGGTGCATTTTGAACACACAAAAAGTATGGAGTTCAAATAAGTTCAAAAAAATGAAATCCCTTTGTAAGAGATGAGTTCTCGTTCGAAACGCTCCTACTTCGAGAGAGATTATCCGTTTTGTACACGAACTGCATCCTGTTTTTGTCGTAGCCCTCTCAACTTTTTAACACATGCTATGTGGGTGAAATGATGATAGCATGCCAACTTTCAACATTTTCAGAGTTCATTTGTAGTGCTTTTCAATTTCAGGGTCAACTAGCTCAAAAAAAAATAAGCAAATGCACAAAATATACCAAATGAAGTTAGAAATTGTTGAAATTTTGTGCTGTGCCTTCGAATGGTGCATTTTGAACACACAAAAAGTATGGAGTTCAAATAGGTTCAAAAAAATGAAATCCCTTTGTAAGAGATGAGTTCTCGTTCGAAACGCTGCTACTTCGAGAGAGATTGTCCGTTTTGTACATGAATTGCATCTAGTTTTTGTCGTAGCCCTCTCAACTTTTTAACACACGCTATGTGGGTGAAATGATGATAGCATGCCAACTTTCAACATTTTCAGAGTTCATTTGTAGTGCTTTTCAATTTCAGGGTCAACAAGCTCAAAAAAATAATAAGTAAATGCACGAAAATATACCAAATGAAGTCAGAAATTGTTGAAATTTTGTGCTGTGCCTTAGAATGGTGCATTTTGAACACACAAAAAGTATGGAGTTCAAATAAGTTCAAAAAAATGAAATCCCTTTGTAAGAGATGAGTTCTCGTTCGAAACGCTCCTACTTCGGGAGAGATTGTCCGTTTTGTACACGAACTGCATCCAGCCCTCTCAACTTTTTAACACATGCTATTTGGGTGAAATGATGATAGCATTCCAACTTTCAACATTTTTAGAGTTCATTTGTAGTGCTTTTCAATTTCAGGGTCAACTAGCTCAAAAAAAAAGCAAATGCACGAAATATACCAAATGAAGTCAGAAATTGTTGAAATTTTGTGATGTGCTTTAGAATGGTGCATTTTGAACACACAAAAAGTATGGAGTTCAAATAAGTTCAAAAAAAAGAAATCCCTTTGTAAGAGATTAGTTCTCGTTCGAAACGCTCCTACTTCGAGAGAGATTGTCCGTTTTGTACACGAATTGCATCCAGTTTTTGTCGTAGCCCTCTCAACTTTTTAACACATGCTATGTGGGTTAAATGATGATAGCATGACAACTTTCAACATTTTCAGAGTTCATTTGTAGTGCTTTTCAATTTCAGGCTCAACTAGCTCAAAAAAAATAAGCAAATGCACAAAATATACCAAATGAAGTCAGAAATTGTTGAAATTTTGTGATGTGCCTTCGAATGGTGCATTTTGAACACACAAAAAGTATGGAGTTCAAATAAGTTCAAAAAAATGAAATCCCTTTGTAAGAGATGAGTTCTCGTTCGAAACGGTGCTACTTCGAGAGAGATTGTCCGTTTTGTAGACGAATTGCATCTAGTTTTTGTCGTAGCCCTCTTAAATTTTTAACACATGCTATGTGGGTGAAATGATGATAGCATGCCAAATTTCAACATTTTCAGAGTTCATTTGTAGTGCTTTTCAATTTCAGGGTCAACTAGCTCAAAAAAATAATAAGTAAATGCACGAAATGTACCAAATGAAGTCCGAAATTGTTGAAATTTTGTGATGTGCCTTAGAATGGTGTATTTTGAACACACAAAAAGCATGGATTTCAAATAGGTTCAAAAAAATGAAATCCCTTTGTAAGAGTTGAGTTCTCGTTCGAAACGCTGTTACTTCGAGAGAGATTGTCCGTTTCGTACACGAACTGCATCCAGTTTTTGTCTTAGCCCTCTCAACTTTTTAACACATGCTATGTGGACGAAATGATGATAGCATGCCAACTTTCAACATTTTCAGAGTTCATTTGTAGTGCTTTTCAATTTCAGGGTCAACTAGCTCAAAAAATATAAGTAAATGCACGAAATATACCAAATGAAGTCAGAAATTGTTGAAATTTTGTGATGTGCCTTAGAATGGTGCATTTTGAACACACAAAAAGTATGGAGTTCAAATAAGTTCCAAAAAATGAAATCCCTTTGTAAGAGATGTGTTCTCGTTCGAAAGGCTCCTACTTCGAGAGAGATTGTCTGTTTTGTATACGAACTGCATCTAGTTTTTGTCGTAACCCTCTCAACTTTTTAACACATGCTATGTGGGTGAAATGATGATATCATGCCAACTTTCAACATTTTCAGAGTTCATTTGTAGTGCTTTTCAATTTCACGGTCAACTAGCTAAAAAAAATAAGCAAATGCACGAAATATACCAAATGAAGTCAGAAATTGTTGAAATTTTGTGATGTGCCTTAGAATGGTGCATTTTGAACACACAAAAAGTATGGAGTTCAAATAAGTTCAAAAAAATGAAATCCCTTTGTAAGAGATGAGTTCTCGTTCGAAACGCTCCTACTTCGAGAGAGATTGTCCGTTTTGTACACGAACTGCATCCAGTTTTTGTCGTAGCCCTCTCAACTTTTTAACACATGCTATGTGGGTGAAATGATGATAGCATGCCAACTTTCAACATTTTCAGAGTTCATTTGTAGTGCTTTTCTATTTCAGGGTCAACTAGCTCAAAAAAAAGCAAATGCACGAAATATACCAAATGAAGTTAGAAATTGTTGAAATTTTGTGATGTGCCTTAGAATGGTGCATTTTGAACACACAAAAAGTATGGAGTTCAAATAAGTTCAAAAAATGAAATTCCTTTGTAAGAGATGAGTTCTCGTTCGAAACGCTCCTACTTCGAGAGAGATTGTCCGTTTTGTACACGAACTGCATCCAGTTTTTGTCGTAGCCCTCTCAACTTTTTAACACATGCTATGTGGGTGAAATGATGATAGGATGCCAACTTTCAACATATTCAGAGTTCATTTGTAGTGCTTTTCAATTTCAGGGTCAACTAGCACAAAAAATAAGCAAATGCACGAAATATACCAAATGAAGTCAGAAATTGTTGAAATTTTGTGATGTGCCTTAGAATGGTGTATTTTGAACACACAAAAAGTATGGAGTTCAAATAAGTTCAAAAAAATGAAATCCCTTTGTAAGAGATGAGTTCTCGTTCGAAACGCTGCTACTTCGTGAGAGATTGTCCGTTTTGTACACGAACTGCATCCAGTTTTTGTCGTAGCCCTCTTAACTTTTTAACACATGCTATGTGGGTGAAATGATGATAGCATGCCAACTTTCAACATTTTCAGAGTTCATTTGTAGTGCTTTTCAATTTCAGGGTCAACTAGCTCAAAAAAAAGCAAATGCACGAAATATACCAAATGAAGTTAGAAATTGTTGAAATTTTGTGATGTGCCTTAGAATGGTGCATTTTGAACACACAAAAAGTATGGAGTTCAAATAAGTTCAAAAAATGAAATTCCTTTGTAAGAGATGAGTTCTCGTTCGAAACGCTCCTACTTCGAGAGAGATTGTCCGTTTTGTACACGAACTGCATCCAGTTTTTGTCGTAGCCCTCTCAACTTTTTAACACATGCTATGTGGGTGAAATGATGATAGGATGCCAACTTTCAACATTTTCAGAATTCATTTGTAGTGCTTTTCAATTTCAGGGTCAACTAGCACAAAAAATAAGCAAATGCACGAAATATACCAAATGAAGTCAGAAATTGTTGAAATTTTGTGATGTGCCTTAGAATGGTGCATTTTGAACACACAAAAAGTATGGAGTTCAAATAAGTTCAAAAAAATGAAATCCCTTTGTAAGAGATGAGTTCTCGTTCGAAACGCTGCTACTTCGTGAGAGATTGTCCGTTTTGTACACGAACTGCATCCAGTTTTTGTCGTAGCCCTCTTAACTTTTTAACACATGCTATGTGGGTGAAATGATGATAGCATGCCAACTTTCAACATTTTCAGAGTTCATTTGTAGTGCTTTTCAATTTCAGGGTCAACTAGCTCAAAAAAAAGCAAATGCACGAAATATACCAAATGAAGTTAGAAATTGTTGAAATTTTGTGATGTGCCTTAGAATGGTGCATTTTGAACACACAAAAAGTATGGAGTTCAAATAAGTTCAAAAAATGAAATTCCTTTGTAAGAGATGAGTTCTCGTTCGAAACGCTCCTACTTCGAGAGAGATTGTCCGTTTTGTACACGAACTGCATCCAGTTTTTGTCGTAGCCCTCTCAACTTTTTAACACATGCTATGTGGGTGAAATGATGATAGCATGCAAACTTTCAACATTTTCAGAGTTCATTTGTAGTGCTGTTCAATTTCGGGGTCAACAAGCTCAAAAAAAAGTAAATGCACGAAATATACCAAATGAAGTCAGAAATTGTTGAAATTTTGTGATGTGCCTTAGAATGGTGCATTTTGAAAACACAAAAAGTATGGAGTTCAAATAAGTTCAAAAAAATGAAATCCCTTTGTAAGAGATGAGTTGTCGTTCGAAACGCTCCTACGTCGAGAGAGATTGTCCGTTTTGTACACGAATAGCATCCAGTTTTTGTCGTAGCCCTCTCAACTTTTTAACACATTCTATGTGGGTGAAATGATGGTAGCATGCCAACTTTCAACATTTTCAGAGTTCGTTTGTAGTGCTTTTCAATTTCAGGGTCAACTAGCTCAAAAAAAAAAGAAGTAAATGCACGGAATATACCAAATGAAGTCAGAAATTGTTGAAATTTTGTGATGTGACTTAGAATGGTGAATTTTGAACACACAAAAAGTATGGAGTTCAAATAAGTTCAAAAAAACGAAATCCCTTTGTAAGAGATGAGTTCTCGTTCGAAACGCTCCTACTTCGAGAGAGATTGTCCGTTTTGTACACGAACTGCATCCAGTTTTTGTTTTAGCCCTCTCAACTTTTTAACACATGCTATGTGGGTGAAATGATGATAGCATGCCAACTTTCAATATTTTCAGAGTTCATTTGTAGTGCTTTTCAATTTCAGGGTCAACTAGCTCAAAAAAAAATAAGTAAATGCACGAAATATAACAAATGAAGTGAGAAATTGTTGAAATTTTGTGATGTGCATTAGAATGGTGCATTTTGAACACACAGAAAGTATGGAGTTAAAATAAGTTCAAAAAAATGAAATCCCTTTGTAAGAGATGAGTTCTCGTTCGAAACGCTCCTACTTCGAGAGAGATTGTCTGTTTTGTACACGAACTGCATCCAGTTTTTGTCGTAGCCCTCTCAACTTTTTAACACATTCTATGTGGGTGAAATTATGATAGCATGCCAACTTTCAACATTTTCAGAGTTCATTTGTAGTGCTTTTCAATTTCAGGCTCAACTAGCTCAAAAAAAATAAGCAAATGCACGAAATAAACCAAATAAAGTCAGAAATTGTTGAAATTTTGTGATGTGCCTTATAATGGTGCATTTTGAACACACAAAAAGTATGGAGTTCAAATAAGTTCAAAAAATGAAATCCCTTTGTAAGAGACGAGTTCTTGTTCGAAACGGTGCTACTTCGAGAGAGATTGTCCGTTTTGTACACGAACTGCATCCAGTTTTTGTCTTTGCCCTCTCAAATTTTTAACACATGCTATGTGGGTGAAATGATGATAGCATGCCAACTTTCAACATTTTGAGAGTTCATTTGTAGTGCTTTTCAATTTCAGGGTCAACTAGCTCAAAAAAAAAAGTAAATGCACGAAATATACCAAATGAAGTCAGAAATTGTTGAAATTTTGTGATGTGCCTTAGAATGGTGCATTTTGAACACACAAAAAGCATGGATTTCAAATAAGTTCAAAAAAATGAAATCCCTTTGTAAGAGTTGAGTTCTCGTTCGAAACGCTGTTACTTGGAGAGAGATTGTCCGTTTTGTACACGAACTGCATCCAGTTTTTGTCTTAGCCCTCTCAACTTTTGAACACATGCTATGTGGACGAAATGATGATAGCATGCCAACTTTCAACATTTTCAGAGTTCATTTGTAGTGCTTTTCAATTTCAGGGTCAACTAGCTCAAAAAAATAATAAGTAAATGCACGAAATATACCAAATGAAGTCAGAAATTGTTGAAATTTTGTGATGTACCTTAGAATGGTGCATTTTGAACACACAAAAAGTATGGAGTTCAAATAAGTTAAAGAAAATGAAATCCCTTTGTAAGAGATGAGTTCTCGTTCGAAACGCTGCTACTTCGAAAGAGATTGTCCGTTTTGTACACGAACTGCATCCAGTTTTTGTCTTAGCCCTCTCAACTTTTTAACACATGCTATGTGGGTGAAATGATGATAGCATGCCAACTTTCAACATTTTTAGAGTTCATTTGTAGTGCTTTTCAATTTCAGGGTCAACTAGCTCAAAAAATATAAGTAAATGCACGAAATATACCAAATGAAGTCAGAAATTGTTGAAATTTTGTGATGTGCCTTAGAATGGTGCATTTTGAACACACAAAAAGTATGGAGTTCAAATAAGTTCCAAAAAATGAAATCCCTTTGTAAGAGATGTGTTCTCGTTCGAAAGGCTCCTACTTCGAGAGAGATTGTCCGTTTTGTATACGAACTGCATCTAGTTTTTGTCGTAACCCTCTCAACTTTTTAACACATGCTATGTGGGTGAAATGATGATATCATGCCAACTTTCAACATTTTCAGAGTTCATTTGTAGTGCTTTTCAATTTCACGGTCAACTAGCTAAAAAAAAAGCAAATGCACGAAATATACCAAATGAAGTCAGAAATTGTTGAAATTTTGTGATGTGCCTTAGAATGGTGCATTTTGAACACACAAAAAGTATGGATTTCAAATAAGTTCAAAAAAATGAAATCCCTTTGTAAGAGATGAGTTCTCGTTCGAAACGCTCCTACTTCGAGAGAGATTGTCCGTTTTGTACACGAACTGCATCCAGTTTTTGTCGTAGCCCTCTCAACTTTTTAACACATGCTATGTGGGTGAAATGATGATAGCATGCCAACTTTCAACATTTTCAGAGTTCATTTGTAGTGCTTTTCAATTTCAGGGTCAACTAGCTCAAAAAAAAGCAAATGCACGAAATATACCAAATGAAGTTAGAAATTGTTGAAATTTTGTGATGTGCCTTAGAATGGTGCATTTTGAACACACAAAAAGTATGGAGTTCAAATAAGTGCAAAAAATGAAATTCCTTTGTAAGAGATGAGTTCTCGTTCGAAACGCTCCTACTTCGAGAGAGATTGTCCGTTTTGTACACGAACTGCATCCAGTTTTTGTCGTAGCCCTCTCAACTTTTTAACACATGCTATGTGGGTGAAATGATGATAGCATGCAAACTTTCAACATTTTCAGAGTTCATTTGTAGTGCTGTTCAATTTCAGGGTCAACAAGCTCAAAAAAAAGTAAATGCACGAAATATACCAAATGAAGTCAGAAATTGTTGAAATTTTGTGATGTGCCTTAGAATGGTGCATTTTGAAAACACAAAAAGTATGGAGTTCAAATAAGTTCAAAAAAATGAAATCCCTTTGTAAGAGATGAGTTCTCGTTCGAAACGCTCCTACGTCGAGAGAGATTGTCCGTTTTGTACACGAATAGCATCCAGTTTTTGTCGTAGCCCTCTCAACTTTTTAACACATTCTATGTTGGTGAAATGATGGTAGCATGCCAACTTTCAACATTTTCAGAGTTCGTTTGTAGTGCTTTTCAATTTCAGGGTCAACTAGCTCAAAAAAAAAGAAGTAAATGCACGGAATATACCAAATGAAGTCAGAAATTGTTGAAATTTTGTGATGTGCCTTAGAATGGTGAATTTTGAACACACAAAAAGTATGGAGTTCAAATAAGTTCAAAAAAACGAAATCCCTTTGTAAGAGATGAGTTCTCGTTCGAAACGCTCCTACTTCGAGAGAGATTGTCCGTTTTGTACACGAACTGCATCCAGTTTTTGTCTTAGCCCTCTCAACTTTTTAACACATGCTATGTGGGTGAAATGATGATAGCATGCCAACTTTCAATATTTTCAGAGTTCATTTGTAGTGCTTTTCAATTTCAGGGTCAACTAGCTCAAAAAAAATAAGTAAATGCACGAAATATAACAAATGAAGTGAGAAATTGTTGAAATTTTGTGATGTGCATTAGAATGGTGCATTTTGAACACACAAAAAGTATGGAGTTAAAATAAGTTCAAAAAAATGAAATCCCTTTGTAAGAGATGAGTTCTCGTTCGAAACGCTGCTACTTCGAGAGAGATTGTCTGTTTTGTACACGAACTGCATCCAGTTTTTGTCGTAGCCCTCTCAACTTTTTAACACATTCTATGTGGGTGAAATTATGATAGCATGCCAACTTTCAACATTTTCAGAGTTCATTTGTAGTGCTTTTCAATTTCAGGCTCAACTAGCTCAAAAAAAATAAGCAAATGCACGAAATAAACCAAATAAAGTCAGAAATTGTTGAAATTTTGTGATGTGCCTTAGAATGGTGCATTTTGAACACACAAAAAGTATGGAGTTCAAATAAGTTCAAAAAATGAAATCCCTTGGTAAGAGACGAGTTCTTGTTCGAAACGGTGCTACTTCGAGAGAGATTGTCCGTTTTGTACACGAACTGCATCCAGTTTTTGTCTTAGCCCTCTCAAATTTTTAATACATGCTATGTGGGTGAAATGATGATAGCATGCCAACTTTCAACATTTTCAGAGTTCATTTGTAGTGCTTTTCAATTTCAGGGTCAACTAGCTCAAAAAAAAAAGTAAATGCACGAAATATACCAAATGAAGTCAGAAATTGTTGAAATTTTGTGATGTGCCTTAGAATGGTGTATTTTGAACACACAAAAAGCATGGATTTCAAATAAGTTCAAAAAAATGAAATCCCTTTGTAAGAGTTGAGTTCTCGTTCGAAACGCTGTTACTTCGAGAGAGATTGTCCGTTTTGTACACGAACTGCATCCAGTTTTTGTCTTAGCCCTCTCAACTTTTGAACACATGCTATGTGGACGAAATGATGATAGCATGCCAACTTTCAACATTTTCAGAGTTCATTTGTAGTGCTTTTCAATTTCAGGGTCAACTAGCTCAAAAAAATAATAAGTAAATGCACGAAATATACCAAATGAAGTCAGAAATTGTTGAAATTTTGTGATGTGCCTTAGAATGGTGCATTTTGAACACACAAAAAGTATGGAGTTCAAATAAGTTCAAGAAAATGAAATCCCTTTGTAAGAGATGAGTTCTCGTTCGAAACGCTGCTACTTCGAGAGAGATTGTCCGTTTTGTACACGAACTGCATCCAGTTTTTGTCTTAGCCCTCTCAACTTTTTAACACATGCTATGTGGGTGAAATGATGATAGCATGCCAACTTTCAACATTTTTAGAGTTCATTTGTAGTGCTTTTCAATTTCGGGGTCAACTAGCTCAAAAAATATAAGTAAATGCACGAAATATACCAAATGAAGTCAGAAATTGTTGAAATTTTGTGATGTGCCTTAGAATGGTGCATTTTGAACACACAAAAATTATGGAGTTCAAATAAGTTCCAAAAAATGAAATCCCTTTGTAAGAGATGAGTTCTCGTTCGAAACGCTCCTACTTCGAGAGAGATTGTCCGTTTTGTATACGAACTGCATCTAGTTTTTGTCGTAACCCTCTCAACTTTTTAACACATGCTATGTGGGTGAAATGATGATATCATGCCAACTTTCAACATTTTCAGAGTTCATTTGTAGTGCTTTTCAATTTCACGGTCAACTAGCTAAAAAAAATAAGCAAATGCACGAAATATACCAAATGAAGTCAGAAATTGTTGAAATTTTGTGATGTGCCTTAGAATGGTGCATTTTGAACACACAAAAAGTAAGGAGTTCAAATAAGTTCAAAAAAATGAAATCCCTTTGTAAGAGATGAGTTCTTGTTCGAAACGCTCCTACTTCGAGAGAGATTGTCCGTTTTGTACACGAACTGCATCCAGTTTTTGTCGTAGCCCTCTCAACTTTTTAACACATGCTATGTGGGTAAAATGATGATAGCATGCCAACTTTCAACATTTTCAGAGTTCATTTGTAGTGCTTTTCAATTTCAGGGTCAACTAGCTCAAAAAAAAGCAAATGCACGAAATATACCAAATGAAGTTAGAAATTGTTGAAATTTTGTGATGTGCCTTAGAATGGTGCATTTTGAACACACAAAAAGTATGGAGTTCAAATAAGTTCAAAAAATGAAATTCCTTTGTAAGAGATGAGTTCTCGTTCGAAACGCTCCTACTTCGAGAGAGATTGTCCGTTTTGTACACGAACTGCATCCAGTTTTTGTCGTAGCCCTCTCAACTTTTTAACACATGCTATGTGGGTGAAATGATGATAGCATGCAAACTTTCAACATTTTCAGAGTTCATTTGTAGTGCTGTTCAATTTCGGGGTCAACAAGCTCAAAAAAAAGTAAATGCACGAAATATACCAAATGAAGTCAGAAATTGTTGAAATTTTGTGATGTGCCTTAGAATGGTGCATTTTGAAAACACAAAAAGTATGGAGTTCAAATAAGTTCAAAAAAATGAAATCCCTTTGTAAGAGATGAGTTCTCGTTCGAAACGCTCCTACGTCGAGAGAGATTGTCCGTTTTGTACACGAATAGCATCCAGTTTTTTGTCGTAGCCCTCTCAACTTTTTAACACATTCTATGTGGGTGAAATGATGGTAGCATGCCAACTTTCAACATTTTCAGAGTTCGTTTGTAGTGCTTTTCAATTTCAGGGTCAACTAGCTCAAAAAAAAAGAAGTAAATGCACGGAATATACCAAATGAAGTCAGAAATTGTTGAAATTTTGTGATGTGCCTTAGAATGGTGAATTTTGAACACACAAAAAGTATGGAGTTCAAATAAGTTCAAAAAAACGAAATCCCTTTGTAAGAGATGAGTTCTCGTTCGAAACGCTCCTACTTCGAGAGAGATTGTCCGTTTTGTACACTAACTGCATCCAGTTTTTGTCTTAGCCCTCTCAACTTTTTAACACATGCTATGTGGGTGAAATGATGATAGCATGCCAACTTTCAATATTTTCAGAGTTCATTTGTAGTGCTTTTCAATTTCAGGGTCAACTAGCTCAAAAAAAATAAGTAAATGCACGAAATATAACAAATGAAGTGAGAAATTGTTGAAATTTTGTGATGTGCATTAGAATGGTGCATTTTGAACACACAAAATGTATGGAGTTAAAATAAGTTCAAAAAAATGAAATCCCTTTGTAAGAGATGAGTTCTCGTTCGAAACGCTGCTACTTCGAGAGAGATTGTCTGTTTTGTACACGAACTGCATCCAGTTTTTGTCGTAGCCCTCTCAACTTTTTAACACATTCTATGTGGGTGAAATTATGATAGCATGCCAACTTTCAACATTTTCAGAGTTCATTTGTAGTGCTTTTCAATTTCAGGCTCAACTAGCTCAAAAAAAATAAGCAAATGCACGAAATAAACCAAATAAAGTCAGAAATTGTTGAAATTTTGTGATGTGCCTTAGAATGGTGCATTTTGAACACACAAAAAGTATGGAGTTCAAATAAGTTCAAAAAATGAAATCCCTTTGTAAGAGACGAGTTCTTGTTCGAAACGGTGCTACTTCGAGAGAGATTGTCCGTTTTGTACACGAACTGCATACAGTTTTTGTCTTAGCCCTCTCAAATTTTTAACACATGCTATGTGGGTGAAATGATGATAGCATGCCAACTTTCAACATTTTCAGAGTTCATTTGTAGTGCTTTTCAATTTCAGGGTCAACTAGCTCAAAAAAAAAGTAAATGCACGAAATATACCAAATGAAGTCAGAAATTGTTGAAATTTTGTGATGTGCCTTAGAATGGTGCATTTTGAACACACAAAAAGCATGGATTTCAAATAAGTTCAAAAAAATGAAATCCCTTTGTAAGAGTTGAGTTCTCGTTCGAAACGCTGTTACTTCGAGAGAGATTGTCCGTTTTGTACACGAACTGCATCCAGTTTTTGTCTTAGCCCTCTCAACTTTTGAACACATGCTATGTGGACGAAATGATGATAGCATGCCAACTTTCAACATTTTCAGAGTTCATTTGTAGTGCTTTTCAATTTCAGGGTCAACTAGCTCAAAATAATAAGTAAATGCACGAAATATACCAAATGAAGTCAGAAATTGTTGAAATTTTGTGATGTGCCTTAGAATGTTGCATTTTGAACACAGAAAAAGTATGGAGTTCAAATAAGTTCAAGAAAATGAAATCCCTTTGTAAGAGATGAGTTCTCGTTCGAAACGCTGCTACTTCGAGAGAGATTGTCCGTTTTGTACACGAACTGCATCCAGTTTTTGTCTTAGCCCTCTCAACTTTTTAACACATGCTATGTGGGTGAAATGATGATAGCATGCCAACTTTCAACATTTTTAGAGTTCATTTGTAGTGCTTTTCAATTTCAGGGTCAACTAGCTCAAAAAATATAAGTAAATGCACGAAATATACCAAATGAAGTCAGAAATTGTTGAAATTTTGTGATGTGCCTTAGAATGGTGCATTTTGAACACACAAAAAGTATGGAGTTCAAATAAGTTCCAAAAAATGAAATCCCTTTGTAAGAGATGAGTTCTCGTTCGAAACGCTCCTACTTCGAGAGAGATTGTCCGTTTTGTATACGAACTGCATCTAGTTTTTGTCGTAACCCTCTCAACTTTTTAACACATGATATGTGGGTGAAATGATGATATCATGCCAACTTTCAACATTTTCAGAGTTCATTTGTAGTGCTTTTCAATTTCACGGTCAACTAGCTAAAAAAAATAAGCAAATGCACGAAATATACCAAATGAAGTCAGAAATTGTTGAAATTTTGTGATGTGCCTTAGAATGGTGCATTTTGAACACACAAAAAGTATGGAGTTCAAATAAGTTCAAAAAAATGAAATCCCTTTGTAAGAGATGAGTTCTCGTTCGAAACGCTCCTACTTCGAGAGAGATTGTCCGTTTTGTACACGAACTGCATCCAGTTTTTGTCGTAGCCCTCTCAACTTTTTAACACATGCTATGTGGGTAAAATGATGATAGCATGCCAACTTTCAACATTTTCAGAGTTCATTTGTAGTGCTTTTCAATTTCAGGGTCAACTAGCTCAAAAAAAGCAAATGCACGAAATATACCAAATGAAGTTAGAAATTGTTGAAATTTTGTGATGTGCCTTAGAATGGTGCATTTTGAACACACAAAAAGTATGGAGTTCAAATAAGTTCAAAAAATGAAATTCCTTTGTAAGAGATGAGTTCTCGTTCGAAACGCTCCTACTTCGAGAGAGATTGTCCGTTTTGTACACGAACTGCATCCAGTTTTTGTCGTAGCCCTCTCAACTTTTTAACACATGCTATGTGGGTGAAATGATGATAGCATGCAAACTTTCAACATTTTCAGAGTTCATTTGTAGTGCTGTTCAATTTCGGGGTCAACAAGCTCAAAAAAAAGTAAATGCCCGAAATATACCAAATGAAGTCAGAAATTGTTGAAATTTTGTGATGTGCCTTAGAATGGTGCATTTTGAAAATACAAAAAGTATGGAGTTCAAATAAGTTCAAAAAAATGAAATCCCTTTGTAAGAGATGAGTTCTCGTTCGAAACGCTCCTACGTCGAGAGAGATTGTCCGTTTTGTACACGAATAGCATCCAGTTTTTGTCGTAGCCCTCTCAACTTTTTAACACATTCTATGTGGGTGAAATGATGGTAGCATGCCAACTTTCAACATTTTCAGAGTTCGTTTGTAGTGCTTTTCAATTTCAGGGTCAACTAGCTCAAAAAAAAAAGAAGTAAATGCACGGAATATACCAAATGAAGTCAGAAATTGTTGAAATTTTGTGATGTGCCTTAGAATGGTGAATTTTGAACACACAAAAAGTATGGAGTTCAAATAAGTTCAAAAAAACGAAATCCCTTTGTAAGAGATGAGTTCTCGTTCGAAACGCTCCTACTTCGAGAGAGATTGTCCGTTTTGTACACGAACTGCATCCAGTTTTTGTCTTAGCCCTCTCAACTTTTTAACACATGCTATGTGGGTGAAATGATGATAGCATGCCAACTTTCAATATTTTCAGAGTTCATTTGTAGTGCTTTTCAATTTCAGGGTCAACTAGCTCAAAAAAAAAAGTAAATGCACGAAATATAACAAATGAAGTCAGAAATTGTTGAAATTTTGTGATGTGCATTAGAATGGTGCATTTTGAACACACAAAAAGTATGGAGTTAAAATAAGTTCAAAAAAATGAAATCCCTTTGTAAGAGATGAGTTCTCGTTCGAAACGCTGCTACTTCGAGAGAGATTGTCTGTTTTGTACACGAACTGCATCCAGTTTTTGTCGTAGCCCTCTCAACTTTTTAACACATTCTATGTGGGTGAAATTATGATAGCATGCCAACTTTCAACATTTTCAGAGTTCATTTGTAGTGCTTTTCAATTTCAGGCTCAATTAGCTCAAAAAAAAAAAGCAAATGCACGAAATAAACCAAATGAAGTCAGAAATTGTTGAAATTTTGTGATGTGCCTTAGAATGGTGCATTTTGAACACACAAAAAGTATGGAGTTCAAATAAGTTCAAAAAATGAAATCCCTTTGTAAGAGACGAGTTCTTGTTCGAAACGGTGCTACTTCGAGAGAGATTGTCCGTTTTGTACACGAACTACATCCATTTTTTGTCGTAGCCCTCTCAACTTTTTAACACATGCTATGTGGGTGAAATGATGATAGCATGCCAACTTTCAACATTTTGAGAGTTTATTTGTAGTGCTTTTCAATTTCAGGGTCAACTAGCTCAAAAAATATAAGTAAATGCACGAAATATACCAAATGAAGTCAGAAATTGTTGAAATTTTGTGATGTGCCTTAGAATGGTGCATTTTGAACACATTAAAAGTATGGAGTTCAAATAAGTTCAAAAAAATGAAATCCCTTTGTAAGAGATGAGTTCTTGTTCGAAACGCTGCTACTTCGAGAGAGATTGTCCGTTTTGTACACGAACTGCATCCAGTTTTTGTCTTAGCCCTCTCAACTTTTTAACACATTCTATGTGGTTGAAATGATGATAGCATGCGAACTTTCAACATTTTCAGAGTTCATTTGTAGTGCACTTCAATTTCAGGGTCAACTAGCTCAAAAAAAAGTAAATGCACGAAATATACCAAATGAAGTCATAAATTGTTGAAATTTTGTGATGTGCCTTAGAATGGTGCATTTTGAACACACAAAAAGTATGGAGTTCAAATAAGTTCAAAAAAATGAAATCCCTTTGTAAGAGATGAGTTCTCGTTCGAAACGCTCCTACTTCGAGAGAGATTGTCCGTTTTGTACACGAACTACATCCAGTTTTTGTCATAGGCCTCTCAGCTTTTTAACACATGCTATGTGGGTGAAATGATGGTAGCATGCCAACTTTCAACATTTTCAGAGTTCATTTGTAGTGCTTTTCAATTTCAGGGTCAACTAGCTCAAAAAAAAATAAGTAAATGCACGAAATATACCAAATGAAGTCAGAAATTGTTGAAATTTTGTGATGTGCCTTAGAATGGTGCATTTTGAACACACAAAAAGTATGGAGTTCAAATAAGTTCAAAAAAACGAAATCCCTTTGTAAGAGATGAGTTCTCGTTCGAAACGCTCCTACTTCGAGAGAGATTTTCCGTTTTGTACACGAACTGCTTCCAGTTTTTGTCTTCGCCCTCTCAACTTTTTAACACATGCTATGTGGGTGAAATGATGATGGCATGCCAACTTTCAATATTTTCAGAGTTCATTTGTAGTGCTTTTCAATTTCAGGGTCAACTAGCTCAAAAAAAATAAGTAAATGCACGAAATATACCAAATGAAGTCAGAAATTGTTGAAATTTTGTGATGTGCCTTAGAATGGTGCATTTTGAACACACAAAAAGTATGGAGTTAAAATAAGTTCAAAAAAATGAAATCCCTTTGTAAGAGATGAGTTCTCGTTCGAAACGCTACTACTTCGAGAGAGATTGTCCGTTTTGTACACGAACTGCATCCAGTTTTTGTCGTAGCCCTCTCAACTTTTTAACACATGCTATGTGGGTGAAATTATGATAGCATGCCAACTTTCAACATTTTCAGAGTTCATTTGTAGTGCTTTTCAATTTCAGGCTCAACTAGCTCAAAAAAAAAGCAAATGCACGAAATATACCAAATAAAGTCAGAAATTGTTGAAATTTTGTGATGTGCCTTAGAATGGTGCATTTTTGAACATACAAAAAGTATGGAGTTCAAATAAGTTCAAAAACTGAAATCCCTTTGTAAGAGATGAGTTCTTGTTCGAAACGGTGCTACTTCGAGAGAGATTGTCCGTTTTGTACACGAACTGCATCCATTTTTTGTCGTAGCCCTCTCAACTTTTTAACACATGCTATGTGGGTGAAATGATGATAGCATGCCAACTTTCAACATTTTCAGAGTTTATTTTTAGTGCTTTCAATTTCAGGGTCAACTAGCTCAAAAAATATAAGTAAATGCACGAAATATACCAAATGAAGTCATAAATTGTTGAAATTTTGTGATGTGCCTTAGAATGGTGCATTTTGAACACACAAAAAGTATGGAGTTCAAACAAGTTCAAAAAAATGAAATCCCTTTGTAAGAGATGAGTTCTTGTTCGAAACGCTGCTACTTCGAGAGAGATTGTCCGTTTTGTACACGAACTGCATCCAGTTTTTGTCTTAGCCCCCTCAACTTTTTAACACATTCTATGTGGGTGAAATGATGATAGCATGCGAACTTTCAACATTTTCAGAGTTCATTTGTAGTGCATTTCAATTTCAGGGTCAACTAGCTCCAAAAAAAGAAGTAAATGCACGAAATATACCAAATGAAGTCATAAATTGTTGAAATTTTGTGATGTGCCTTAGAATGGTGAATTTTGAACACACAAAAAGTATGGAGTTCAAATAAGTTCAAAAAAATGAAATCCCTTTGTAAGAGATGAGTTCTCGTTCGAAACGCTCCTACTTCGAGAGAGATTGTCCGTTTTGTACACGAACTACATCCAGTTTTTGTCGTAGCCCTCTCAGCTTTTTAACACATGCTATGTGGGTGAAATGATGATAGCATGCCAACTTTCAACATTTTCAGAGTTCATTTGTAGTGCTTTTCAATTTCAGGGTCAACTAGCTCAAAAAAAATAAGTAAATGCACGAAATATACCAAATGAAGTCAGAAATTGTTGAAATTTTGTGATGTGCCTTAGAATGGTGCATTTTGAACACACAAAAAGTATGGAGTTCAAATAAGTTCAAAACAACGAAATCCCTTTGTAAGAGATGAGTTCTCGTTCGGAACGCTCCTACTTCGAGAGAGATTGTCCGTTTTGTACACGAACTGCATCCAGTTTTTGTCTTAGGCCTCTCAACTTTTTAACACATGCTAAGTGGGTGAAATGATGATAGCATGCCAACTTTCAATATTTTCAGAGTTCATTTGTAGTGCTTTTCAATTTCAGGGTCAACTAGCTCAAAAAAAATAAGTAAATGCACGAAATATACCAAATGAAGTCAGAAATTGTTGAAATTTTGTCATGTGCCTTAGAATGGTGCATTTTGAACACACAAAAAGTATGGAGTTAAAATAAGTTCAAAAAAATGAAATGCCTTTGTAAGAGATGAGTTCTCGTTCGAAATGCTGCTACTTCGAGAGAGATTGTCCGTTTTGTACACGAACTGCATCCAGTTTTTGTCGTAGCCCTCTCAACTTTTTAACACATGCTATGTGGGTGAAATTATGATAGCATGCCAACTTTCAACATTTTCAGAGTTCATTTGTAGTGCTTTTCAATTTCAAGCTCAACTAGCTCAAAAAAAAATAAGCAAATGCACGAAATATACCAAATGAAGTCAGAAATTGTTGAAATTTTGTGATGTGCCTTAGAATGGTGCATTTTGAACACACAAAAAGTATGGAGTTCAAATAAGTTCAAAAAATGAAATCCCTTTGTAAGAGATGAGTTCTCGTTCGAAACGGTGCTACTTCGAAAGAGATTGTCCGTTTTGTACACGAACTTCATCTATTTTTTGTCGTAGCCCTCTCAACTTTTTAACACATGCTATGTGAGTGAAATGATGATAGCATGCCAACTTTCAACATTTTCAGAGTTCATTTGTAGTGCTTTTCAATTTCAGGGTCAACTAGCTCAAAAAAATAAGTAAATGCATGAAATATACCAAATGAAGTCAGAAATTGTTGAAATTTTGTGATGTGCCTTAGAATGGTGCATTTCGAACACACAAAAAGTATGGACTTCAAATAATGTCGGGACCCCGATCCTAAGCCATAGGAATCCAGCCTGTAACACATCACATCCCTTTGTGGTCTCACGCACGGTTAACTCCACGGCTGCAGCCTTACCTTAGCCGGGACCGTTTGCGTCTTTTGACTCACGTATGCGATAGTGTCGCTAGCAATCCAATGTCAAAGAACCCGGATCGACATGTCTAGTCATAAACCAAAGTGGCAGTACCGCACAAGGACAGGCATACATGACCCAACAAAGCAGGTGTCGGTCATCAGCGAATGTAGACGAGTCGTAGCAAGCTACAAGGACTTCATTACATCGCGTGACATTTCCCCAAAGGGGACAGACACAACAGCTAAGAAGGACACATGCCGGTCAACCAATGTGTCGGGAGCAGTAGCGAACTACCAAGGCTCGTTGGATCACAAAGGGGCATTTCCTTGTAAGGAGTGCTACTAAAGTTCACGACTAGGTAATCGAACCCTATACATATCAAGTACGACACACGTACGCATGGCATACCGATATGTATAGATACATCGATGGCATCACAACATAACTATAAACATACAAGCTTTATTTAAGAGGCTCAGAAGAGCCACACACATAATATTACACATCAAGGGTCTCACGACCCATAATAGAAGTCATTCAGTTACAAGCCAGCGGAAGAGTTGTAAACTGTCTGAGTACAGACAGGGCAACTAGAAGGCACATGGCCTGACTATACTACAAATCCAACGTAGGGCCAGATCGTAGCTGGGACACCAGCTACTCGTCGTCGTCGATGTCTATGAAGAACCCTCCATTAGGGTCATTAGCAACCTCTGCAACATGTATTAAGCAAACATGAGTACGAAGGTACTCAGCAAGACTTTAGGATAACTAACTACTCATGCAAGGTATCAAAAGGTATTGTGGGGTTTTATGCGGAAAGCCAGCATTTGACTCGTGGCTAGACAATTTGCATTTTTAAATAATTTTGACAACTTGATTTCTCGCACACGAGTCCACTAACACCACAACAATACACTATCGTGGAATCATTCCGTCTCCGTACGGAAATGCCGTCCACGACCCTCACGCTTATCTTGGCAATTTTATGAGTAGCTATTGAAGTTATCTATGAACAACATATGTCTCCAAGTAGTCCATATCCGCGGACGCGGCTATTCGAATAGATCATAACCCTGCAGGGGTGTACTTCGTCACACACGCTCTCGCCACTTATCGCCATGTGCACGTCATGCACCTCGGCAACCTTCAAGCGGAAGCCCAGCGAGGGAGTCGGCCACGACCGTTAACCACACTAGTACCTAGTCCAGGTTTATCGCCTATCTGAGAGTAACCCGTACGAAAGTCCGGCCGAGGTTTCCGCCACGGCCTCAAACGATGTGCGCAGGGTTCCCAAGCCCACCATCCGGGTGCCACTTGGTACACCGTGCCACTGCCTACCGCATCACGGCCCACCTCTCAGGTCAGCACCATGCACGGCCTCCAGCATTACTATAAACACCAGAAACTACTTGCAACTCCTGGACCGAGTACTACGCGATTAATAGGCCGAGCGGGGTCATATTTCAGGGCCCAGCATGTGGTAGTATCTAGCCTTGGATTACATACACGGAACTCAGTTCCTAAGGACGGTTACAATGAAACAACCCTCCATGTACTCCTACACAGCCTTTCACCGGTACCTTTACCAAATCAAGTTCAACACACAACCTTTGCTCATCGAACACATTCTCACAATTCTGTTCATCTCCCAGATGACAGACCATACACAACTCTAAGCATAGCATGCATAGCAGGATAAGGCACATCATAGCTCAAGCAACTATAGGTATGCTAGGTTGCAAGGTTCGGCTATTTACTGTGACAAGGTTAGGTCATGCAAAGGAAGTGGGTTCAACTAACGTGGCAAAAGTAGTTGAAGCATTTGATCCTAATGCAATAAATAAGTGCAGGAGCAAGAACATGGAATTATCGGGATGATCAAAAGGGTTGCTTGCCTTGTTGCTCAGAGGAGGAACGATATCCGTCAAACGGATATTCGGTGGAATCCGGGGGTGCAGAGCCTACCGAAAAGAATGGTAACATTCAATAACAATCATATGCAATCAAAATGATGCATGAGCATGGCATGAGAATGCAAAGTGATAAGTTATTATTTTCAACATGTATTAGGTTTAGAGTTGATTTGAATCACATTCGAATAGCAATTCAAACGGGGTATTCTCGGATACCGGTTTAATTGATTCGACCTGATGCTCAGATCAACTTGATGTTAGCATGCATGAAATGTTATGTCAATGTACTGATTTGTAACTAGGACGGTGTCTGATCATGGGAACCATATTGAAATTTGAATATTTTCTAAATTCCATTTATAAAGTGATTATAAGAATTGAATTATTCCTTATTCCACATTTTAGGGTTCTGTAACTTTTTCAAACATCGTTGAAAATAGCATAATCAGAATCCTTGAATTTTTCTGATACTTTTTCATATATAAATTATTTTCATTGGAGTTATTGATTAATTTCTATGATTTTTACAAGTTTTAGCAATTTCCTGGAATTATTTCTATACTGGAAATTCTATTTATTGCATCAGACTGACGTCAGCAGGTCAGCCGACCTGTTCAGGTCAAACCTGACAGGGGGGCCCCACTGGTCAGTGACCCAGGGGCTAACCCCGCGCTGACCAGCCCCTAATTGGGGTTTGACCAGGCGTGGGGCCCTATGGCAGTGACTGAGGGGAGGGCAGTTACGCCCTAATGGTCGGCCACGTCGACGCCCACCGGAGGGTGGTCGCCGGCGACCAAGCCCGCGGCGGAGGGCTCGCCGGAGACGACCTAAACGGCGCTGCACGACACCAATTCGAGCGCGGTTTGCAGCTACGGAACGCTGGCGAAGTGGCCGATCTGGCAGGGCATCAGGGGTGGCTAGGGTCGCCGGAAGAGGCGCCGGCGACGAGCCGAAGCGGCGGCCGAAGCTCGGCCTTCTATGAGAGATGGCTCTAGGGCACGGGGAGGGCAGCTGGAGGGCTCATCACGCTCCTGGAGGCTCCAGGAGCTCGATCCCTAGCTCGAGCGCGTGGATCAGACACCACAGCGACGGCGACAACTTGACCGGCGGCGAGGAGCTCTCGGCCTTGGTGGAGAACGGGGCTACGATGCACGGAAGAGCGTGGGGCGAGAGGGGAAACGATGACGAGCTCACGGCGGTTCCGATGGTGCTGCTGAGGGGCTCGGGGGTGCGCCGGAGGGAGCGAATCGACGGGAAAGTTCCGGCGGCCGGAGGTGGAAGACGATGGCGTTGGGGGCGATGCAGAGCTCGGGGAAGCTTCGGCTTCTGCAGAGAGGACCAGAACGACGAGGCGGAGCTAACAGACTACTCGGAGGAATGTTCCCGTGGCTAGAAGCGCTGCGGCTCGAGCTCGAGCTCGTGGTAATGGCGGCAGCAGGAGGAGGAAAAGATCCGAGAGGAGGGAGAGAGCTATCGCTAGGAATGGATAGAGGAGAACCCGGGGAGCTTATCCCCGTTGTCGCGCTGTCCCGGGGGGCTCTGGAGCTCGCCATGGCGATGCAGGAGGTGGAGGGGCCGCCGTGGTCGATCTCCCCTCTGCCAGAAGGCATAGGAAGAAGACGACCCTGCCCCTGGTGGGCTGGGCCTCCTCAGGCGACAGGTAATGTTTTTCTTCTTCTTAATTCTTTTATGTTTTTTTCTGTTTTGCTAAATAATGTTTTGCTATTTATTTCATGTCACATCCCTAACCCTTAAGCAAGATAGCATTGTGCTCATGTCTTCTTTGCATTTGCATCTAAGAAGTTTCAACAAAAACAACAAAGTGGCAAAGGAAAAAACTCAAAACCCTAGCCACCATTTCAATTAAAGGAAATCTCAAACTAGTTCAAAATCAATGAACCCAAAATGGCCTCAAGAAATGTTCAAACTTTCTGATAAATCATGAAAGTAAATGAGCATTGGAGAAAACTATTTTCTTGACACTTTAAGCTTTTTGAATAAATGAAAAAGGCTACTGGTTTCAAGTTTTAAATTTGAAATCAGAAACTATAAATTTCCAAAAATGTTGAAAACCTTGGAAATGGTTGGGGATATTATAAAAAATATTTCAGGAGGTCTAAAATAGTTTTTACTTTTTGTTTTGGAGCTGAATTAATTAGCAAAACAATAATTAGCAACATAGAAAAACAAAAACAGAAAAAAATGGAAAAACCTTACCAGTCGCCTAAGCCTGGCCAGACCCATCCCTGGCTCGTCCCCTCCCTCACGCCAGTAGGCAGCAGGAGGTGGCCGCCGCCCCCTCCGGCACGGCCACGCACCTGCGTGCCTGCCTGGCCGCCGCCTTGCGCTGGCGACGACGGGGATAAGCTCCCCAGGGCCTCCCCTATCCATTCCCCGCCTCGGTTCTCTTCCTCCTCCCGGATCTCCTCCTCCTCCTTGCTGTCGCCGTTAGAGCCGAGCTCGAGCTCGAGCTTCCCGTGCCCCTAGCCATAGGATTCCCTCCCAGAGCACGCCATTAGCTCCGCCTCGTCGCCCTGGTCATCTCTGCAGAAGCCGAAGCTTCCTCGAGCCCTGCAACGCCCGCAACGCCGTCGCCTTCCACCTCCGGCCGCCGGACCTCTCCCGTCGATTCGTCGCCCCCAGGCCTTCCCCGAGCCGTCTAAGCTCTGCTCTGCACTCCCCGTGAGCATGCGGTCGTTTCCCCTAAGTTTTCCCCGTCGATCCCCTCCTCTAGCTCTAGTTTCACCAGAGCCCGACGAGGACCGCCGCTGCCGCTTGTCGCCGGTAGCCCTCCGATGATCCGCTCGTCCTTCCGAGGGCACCAGCAGCTCCAGGTCGATGCGTAGATGCTGTAGTAGCTAAGAACCGAGTGTAGATCCCTCTGATTCAAAGACCCCGATGACGCCCGAGCCTTGGCCGCCGCCAAGCTCGTCGCCAGTGTCATCTCCGGCCAGATCAGCCCCGGCTAGGTGCAGAAATGAAGCTGCGGGAGACGTGTCGTTCCTCTCGTGCTCTCCGCGCAGCATTTGGCCCCCTGTGCGCCGTTTCCGAGCCCCTCCGCCGTGCTGGTGGTCGCCGGAGGCTCCCCGCCAGCGAGGACGACCTCGCCGCCGGTGGATGTCGACGTGGCAAAGCTAACCCAGCAGCTCAGCACCTAATCACTCGCTGACAAGTGGGCCCAAGGCCAAGTCAAACCTCAGTTAGGGCTGGTCAGCGCGGGATTAGTCCCAGAGAGGCTCAGCAGTGGGGCCCCCCTGTCAGGTTTGACCTGAACAGGTTGGCTGACCTGCTGACGTCAGTCTGATGCAATAAATAGAATTTCCAGTATAAAACTAATTCAGGAAATTGCTAAAAATTGTAAAAATCATAGAAATTAATCTGTAACTCCAATGAAAATAATTTATATATGAAAAAGTATCAGAAAAATTCAAGGATTCTGATTATGCTATTTTCAACCATGTTTAAAAAAGTTACAGAACCCTAAATTGTGGAATAAGGAATAATTCAATTCTTATAATCATCTTTTAAATGGAATTTGCAAAAATATTCAAATTTCATTATATATACAATGTCCACCGCTGTCCTAATTACAAATCAGTACCATAACAAGACATTTCATGCATGTTAACATCAAGTTGATCTGAGCATCAGGTCGAATCAATTAAACCGGTATCCGAGAATACCCGTTTGAATTGCTATTCTAATGTGTTTCAAATCAACTCTAAACCTAATACATGTCGAAAATAATAACTTATCACCTTGCATTCTCATGCCATGCTCATGCATCATTTTGAGTGCATATGATTGTTATTGAATGTTGCCATTCATTTCGGTAGGCTCCGCACCCCCGGATTCCACCGAATATCCGACTGACGGATATCGTTCCTCCTCTAAGCAACAAGGCAAGCAACCCTTTTGATCATCCCGATAAATCCCATGTTCTCGCTCCTGCACCTATTTATTGCATTTTAGATCAAATGCTTCAACTGCTTTTGCCACGATAGTTGAACCCACTTCCTTTGCATGACTTAACCTTGTCCCAGTAAATAGCCGAACCTTGCAACCTAGCATACCTGGTAGTTGCTTGAACTATGATGTGCCTTATCCTGCTATGCATGCTATGCTTAGAGTTGTGTATGGTCTGTCATCTGGGAGATGAACAAAAAATTGGAATGTGTTCGGTGAGCAAAGGTTGTGTGTTGAACTTGATTTGGTAAAGGTACCGGTGAAAGGCTGTGTAGGAGTACATGGCGGGTTGTTTCATTGGAACCGTCCTTAGGAACTGAGTTCCGTGTATGTATTCCAAGACTAGATACTACCACATGCTGGGCCCTGAAATATGACCCCGCTCGGCCTATTAATCGCGTAGTACCCGGTCCAGGAGTTGCAAGTAGTTTCTGGTGTTTATAGTAATGCTGGAGGCCGTGCATGGTGCTGACCTGAGAGGTGGGCCGTGACGGTAGGCAGTGGCACGGTGTACCAAGTGGCACCCGGATGGTGGGCTTGGGAACCCTGCGCACATCGTTTGAGGCCGTGGCGGAAACCTCGGCCGGACTTCCGTACGGGTTACTCTCAGATAGGCGATAAACCTGGACTAGGTACTAGTGTGGTTAACGGTCGTGGCCGACTCCCTCGCTGGGCTTCCGCTTGAAGGTTGCCGAGGTGCATGACGTGCACATAGCGATAAGTGGCGAGAGCGTGTGTGACGAAGTACACCCCTGCAGGGTTATGATCTATTCGAATAGCCATGTCCGCGGATATGGACTACTTGGAGACATATGTTGTTCATAGATAACTTCAATGGCTACTCATAAAATTGTCAAGATAAGCGTGAGTGTCGTGGACGGCATTTCCGTATGGAGACGGAATGATTCCACGATAGTGTATTGTTGTGGTGTTAGTGGACTCGTGTGCGAGAAATCAAGTTGTCAAAACTAAATTCAAAATGCAAGTTGTCTAGCCACGAGTCAAATGCTGGCTTCCCGCATGAAACCCCACAATACCTTTTGATACCTTGCATGAGTAGTTAGTTCTCCTAAAGTCTTGCTGAGTACCTTCATACTCATGTTTGCTTAATAAATGTTGCAGAGGTTGCTAGTGACCCTAATGGAGGGTTCTTCGTAGACATCGACGACGACGAGTAGCTGGTGTCCCAGCTACGATCTGGCCCTACGTCGGCTCTGTAGTATAGTCAGGCCATGTGCCTTCTAGTTGCCCTGTCTGTTCCCAGACAGTTTATAACTCTTCCGCTGGCTTGTATTTGTATGACTGCTATTATGGGTCGTGAGACCCTTAATGTGTAATATTATGTGTGTGGCTCTTCCGAGCCTCTTAAATAAAGGTTGTATGTTTATGGTTATGTTGTGATGCCATCGATGTATCTATGGATATCGTTATGCCATGTGTACGTGTGTCATACTTGATATGTATGGGGTTCGATTACCTAGTCGTGAACTTTAGTAGCACTCCTTACAAGGAAATGCCCCTATGTGATCCAACGAGCCTTGGTAGTTCGCTACTGCTCCGGACACATTGGTTGACCGGCATGTGTCCTTCTTAGCTGCTGTGTCTGTCCCCTTTGGGGGAAATGTCACGCGATGTAATGGAGTCCTTGTAGCCTGCTACGACTCGTCTACATTCGTTGATGACCGACACCTGCTTTGTTGGGTCATGTATGCCTGTCCTTGTGCGGTACTGCCACTTTGGCTTATGACTAGACATGTCGATCCGGGTTCTTTGACATTGGATTGCTAGCGACACTATCGCATACGTGAGTCAAAAGACGCAAACGGTCCCGGCTAAGGTAAGGCTGCAGCCGTGGAGTTAACCGTGCGTGAGACCACAAAGGGATGCGATGTGTTACAGGCTGGATTCCTATGGCTTAGGATCGCGGTGCCGACATTTCAGCTCCAAAATGGTGGTAAAAATTATTTTAAACACACCTGAATATTTGTTATAATAATCCCAACAATTTCCAAAGTTTTCAACATTTTTGAAAATTTATAGTTTCTGATTTCAAATTTAAAGTTTGAAACCAGTGGATTTTGCATTAATTTAAAATGCTTAAAGTGTCAAGAAAATAGTTTTCTCCAATGCTCATTTACTTTCATGATTTACCAGAAAGTTTGAACATTTCTTCACGCCATTTTGGGTTCATTGATTTTAACTAGTTTGAGATTTTCTTTATTTAAAGTAGTGGCTAGGGTTTTGAGTTTTTCTTTTGCCACTTTCTTGTTCTTGTTGAAACTTCTTAGATGCAAATGCAAAGAATACATGAGCACAAGACTAACTTGCTTAAGGGTTAGGGATGTGACAAATAGGTTCAAAAAAATGAAATCCCTTTGTAAGAGATGAGTTCTCGTTCGAAACGCTCCTACTTCGAGAGAGATTGTCCGTTTTGTACACGAACTGCATCCAGTTTTTGTCGTAGCCCTCTCAACTTTTTAACACATGCTATGTGGGTGAAATGATGATAGCATGCCAACTTTCAACATTTTCAGAGTTCATTTGTAGTGCTTTTCAATTTGAGGGTCAACTAGCTCAAAAAAATAATAAGTAAATGCACGAAATATACCAAATGAAGTCAGAAATTGTTGAAATTTTGTGATGTGCCTTATAATGGTGCGTTTTGAACACACAAAAACTATGGAGTTCAAATAGGTTCAAAAAATGAAATCCCTTTGTAAGAGATGAGTTCTCGTTCGAAACGCTCCTACTTCGAGAGACATTGTCCGTTTTGTACACGAACTGCATCCAGTTTTTGTCGTAGCCCTCACAACTTTTTAACACATGCTATGTGGGTGAAATGATGATAGCATGCCAACTTTCAACATTTTCAGAGTTCATTTGTAGTGCTTTACAATTTCAGGCTCAACTAGCTCAAAAAAATAAGCAAATGCACCAAATATACCAAATGCAGTCAGAAATTGTTGAAATTTTGTGATGTGCCTTAGAATGGTGCATTTTGAACACGCAAAAAGTATGGAGTTCAAATAAGTTCAAAAAAATGAAATCCCTTTGTAAGAGATGAGTTCTCGTTCGAAACGCTCCTACTTCGAGAGAGATTGTCCGTTTTGTACACGAACTGCATCCAGTTTTTGTCTTAGCCCTCTCAACTTTTTAACACATGCTATGTCGGTGAAATGATGATAGCATGCCAACTTTCAACATTTTCAGAGTTCATTTGTAGTGCTTTACAATTTCAGGCTCAACTAGCTCAAAAAAAATAAACAAATGCACCAAATATACCAAATGAAGTCAGAAATTGTTGAAATTTTGTGATGTGCCTTAGAATGGTGCATTTTGAACACACAAAAAGTATGGAGTTCAAATAAGTTCAAAAAAATGAAATCCCTTTGTAAGAGATGAGTTCTCGTTCGAAACGCTGCTACTTCGAGAGAGATTGTCCGTTTTCTACACTAATTGCATCCAGTTTTTGTCGTAGCCCTCTCAACTTTTTAACACATGCTATGTGGGTGAAATGATGATAGCATGCCAACTTTCCACATTTTCAGAGTTCATTTGTAGTGCTTTTCAATTTCAAGGTCAACTAGCTCAAAAAAATAATAAGTAAAGGCACGAAATATACCAAATGAAGTCAGAAATTGTTGAAATTTTGTGCTGTGCCTTAGAATGGTGCATTTTGAACACACAAAAAGTATGAAGTTCAAATAGGTTCAAAAAAATGAAATCCCTTTGTAAGAGATGAGTTCTCGTTCGAAACGCTCCTACTTCGAGAGAGATTGTCCGTTTTGTACACGAACTGCATCCAGTTTTTGTCGTAGCCCTCTCAACTTTTTAACACATGCTATGTGGGTGAAATGATGATAGCATGCCAACTTTCCACATTTTCAGAGTTCATTTGTAGTGCTTTTCAATTTCAAGGTCAACTAGCTCAAAAAAATAATAAGTAAAGGCACGAAATATACCAAATGAAGTCAGAAATTGTTGAAATTTTGTGCTGTGCCTTAGAATGGTGCATTTTGAACACACAAAAAGTATGGAGTTCAAATAGGTTCAAAAAAATGAAATCCCTTTGTAAGAGATGCGTTCTCGTTCGAAACGCTCCTACTTCGAGAGAGATTGTACGTTTTGTACACGAACTGCATCCAGTTTTTGTCGTAGCCCTCTCAACTTTTAAACACATGCTATGTGGGTGAAATGATGATAGCATGCCAACTTTCAACATTTTCAGAGTTCATTTGTAGTGCTTTACAATTTCAGGCTCAACTAGCTCAAAAAAAATAAGCAAATGCACCAAATATACCAAATGAAGTCAGAAATTGTTGAAATTTTGTGATGTGCCTTAGAATGGTGCGTTTTGAACACACAAAAACTATGGAGTTCAAATAGGCTCAAAAAATGAAATCCCTTTGTAAGAGATCAGTTCTTGTTCGAAACGCTCCTACTTCGAGAGAGATTGTCCGTTTTGTACACGAACTGCATCCAGTTTTTGTCGTAGCCCTCTCAACTTTTTAACACATGCTATGTGGGTGAAATGATGATAGCATGCCAACTTTCAACATTTTCAGAGTTCATTTGTAGTGCTTTTTATTTTCAGGGTCAACTAGCTCAAAAAAATAATAAGTAAATGCACGAAATATACCAAATGAAGTCAGAAATTGTTGAAATTTTGTGCTATGCCTTAGAATGGTGCATTTTGAACACACAAAAAGTATGGAGTTCAAATAGGTTTAAAAAAATGAAATCCCTTTGTAAGAGATGAGTTCTCGTTCGAAACGCTGCTACTTCAAGAGAGATTGTCCGTTTTCTACACTAATTGCATCCAGTTTTTGTCGTAGCCCTCTCAACTTTTTAACACATGCCATGTGGGTGAAATGATGATAGAATGCCAACTTTCAACATTTTCAGAGTTCATTTGTAGTGCTTTTCAATTTCAGGGTCAACTAGCTCAAAAAAATAATAAGTAAATGCACGAAATATACCAAATGAAGTCAGAAATTGTTGAAATTTTGTGCTGTGCCTTAGAATGGTGCATTTTGAACACACAAAAAGTATGGAGTTCAAATAGGTTCAAAAAAATGAAATCCCTTTGTAAGAGATGAGTTCTCGTTCGAAACGCTCCTACTTCGAGAGAGATTGTCCGTTTTGTACACTAATTGCATCCAGTTTTTGTTGTAGCCCTCTCAACTTTTTAACACATGTTATGTGGGTGAAATGATGATAGCATGCCAACTTTCAACATTTTCAGAGTTCATTTGTAGTGCTTTTCAATTTCAGGGTCAACTAGCTCAAAATAATAATAAGTAAATGCACGAAATATACCAAATGAAGTGAGAAATTGTTGAAATTTTGTGCTGTGCCTTAGAATGGTGCATTTTGAACACACAAAAATTATGGAGTTCAAATAGGTTCAAAAAAATGAAATCCCTTTGTAAGATATGAGTTCTCGTTCGAAACGCTCCTACTTCGAGAGAGATTGTCCGTTTTGTACACGAGCTGCATCCAGTTTTTGTCGTAGCCCTCTCAACTTTTTAACACATGCTATGTGGGTGAAATGATGATAGCATGCCAACTTTCAACATTTTCAGAGTTCATTTGTAGTGCTTTTCAATTTCAGGGTCAACTAGCTTAAAAAAATAATAAGTAAATGCACGAAATATGCCAAATGAAGTCCGAAATTGTTGAAATTTTGTGATGTGCCTTAGAATGGTGCGTTTTGAACACACAAAAACTATGGAGTTCAAATAGGTTCAAAAAATGAAATCCCTTTGTAAGAGATGAATTCTCGTTCGAAACGCTCCTACTTCGAGAGAGATTGTCCGTTTTGTACACGCACTGCATCCAGTTTTGTCGTAGCCCTCTCAACTTTTTAACACATGCTATGTGGGTGAAATGATGATAGCATGCCAACTTTCAACATTTTCAGAGTTCATTTGTAGTGCTTTTCAATTTCAGGCTCAACTAGCTCAAAAAAAATAAGCAAATGCACCAAATATACCAAATGAAGTCAGAAATTGTTGAAATTTTGTGATGTGCCTTAGAATGGTGCATTTTGAACACACAAAAAGTATGGAGTTCAAATAAGTTCAAAAAAATGAAATCCCTTTGTAAGGGATGAGTTCTCGTTCGAAACGCTGCTACCTCGAGAGAGATTGTCCGTTTTCTACACGAACTGCATCCAGTTTTTGTCGTAGCCCTCTCAACTTTTTAACACATGCTATGTGGGTGAAATGATGATAGCATGCCAACTTTCAACATTTTCAGAGTTCATTTGTAGTGCTATTCAATTTCAGGCTCAACTAGCTCAAAAAAAAAAAGCAAATGCACCAAATATACCAAATGAAGTCAGAAATTGTTGAAATTTTGTGATGTGCCTTAGAATGGTGCGTTTTGAACACACAAAAACTATGGAGTTCAAATAGGCTCAAAAAATGAAATCCCTTTGTAAGAGATGAGTTCTCGTTCGAAACGCTCCTACTTCGAGAGAGATTGTCCGTTTTGTACACGAACTGCATCCAGTTTTTGTCGTAGCCCTCTCAACTTTTTAACACATGCTATGTGGGTGAAATGATGATAGAATGCCAACTTTCAACATTTTCAGAGTTCATTTGTAGTGCTTTTCAATTTCAGGGTCAACTAGCTCAAAAAAATAATAAGTAAATGCACGAAATATACCAAATGAAGTCAAATTTTTTTGAAATTTTGTGCTGTGCCTTAGAATGGTGCATTTTGAACACACAAAAAGTATGGAGTTCAAATAGGTTCAAAAAAATGAAATCCCTTTGTAAGAGATGAGTTCTCGTTCGAAACGCTCCTACTTCGAGAGAGATTGTCCGTTTTGTACACGAACTGCATCCAGTTTTTGTCGTAGCCCTCTCAACTTTTTAACACATGCTATGTGGGTGAAATTATGATAGCATGCCAACTTTCAACATTTTCAGAGTTCATTTGTAGTGCTTTTCAATTTCAGGGTCAACTAGCTCAAAAAAATAATAAGTAAATGCACGAAATATACCAAATGAAGTCAGAAATTGTTGAAATTTTGTGATGTGCCTTAGAATGGTGCGTTTTGAACACACAAAAACTATGGAGTTCAAATAGGTTCAAAAAATGAAATCCCTTTGTAAGAGATGAATTTTCGTTCGAAACGCTCCTACTTCGAGAGAGATTGTCCGTTTTGTACACGAACTGCATCCAGTTTTTGTCATAGCCCTCTCAACTTTTTAACACATGCTAGGTGGGTGAAATGATGATAGCATGCCAACTTTCAACATTTTCAGAGTTCATTTGTAGTGCTTTTCAATTTCAGGGTCAACTAGCTCAAAAAAATAATAAGTAAATGCACGAAATATACCAAATGAAGTCAGAAATTGTTGAAATTTTGTGATGTGCCTTAGAATGGTGCGTTTTGAACACACAAAAACTATGGAGTTCAAATAGGCTCAAAAAATGAAATCCCTTTGTAAGAGATCAGTTCTTGTTCGAAACGCTCCTACTTCGAGAGAGATTGTCCGTTTTGTACACGAACTGCATCCAGTTTTTGTCGTAGCCCTCTCAACTTTTTAACACATGCTATGTGGGTGAAATGATGATAGCATGCCAACTTTTAACATTTTCAGAGTTCATTTGTAGTGCTTTTCAATTTCAGGGTCAACTAGCTAAAAAAAATAAGTAAATGCACGAAATATACCAAATGAAGTCAGAAATTGTTGAATTTTTGTGATGTGTCTTAGAATGGTGCGTTTTGAACACACAAAAACAATGGAGTTCAAATAGGCTCAAAAAATGAAATCCCTTTGTAAGAGATGAATACTCGTTCGAAACGCTCCTACTTCGAGAGAGATTGTCCGTTTTGTACACGAACTGCATCCAGTTTTTGTCGTAGACCTCTCAACTTTTTAACACATGCTATGTGGGTGAAATGATGATAGCATGCCAACTTTCAACATTTTCAGAGTTCATTTGTAGTGCTTTTCAATTTCAGGGTCAACTAGCTCAAAAAAATAATAAGTAAATGCACGAAATATACTAAATGAAGTCAGAAATTGTTGAAATTTTGTGATGTGCTTTAGAATGGTGCATTTTGAACACACAAAAAGTATGGAGTTCAAATAAGTTCAAAAAAATGAAATCCCTTTGTAAGAGATGAGTTCTCATTCGACACGCTCCTACTTCGAGAGAAATTGTCCGTTTTGTACACGAACTGCATCCAGTTTTTGTCGTAGCCCTCTCAACTTTTTAACACATGCTATGTGGGTGAAATGATGATAGCATGCCAACTTTCAACATTTTCAGAGTTCATTTGTAGTGCTTTTCAATTTCACGGTCAACTAGCTCAAAAAAAAAGTAAATGCACGAAATATACCAAATGAAGTCAATTTTTTTTAAATTTTGTTATGTGCCTTAGAATGGTGCGTTTTGAACACACAAAAAGTTTGGAGTTCAAATAGGTTCAAAAAACGAAATCCCTTTGTAAGAGATGAGTTCTCGTTCGAAACGGTGCTACTTCGAGAGAGATTGTCCGTTTTGTACACGAACTGCATCCAGTTTTTGTCGTAGCCCGCTCAACTTTTTAACACATGCTATGTGGGTAAAATGATGATAGCATGCCAACTTTCAACATTTTCAGAGTTCATTTGTAGTGCTTTTCTGTTTTAGGCTCAACTAGCTCAAAAAAAAATAAGTAAATGCACGAAATATACCAAATGAAGTCAGAAATTGTTGAAATTTTGTGATTTGCCTTAGAATGGTGCATTTTGAACACACAAAAAGTATGGAGTTCAAATAAGTTCAAAAAAATGAAATCCCTTTGTAAGAGATGAGTTCTCGTTCGAAACGCTCCTACTTCGAGAGAGATTGTCCGTTTTCTACACGAACTGCATCCAGTTTTTGTCGTAGCCTTCTCAACTTTTTAACACATGCTATGTGAGTGAAATTATGATAGCATGCCAACTTTCAACATTTTCAGAGTTTATTTGTAGTGCTTTTCAATTTGAGGGTCAACTAGCTGAAAAAAATAAGTAAATGCACGAAATATACCAAATGAAGTCAGAAATTGTTGAAATTTTGTTATGTGCCTTAGAATGGTGCATTTTGAACACACAAAAAGTATGGAGTTCAAATAAGTTCAAAAAAATGAAATCCCTTTGTAAGAGATGAGTTCTCGTTCGAAACGGTGCTACTTCGAGAGAGATTGTCCGTTTTGTACACGAACTGCATCCAGTTTTTGTCGTAGCCCTCTCAACTTTTTAACACATGCTATGTGGGGGAAATGATGATAGCATGCCAACTTTCAACATTTTCACAGTTCATTTGTAGTGCTTTTCAATTTCAGGGTCAACTAGCTCAAAAAAATAAGTAAATGCACGAAATATACCAAATGAAGTCAGAAATTGTTGAAATTTTGTGATGTGCCTTAGAATGGTGCGTTTTGAACACACAAAAACTATGGAGTTCAAATAGGTTCAAAAAATGAAATCCCTTTGTAAGAGATGAATTCTCGTTCGAAACGCTCCTACTTCGAGAGAGATTGTCCGTTTTGTACACGAACTGCATCCAGTTTTTGTCGTAGCCCTCTCAACTTTTTAACACATGCTAAGTGGGTGAAATGATGATAGCATGCCAACTTTCAACATTTTCAGAGTTCATTTGTAGTGCTTTTCAATTTCAGGGTCAACTAGCTCAAAAAAATAATAAGTAAATGCTAGAAATATACCAAATGAAGTCAGAAATTGTTGAAATTTTGTGATGTGCCTTAGAATGGTGCATTTTGAACACACAAAAAGTATGGAGTTCAAATAAGTTCAAAAAAATAAAATCCCTTTGTAAGAGATGAGTTCTCGTTCGAAACGCTGCTACTTCGAGAGAGATTGTCCGTTTTGTACACGAACTGCATCCAGTTTTTGTCGTAGCCCTCTCAACTTTTTAACACATGCTATGTGGGTGAAATGATGATAGCATGCCAACTTTCAACATTTTCAGAGTTCATTTGTACTGCTTTTCAATTTCAGGGTCAACTAGCTAAAAAAAATAAGTAAATGCACGAAATATACCAAATGAAGTCAGAAATTGTTGAATTTTTGTGATGTGTCTTAGAATGGTGCGTTTTGAACACACAAAAACAATGGAGTTCAAATAGGCTCAAAAAATGAAATCCCTTTGTAAGAGATGAATACTCGTTCGAAACGCTCCTACTTCGAGAGAGATTGTCCGTTTTGTACACGAACTGCATCCAGTTTTTGTCGTAGACCTCTCAACTTTTTAACACATGCTATGTGGGTGAAATGATGATAGCATGCCAACTTTCAACATTTTCAGAGTTCATTTGTAGTGCTTTTCAATTTCAGGGTCAACTAGCTCAAAAAAATAATAAGTAAATGCACGAAATATACTAAATGAAGTCAGAAATTGTTGAAATTTTGTGATGTGCTTTAGAATGGTGCATTTTGAACACACAAAAAGTATGGAGTTCAAATAAGTTCAAAAAAATGAAATCCCTTTGTAAGAGATGAGTTCTCGTTCGACACGCTCCTACTTCGAGAGAAATTGTCCGTTTTGTACACGAACTGCATCCAGTTTTTGTCGTAGCCCTCTCAACTTTTTAACACATGCTATGTGGGTGAAATGATGATAGCATGCCAACTTTCAACATTTTCAGAGTTCATTTGTAGTGCTTTTCAATTTCACGGTCAACTAGCTCAAAAAAAAGTAAATGCACGAAATATACCAAATGAAGTCAATTTTTTTTAAATTTTGTTATGTGCCTTAGAATGGTGCGTTTTGAACACACAAAAAGTTTGGAGTTCAAATAGGTTCAAAAAACGAAATCCCTTTGTAAGAGATGAGTTCTCGTTCGAAACGGTGCTACTTCGAGAGAGATTGTCCGTTTTGTACACGAACTGCATCCAGTTTTTGTCGTAGCCCGCTCAACTTTTTAACACATGCTATGTGGGTAAAATGATGATAGCATGCCAACTTTCAACATTTTCAGAGTTCATTTGTAGTGCTTTTCTGTTTTAGGCTCAACTAGCTCAAAAAAAAATAAGTAAATGCACGAAATATACCAAATGAAGTCAGAAATTGTTGAAATTTTGTGATTTGCCTTAGAATGGTGCATTTTGAACACACAAAAAGTATGGAGTTCAAATAAGTTCAAAAAAATGAAATCCCTTTGTAAGAGATGAGTTCTCGTTCGAAACGCTCCTACTTCGAGAGAGATTGTCCGTTTTCTACACGAACTGCATCCAGTTTTTGTCGTAGCCTTCTCAACTTTTTAACACATGCTATGTGAGTGAAATTATGATAGCATGCCAACTTTCAACATTTTCAGAGTTTATTTGTAGTGCTTTTCAATTTGAGGGTCAACTAGCTGAAAAAAATAAGTAAATGCACGAAATATACCAAATGAAGTCAGAAATTGTTGAAATTTTGTTATGTGCCTTAGAATGGTGCATTTTGAACACACAAAAAGTATGGAGTTCAAATAAGTTCAAAAAAATGAAATCCCTTTGTAAGAGATGAGTTCTCGTTCGAAACGGTGCTACTTCGAGAGAGATTGTCCGTTTTGTACACGAACTGCATCCAGTTTTTGTCGTAGCCCTCTCAACTTTTTAACACATGCTATGTGGGGGAAATGATGATAGCATGCCAACTTTCAACATTTTCACAGTTCATTTGTAGTGCTTTTCAATTTCAGGGTCAACTAGCTCAAAAAAAATAAGTAAATGCACGAAATATACCAAATGAAGTCAGAAATTGTTGAAATTTTGTGATGTGCCTTAGAATGGTGCGTTTTGAACACACAAAAACTATGGAGTTCAAATAGGTTCAAAAAATGAAATCCCTTTGTAAGAGATGAATTCTCGTTCGAAACGCTCCTACTTCGAGAGAGATTGTCCGTTTTGTACACGAACTGCATCCAGTTTTTGTCGTAGCCCTCTCAACTTTTTAACACATGCTAGGTGGGTGAAATGATGATAGCATGCCAACTTTCAACATTTTCAGAGTTCATTTGTAGTGCTTTTCAATTTCAGGGTCAACTAGCTCAAAAAAATAATAAGTAAATGCTAGAAATATACCAAATGAAGTCAGAAATTGTTGAAATTTTGTGATGTGCCTTAGAATGGTGCATTTTGAACACACAAAAAGTATGGAGTTCAAATAAGTTCAAAAAAATAAAATCCCTTTGTAAGAGATGAGTTCTCGTTCGAAACGCTGCTACTTCGAGAGAGATTGTCCGTTTTGTACACGAACTGCATCCAGTTTTTGTCGTAGCCCTCACAACTTTTTAACACATGCTATGTGGGTGAAATGATGATAGCATGCCAACTTTCAACATTTTCAGAGTTCATTTGTAGTGCTTTTCAATTTCAGGGTCAACTAGCTAAAAAAAATAAGTAAATGCACGAAATATACCAAATGAAGTCAGAAATTGTTGAATTTTTGTGATGTGCCTTAGAATGGTGCGTTTTGAACACACAAAAACAATGGAGTTCAAATAGGCTCAAAAAAGGAAATCCCTTTGTAAGAGATGAATTCTCGTTCGAAACGCTCCTACTTCGAGAGAGATTGTCCGTTTTGTACACGAACTGCATCCAGTTTTTGTCGTAGACCTCTCAACTTTTTAACACATGCTATGTGGGTGAAATGATGATAGCATGCCAACTTTCAACATTTTCAGAGTTCATTTGTAGTGCTTTTCAATTTCAGGGTCAACTAGCTCAAAAAAATAATAAGTAAATGCACGAAATATACTAAATGAAGTCAGAAATTGTTGAAATTTTGTGATGTGCTTTAGAATGGTGCATTTTGAACACACAAAAAGTATGGAGTTCAAATAAGTTCAAAAAAATGAAATCCCTTTGTAAGAGATGAGTTCTCGTTCGAAACGGTGCTACTTCGAGAGAGATTGTCCGTTTTGTACACGAACTGCATCCAGTTTTTGTCGTAGCCCGCTCAACTTTTTAACACATGCTATGTGGGTAAAATGATGATAGCATGCCAACTTTCAACATTTTCAGAGTTCATTTGTAGTGCTTTTCTGTTTTAGGCTCAACTAGCTCAAAAAAAAAAAGTAAATGCACGAAATATACCAAATGAAGTCAGAAATTGTTGAAATTTTGTGATTTGCCTTAGAATGGTGCATTTTGAACACACAAAAAGTATGGAGTTCAAATAAGTTCAAAAAAATGAAATCCCTTTGTAAGAGATGAGTTCTCGTTCGAAACGCTCCTACTTCGAGAGAGATTGTCCGTTTTCTACACGAACTGCATCCAGTTTTTGTCGTAGCCTTCTCAACTTTTTAACACATGCTATGTGAGTGAAATTATGATAGCATGCCAACTTTCAACATTTTCAGAGTTTATTTGTAGTGCTTTTCAATTTGAGGGTCAACTAGCTGAAAAAAATAAGTAAATGCACGAAATATACCAAATGAAGTCAGAAATTGTTGAAATTTTGTTATGTGCCTTAGAATGGTGCATTTTGAACACACAAAAAGTATGGAGTTCAAATAAGTTCAAAAAAATGAAATCCCTTTGTAAGAGATGAGTTCTCGTTCGAAACGGTGCTACTTCGAGAGAGATTGTCCGTTTTGTACACGAACTGCATCCAGTTTTTGTCGTAGCCCTCTCAACTTTTTAACACATGCTATGTGGGGGAAATGATGATAGCATGCCAACTTTCAACATTTTCACAGTTCATTTGTAGTGCTTTTCAATTTCAGGGTCAACTAGCTCAAAAAAAATAAGTAACTGCACGAAATATACCAAATGAAGTCAGAAATTGTTGAAATTTTGTGATGTGCCTTAGAATGGTGCTTTTTGAACACACAAAAAGTATGGAGTTCAAATAAGTTTAAAAAAATGAAATCCCTTTGTAAGAGATGAGTTCTCGTTCGAAACGGTGCTACTTCGAGAGATAATAGTTTGGATAGTCAAAATTATTAATTATGAAAATAAAAAATATTTTTGCATTATTTATTCAATTTGAAACACTTTTCATTATCATAGTTTTGTCAAATTCTCAAATATGCAAAAAGAATTTTTAATAAACATAGTTTTTAATTGAAAATAACTAAATAGATAATAGTTTGGATAGTCAAAATTATTAATTATGAAAATAGAAAATAGTTTTGCATTATTTATTCAATTTGAAACACTTTTCATTATCATAGTTTTGTCAAATTCTCAAATATGCAAAAAGAATTTTTAATAAACATAGTTTTTAATTGAAAATAACAAAATAGATAATAGTTTGGATATTCAAAATTATTAATTATGAAAATAGAAAATAGTTTTGAATTATTTATTCAATTTCAAACACTTTTCATTATCATAGTTTTGTCAAATTCTCAAATATGCAAAAAGAATTTTTAATAAATATAGGTTTTAATTGAAAATAACAAAATAGATAATAGTTTGGATAGTCAAAATTATTAATTATGAAAATAGAAAATAGTTTTGCATTATTTATTCAATTTGAAACACTTTTCATTATCATAGTTTTGTCAAATTCTCAAATATGTAAAAAGAATTTTTAATAAACATAGTTTTTAATTGAAAATAACAAAATAGATAATAGTTTGGATAGTCAAAATTATTTATTATGAAAACAGAAAATAGTTTTGAATTATTTATTCAATTTCAAACACTTTTCATTATCATAGTTTTGTCAAATTCTCAAATATGCAAAAAGAGTTTTCAATAAACATAGTTTTTAATTGAAAATAACAAAATAAGTTAATAGTTTGGATAGCCAAAATAATTAATTTTGAAAATAGAAAATAGTTTTGCATTATTTATTCAATTTGAAACACTTTTCATTATCATAGTTTTGTCAAATTCTCAAATATGCAAAAAGAATTTTTAATAAACATAGTTTTTAATTGAAAATAACAAAATAGATAATAGTTTGGATAGTCAAAATTATTAATTATGAAAATAGAAAATAGTTTTGAATTATTTATTCAATTTCAAACACTTTTCATTATCATAGTTTTGTCAAATTCTCAAATATGCGAAAAGAATTTTTAATAAACATAGTTTTTAATTGAAATTAACAAAATAAGTTAATAGTTTGGATAGTCAAAATAATTAATTTTGAAAATAGAAAATAGTTTTGCATTATTTATTCAATTTGAAACACTTTTCATTATCATAGTTTTGTCAAATTCTCAAATATGCAAAAAGAATTTTTAATAAACATAGTTTTTAATTGAAAATAACAAAATAGATAATAGTTTGGATAGTCAAAATTATTAATTATGAAAATAGAAAATAGTTTTGAATTATTTATTCAATTTCAAACACTTTTCATTATCATAGTTTTGTCAAATTCTCAAATGTGCAAAAAGAATTTTTAATAAACATAGTTTTTAATTGAAAATAACAAAATAAGTTAATAGTTTGGATAGTCAAAATAATTAATTTTGAAAATAGAAAAAAATTGAAACTATATGAGAAATCATGGACAAAATTCAACGTGAATTCACTTTGAATTCAGATTGAATTTTCTCCATAATTTCGAATATAGTTTCAATTTTCAGTAAGTTTAGGCCCGTAAACCTGCTTTAGAGAGGAGGTCGATGGACAAGCTGCGATGGGGCTTATAAACAAGTGTTAGTCCCCCTCGCTGGGCGAGGTGGGACTAAACTTATCGTGCAGCCGAGGAGGGGCTTTAGTCCCGGATGGAGCCACGACCCGGGACTAAAGACACCCTTTAGTCCCGGCTGGAGCCACGCACCGGGACTAAAGACCCCCTGCTTCCCGCCTCTTGGTCTGCCCGAAAAGAGGCCTTTAGTCCCGGGTCGTGGCTCCACTCGGGACTAAAGGGGGTCTTTAGTCCCGGCTCGAGCCACGCACCGGGACTATAGATCCACCTATATAAGCGGGACTTCGAAAATTTCCAACCCAATTCGTCCATCTCTCTTCTTCTTCCTCTCGTTCTCCTGCCCGGCGCGGCACATCGACGAACTAACCGACGCCGTCAGGCTGCCCGCCGTCCTGCTCGCCGCCGCCTGCCGTCCTCCTCACCGTCGGCCGTCCTCCTCGCCGCCGCACCGTCCTCCTCGCCGCCGCGCCGTCCTCCGCGCCGCCCTCCTCGCCGCGCGCCGTCGACACCTCCGGCCGGTAAGCCCCCCGCCCCCTCCTCCCCAACACTTCGGCCAGTATAGAAGAAAAGAAGAAAAAGAAGAAGAGAAGAAGAAAAAGGAGAAGAAAGGAAGAAAAAGGAGAAGAAAAGAAGGAAAAGGAGAAGAAAAGAAGAAAAAGAAAAAGTTTTTTTTTGTCATTTAATTCCTATTTTATTAGGTTTGTGCTAGATTATTAGGGTTAGTAATATTTAGAATTAGGTTAGGGTTACAAGAAGAAGAAATATGAACAAAAATAAGAAAATAAGATTAGGAAAAATGAAAATAAGAAGAGGAGGAGAAGAAAAGAAGAAAAAGTGTATATTGTATAGTGTATATGCTTAAGTGTATAATGTATATAGTGTATAGTGTACAAGGAGAGGAGGAATTTTGCTATAGTGTATATAGTGTATAGTGTATAAGAAAAGAAGAAAAGAAGAGGAGGAGAAGAGAAGAAAAGAAGAGGAGGAGAAGAAAAATGAAAATAAGAAGAGGAGGAATTTTGCTATTGTATAGTGTATATGCTTAAGTGTTAGTAGTGTTTCTTAGATTATTGCTTAATTTTGCGATTGTATATGCTTAAGTGTTAATGGTTTAATTTTGCTATTGTATATGCTTAAGTGCTAATAGTTTATTTTTAGCAAGAAAATTAATAGAACTAGTTTATTTTTTTAGTTCATTTTACGATGCCTATCCCACATCCTCGTCGTCGACTCGGCGGAGGACACCTGCTTGATCAGAGGGGCCCTGTCCGGGACTGGGCTCCACCCGGCTGGTATTGGAAGGTGCAACCTTCCGGGGGGCATAGGTTGGTGAGGAGCCAGCCCGTCGTTGACACGATCCTTGTTTGGTGGCGGTCGCGTGGGCCAGTGAGGGTGCCGAGGCTTCCGGACTCTACGGAGGTGGTACGTCACCGTGTCAGCGAGGAGGATGAGCACGTCCATCGCTACATGGTTGCGTTGGAGGGCAGGTTCGAGCATACCTGGCAGGTTCTTCGGGGATCTCACTGGAGCTATGATCCTGTGCTGGTTCCTTCTCTTTGGGTGTCCACCGCCCGCGCCGATACCCGTCGGGCGCTACGGTTCTAGATGTATTAGTGATGCTATATGCATGATAGTATTCGAGGAGTATTAGTGATAATATTCGACGATGTATGGACAAAAGTGATGATGTATTAGCTTATAATTGAATGCATGCTAATTTGAATACTACTTTATTTTATGATTTGGTTTTGCTTATTGAATGCTCAAATTGGAAAAGTACTCCTACTTTGAATACTATGCAGAAATCTAGGAGTCCCGGGCCCGGAACTTAAGTTGTTTTGGAACGGAGTTCCTGATAGAATAATTCTTTTTTGGTACAAAGGTTAAGAGAATCCGTTTTTTGCAGAACTATGGATCCACATATCAGGAACCTCGAAGAGGAAGAACTTCTCAAAGATATAATCAAAGACGACCCCGACGTTGAACGAGCTGAATCTCCGTCGTCATATATAAACCAGGACGTTGGAATGGAGGTCGAGCGACACGAAGATGAAGCCGATGGGGCAGGAGATAGGTCCAATGACGGAGAAGGTGATAGCTCCACTGATGGAGAAGCCGGTGAAGAGGAGAAGTCCGGCGAGGTATACATATGAAGTTCGACAATCACTTGTAATATGTGAAAAATATTGGAGATAGCTCTATATTGTATACATATACATTCATTTGACGAATGTTTCTCCCTCTTAGGCCTCCACATCGAGCAAAACTACGAAACGAGGCCCGACTAGAAAGTTGGATGCACGGACGCATTACACATTTGAGGTGATATTTCCTACGGGCGAACCCAAGCTTCCTAAGAATGCTGCTGACACATTCAAGAAGCAATGCGGAGTTCTCGTTAGGGATCACGTCCCGATCAGCGTTCGGGAGTGGAACAAGCGCAAAGGGGCAGCCGATAGTGACTATGTCGCCGAAAGGTACAAAGATAATCTTTGGAATGATCTCATGTCACATTTCAACCTGCCAGAATGTGAGAATGAAGACGCCGCAGATAAACTGAGGGCCAAAGTCAAGCAGTGGACTCTGAAGAAGATGGTCGAACTGTTCCGTAGCTGGAAGAAGAAGCTATGGAAAAACTATCTGAAGACACAGAAAGTGCCAGTATTCGAGGGGTATCTAGCCAATCAGGCGAATCACTGGAAGGCATTTCAAGAGTACAAGGAGTCAGAAGATGCCCAGGCATTATCAGAAAAGAACAAGATAAATGCCGACAAGAAGAAATATCACCACAAGCTGGGGCTAGGGGGCTATGAGACTGCCATCCCAAAGTGGGATAAGAAAGAGCAAGATCTGATAGATAAAGGCATCATACCTGAACTACTCTGTGATGAGTGGGAATTGAGAGCAAGAAATTGGTTCCTTGCGCATGGTGGGTCGTATGACGAAACAACAGGGGACCTCATCTGCAATGACGATCTTAGGATACCCAAGGAGAATTGGAAAAGGATAGTGAAAGAAATTAAGGAGGGACAAAGAAAGTTCACTGCAGATAGAGATAAAGATTTGCTCACATTGGTCCTCGGCAATGACGAACATGGAGGACGAACGCGAGGCTTCGGTCCTTCTTACCCGTGGTGGCTTGGGTTTGCCAGAGACCAAGACACTTACAGAAGCCGAGAGAGAGCAAAGAAGCGGTAGCAGGATGAGGAGAATGACAAGTTCAACCAGTTGCTTGCCAGGATTAACGAGCAACAGAAGCAGATTGATGAGCTTAGAGGAGTACCGCGCCAGGAAGATCCTGCACTTGATATTACCGGCGCCCCATCTAAGCGGAAAAGCAGCGTGGCTGAATCTGAGGCCCCGCCCGACGATGAACGAAGAATGATAGAGGGCGGTCCCGGCTACCCCGTGGATGGAATCAAGGAGTCAACATCATGTGAACTCCATCAGAAATTCAAGAACATATCCATGAAGGTGGCCGTCAGACAAGCTTTACCTTCTGGCCCTGATGCACGCTGGCATGGCCGTGAGATTCCAGCTGGCTTTGCTAAAGTCGGGGTGGATGAAATCATGACGGGGTTTAATGATATGGAGCTCGACATAGCTGGACCCGAAGATGAGAGGACACTCGGAGAAGTACTGGGTGTAGTCATCCTATGGGACAAGAACTATATCAAGCTTCCAGGCTCGGCCCCAAGGACAACACCGCCTCCGAGTCGTCGCAGGTCACCTACACCTCCATTACCTCCAAGCCCTCCACATGACGTCGGCCAGCACAACACGAGTCCATCTCGATCACCGCCGCCGGACTTGGGTCGTCCATCTCCGCCGCCGCCCGCACATGATACTAAGAGGAAGCGTGCCAGCAAGAACGCTCCGTCGATGATTTCTAAGCGACGGAGCTCCCCAAAGCGCAAACTATCGCCCCTCCCAAAGGTACCTCATGCTAATCTTCCTATCAGACCTTATGATCGTACCCCCGAGGAAAACGCCAAGATAGCAAAGGAACAGCATGATGCGCAGATGAAAAGGAAGGAACCCGAGCCCCGCCCGGAATACACCGAGAAGCACATAGCATGGGCAAAAGACTTCATAACCACTCCATCACAGTATGACTTACACTATAAGCCTGATGACTATACACGCACATTGCAGAAGGAAGTGAAAAAGAGCAGCTCACGTGCAAGTGCAAGTGGGAGAAAATCAAGTTCAACTACAAGCAAGAAAAAATCAGACGTTCCTCAGCTTGGACAACAGGCCAAACAGTCGATCCCACCCCTCAAGGTGTTAACCGAGAATGTTCCCCCTCCGGTGCAGGGGCAAGCTTTTGAAAGAGCAAAGGAGTTGGCGGATCAATTTGGTATCTCGGTTGAAGATTTGCTGGCTTCCCAAGACGACAGGATACCCAAGGCCGTGGTAGCCCCTAAGCCACAGTTTGTCATGGGAGAGCCTTTGGTGAGAAAAGATGATCTTCCAACAAATATGCGTTACTTGCATAAATGGTACTTAAGTGAATCAAAGAATGGGAGAGCGATGATCATGCTGAGTGTCCCACGGGAGTACTACGGTCGCTCCGAAGAAATCCATATCGACTTTGATGAACTCTTCCAGATGTACAATGGCGACGCCCTCGACAAATCGCTTATGAGTTGCTATTGTTTGTAAGTTTTTTAATTCGTTGTCTACATATAACTTGTTTAGTTATTTCAATTCATTGTCTATATATAACTTGTACTCTATTATGCAGAATGAAGATTCTGGAGTGTAAAAGTAAGAGCATCCTAAATATTGGATTTATTGACCCAGATAAAATACATATAGCGACGCTAACTAACAAACCCAAGGAGACGGAGGAAAACCTTCTAAGGTTTCTAACAGATCAAAATTTCTGTGACCACATACTGTTTCCATACAACTTCAGGTGAGGGTCTTTACTCTGTTGTGTCCATTCACTTATAAGTGTAATTGATAAGTTACTGACACACACACACACACACACACACACACACACACACATATATATATATATATATATATATACATGTGCAGCTTCCATTGGATTCTGTTGGACATTCAAATTGATAAGGGAAGAGTTGATGCCTTTGACCCATTATCGAGACCCTTGGAACAGTTCCAAAGCCTGCAGGACATGCTCCAAGGGTAATTTTAATCATTCTTGCGCTCTATCGGTCTCTTTCGATGATTTTCTGATATATCAATTAATGAAAAACTTAGCAAATCATTATCCTTGTCGGACAGGGTTTGGAAGCGGTTCAAGTGCGTGACTCCCGGTAACTTTCCTGAGAAGCTGACCTTTAGAGCGGCTCAGGTAAGTAGTAGTATGATATACTTCTATTAATTTTCAATACATTTATGATGCTAGATTATTATTTTGATTATATATATTCTATTCTCGTAAAGTGCGACCAGCAGCCACGGGGAACGCATCTATGCGGATACTATGTTTGCGAGACCATTCGCACGTTTACCTTTGAGTTCAAGGATCACAGATTCGACGTAAGCAATGAACATTCACACCTCTATTTTTACCCGTCATTCTTTGTTATCATGATTGATATTCATATTCATCTCCTCTTCTTATATAGCACACGACCATGAGGACGAAGGTCCTACCACAACAACGCGCGATTGCTGTTGCAGAGGAGCTTGCGGGATTTCTGAGGACGGAAGCTATAGAAGACAAAGGACGATTTAGTGTAGCTAAGGGCCATTACTGATGTTCGTCCATGTAATCGAATATACGGGCTCTAGTCCCGATAATTCAGATCTCCATATAATTATATATATATGATCGCTTGTAAGATAAGTTAATCTTATATATATGTGCATAATTATTTCTATTTAAATTATATGAAAACTAATTCCCGAACACCAAACGAGGCATCACGTTAATCTCCCTAACACCTAAACCCTAAAACCCTAAAACCCAAAAATAATTTCATTAAAAAAAACCCAAAAACCAGCAAAATCTGAAAATCTTTAGTCCGTGTAACGTACCGGGACTAAAGGGCCTGCCCCTGGGGCGCTACGAGGCGCCCACGTGGAGCACCTTTAGTCCCGGTGTGTAAGAGGGCCGGGACGAAAAGGTTAGGCCTTTAGTCCCGCCCCTTTAGTCCCGGTTGGTGAACCGGGACTAAAGCCCCTTACGGGCCGGGGCTAAAGGCCCCGTCCCCACTAGTGTATCATGGTGATGTCCATCTACGAGAGGAGATTTGGATCTACGTACCCTTGTAGATCGCACAACAAGAAGCGTTAAGAAACTCGGTTGATGTAGTGGAATGTCTTCACGTCCCTCGAACCGTCATACGAACCATCCCGCGATCCGTCCCACGAACCGTTCCGATCTAGCGCCGAACGGACGACACCTCCGCGTTCAGCACACGTACAACTCGACGATGATCTCGGCCTTCTTGATCTAGCAAGCAAGACGAAGAAGTAGATGAGTTCTCCGGCAGCGTGACGGAGCTCCGGTGGTGGTGATGATCTACTCCTGCAGGGCTCCGCCCGAGCTCCGCAGAAATCCGATCTAGAGGTAAAACTACGTGGTATAGGTTTGAGTTGCACGTGGCAAAGTTGTGTCTCAAATCAGCCCTAAACCACCAATATATATCGGAGGGAGGGGGAGGGCTAGCCTTGAGGCACAAGGCCTCAAGGGTGCGCCGGCCAAGGGAGGAGGAGGACTCCTCCTCCAATTCGGTTTGGGAAGGAGGACTCCTCCCCTTCCTTCCCACCTCCCTCTTTCCCTTTTCTTTTATTTTCCTTTAGTATTTTCTTATGTGGCGCCATGGGCCACTTGGCCTGACTCCACCAGCCCACTAAGGACTTGTGGCGCCACCCTAGTACCTTGGTCTCACTCCCGGGTGGGTGGGCCCCTCCCGGTGAACTCCTCGAACCCATTCATCACTCCCGGTACACTACTGGAATTGCCCGAACCTTTCCGTGACCAAATGAAACCATCCTATATATCAAAATTCGTTTCCAGACCATTCCGGAAACCCTCGTGACGTTCGTGATCTCATCCGGGACTCCGGACAACTTTCCGTAACCACACATATAACTCAACTATACTAAAACATCGTCGAACCTTAAGTGTGCAGACCCTGCGGGTTCGAGAACTATGTAGAAATGCCCTGAGGCACTCCTCGGTCAATATCCAATAGTGGGACCTAGATGCCCATATTGGATCCTACATATTCTCCGAAGATCTTATCGGTTGAATGTGCCAGCCCGATGCCGACGCCCCAGAAGATTCCCCTTCTATTCCGTTTTCGTCGCGTGTCTATTTTTATTTGTCGCATCATCATCACATCATTCGCATCATCAGCATTGCATCGGCATCCTATTGCCGCCAATTTTCAAAACTTGCATCGGTTGTTAGTTGCCGGTTCACGTCGTTGTCCGTTGTGAGCTCGACCGCACTCGCACGCGCCCGCGGCATCGTCAATCCCTGTTTTAAAAGTGTGCGTAAAACTTTCTCTGATTGGGTTGAGATTTGACGTGCGGTCTTATTTTAATATAGGTAGGCCGCCTGTCAAGTTTTGTCGCAATCGGAGTCCGTCTGGTACCCGAACGGTCGACCGTAGCAGCACCGTATTCGGTCTATCGTCGGACGTTTATCGGTGTTTTAAATATCGTTTCCGCGCCGCCCGTTTTCCCTCTTGTCTCCGGTAAACCACTCTTCACACCCACGTACCAGTTCCTGCGTGCGGAATCATTCGAATCCGACCGCACGGTTGGACCCGGAACGAAATTCCGGTTAATCTAGCCCCCTTTTCTCTATAAATAGGCCCTCATCCTGTTATTTAGACACAAACTCTAGCTGCCTCGATTTCCGTGTCCCCCACACACAGCCACCCACTCTCTCTCACCTCGCAGGACCTCCTCCCCTAAGCGGCCGGCCCGCACGAGCCTATCCGGGGCCCATCCGGGGCCCGCCGGGCCCGAGCCGCCACCGCCCCGTTCTGCCCGCATCGCCCAGCAGCCGTCCTCGCCAGGGACCCGAGGTCCCTCCCCATGGCACCCCTGCTCGAGGCAGCAAGTTCTCCCTGCCCGAGCAGGCCCTCGCCGGTCGCCGGAGTTCACCCCGCGCCGTAGGACCGCAGCAGATCACCGGAGGTCGCGCCGTCCTCTGCCTCCAACCGCCGTGGTCGCCCCGCCGCCCCACCAGGGTTGCATTGCGAGATCCGGCCCCGCCCAGCGAGCCCCACCAACCCCTCGTCCCCGTCGGTTCCGGGTCCCCATCGGCGCCGCCGCGGGTGCAGCAACCGCCAACGTTCGTCGCGGAGGCCAGCTCAGCCTCCCTCGCCGAGATCCGATCGGGGGCTGGCCTGGCTCGTCCCCCCCCCCCCGGTTGACCCGCGCATGGGCTTCGTCGGCCCAGCTCGCGTAGCTCGGCCCAGGCTAGGGCGCCCCTCCTGCCGAGCCAGCTACAGGCCTCCTTCGGCCTCGGCTGCGTGCCCCCAGGCCCACCTCCAAGCCGGGCCAAGGACCCAAGGTGAGCAGCTCCACCCCGGTCCTCTATTTTTTCTTCTACGCCTAGGCGACGTGTAGCTAAGCTGCGCCCATGCCCTGTAGCCCATTAGTAGTTAGTTTAGGCCCGGTAGTTCTTTTTCTTTTTAGGTTATTTTCGGAATTATTTAAATTCCAGAATATAGCCGATATTTGGAATGCCCGTAACTTTAAAACCGTAAATCGGATCGAGGCGAGTTGTATATGGTTTTGGTGCAGAATTTCGTGTAGAATCCGAATTTATAACTCGCATAATTGTTTAACATAGTTTGAGTCGCCTTTTGCATAGATTTACGTGATGTCCCAATAGGATATAGCCCGTATTATTTTCTTGTGCGTGTCCGGTTTGCCCGAATGCCGTAGTAGAAATATTCATGTGTTAGGAATCCCTTTTCCATGTATTTTAGAGTAGACGTTGGTATTTTTGCGTGTAGGGATTTGCCGCTAGTTTATTTTCCGTGCTTAGGACATTATCTCGCATTTACGTGTGGCAATATTTTAGTGTTGCAACCCCACATGTTTTATATGTTTTCGGGGTAGAAAAATCCATAGGATGGATTTTTCTGTGTATTTAGTTTTATCTTTTGAGCAAGTTAGTTCGCGCGATATTTTGCCATGTTGCCCTTTTGTCTTTTTCATAGGATTTATTCCGTGCTTCGTTTGGAGGAGATGTCAACTAGAGTTTTTCCCTTTGGTGTTTAGTCTAGCCCCTCGTATTTTTAGTTGCAATAGAAATCCATGTTTAGGTGTGCTTTGGTTGATCTTTACTTGCTAGGAAATAGTGATGTTTTAGAGATGCTGAAATAGTTCTAAGTCTGAATCTGTTATATTTAGTTGTTGTCTTTGCATGAGTGTATCTTGTGATCTGTAGCTCTTTTGAGGTTGGTCCAATGGAGTTATTTGTAGACTTTGTGATTCTCTAGCATGTTGTGAATTTTCATGCCATTCGGAGTCGTGTAGCTTATGGTTTGGCTGCTGTCAGTATGGCTTCAGATCGAAAACTGCACTTTCATGAAGTGTTATTTTCACTAAGTCTGAAACTGTGTGTGAGAAGCCATTTTGTGACTTATTTTCCTAGTGTTCCATGCTTCCATGCTAGTTGTTGTTAGTTGTTTGTTGTAGTGCTTCTTGCCCTCTTTCGTGTCATGCCTTGGTTGAGTAGATTGGAGTTGTGTAGCTCGTAGTTGTGGGGTGTAGAAAATGCTATGTGGCTGATGTTGGCAGATTTTAGTGATTTCTTGTTTTTCTCGTAGCTTTTGATCCGTAGCTCCGTTTTGATCGTGTCCTATATGAAAATTGCTTAGAATCTCGTGTAGTTTCATTTTCTCTTGCTGGTTGTATGTTTTGAAGTGCTCGTGACTGTCGTTGCACACATATTGCATTCATGCCATCATATCTTGCGGTGTCCGTATCTTTTGATCCGTAGCTCCGTCGGAGATGTTCTCTATGTGTAAATTGCTTGTCATGATGCGTAGAATCTCGTGAACCTATTTGTTTTTCTGTTTAACAACTAATTAAACGCGTTAGTTCAGATCTGTATAGAATTGTAAATTAACCTGTGAGGTCGTTTCAGAGGTGCTATATGTCATTTCCGACCTCATTTAAATGCCTAGATAGGTACATTAACTGCGCTTCACCTCTTGCCATGTTTAACCACATTTAATATTGCGGTGTATCTAATCGGGATATAACTAAATAATTAAACATGGAGTTTCGTCAATATGCAACTCGTTGCATATTGAACTTCACTTAGTGTGTAGTGTTTGATTGTGTGAATTGTCATGCCGTGTCTTGCATGTGTTCAGCTGCTCATGCATCATATGTGTTGTGCATCGTGTGGTGAATATCGTGTGTTGATGCTTGTTTCCTGTTTCCCCCGTCTCGATAGAGCTCCGCAAGCGTGTCGGATTGTGAGGACCCGTTCGTCTACATCGGTTCGTCTGCTTCACGGAGTCATTCTTCTTCCAAGCGGGATCTCAGGCAAGATGACCATTTCCCCAGATACCATTACTATCATTGCCATGCTAGTTTACCGTTTCTACCGATTATGTCTCGTTGCCTACCACATGTTAAATATCAACCTCTCAACAATACCATGAAAACCTTCAACCTGTTCAACCTAGCAAACCACTGATTGGCTATGTTACCGCTTTCTTAACCCTGTGTTAGCGTTGCTAGTTGCAGGTGCAGTTGCTTCCATGTGTTACATGGGTCCCTTGTCATATCACCATATTAAATGCTATCTATTTTAATGCACCTATATACTTGGTGAAAGGTGGAAGGCTCTGCCTTTCTAGCCTGGTGTTTTGTTCCACCTTTGCCCCCTTAGTTTCGGCTACCGGTGTTATGTTCCATAATTGAGCGCTCCTAACACGATCGGGGTTGTTATGGGACCCCCTTGATAATTCGTTTTAGATTAAACTAGTCTGGCAAGGCCCAACATTGGTACTATTTGCCCAACACAATAATTCTGATAATTCTGAAATGCATAGGGAGTTAGCGCTACCCGAGGAGTAATTCTACATAATACAGGGGGGCCAGTGCTGATGGTGTTGGTCCAAAAACTAGAGCCGTTTGCGGGGCCAACCCGGGGCAACTCGGGATATTTCTATCAGGCCACCGTACGCTGTGCATATCCGTCGTGTCATGAGAACGAGATACGCGGCTCCTATCAGGATCGTCGACACGCCGAGCGGCCTTGCTGGATTAGTTTTACCTTTGATGAGATATCTTGTGCATCGGGATTCCGGTGATGCTTTGGGTAATCTCAGAGTTGAGGTTTTCCACTAAGGAATCCGATGAGATCGCGAGTATCGTGATCGAGGATTTCTATGCGGCTTGTGGTAATTTGTGATGGACTAGTTGGAGCACCCCTACAGGGTTAAATCTTTCGGAAAGCCGTGCCCGCGGATTATGTGGCAACGTGGAAAATTTGTTTAACACTGGTTCTAGATAACTTGAAGTTAACTTAATTAAAACTTGCCAACTGTGTGCGTAACCATGACTGTCTCTTTCGTGAGTTCCTTCTCCGATCGAGAACATGGTGGGGTTATGTCTGACGTAGGTAGGTGTTCAGGATCATTCGTTTGATCATCAGTAGTCACGTCCGCTATGCGTAGATCATCCCCCTCTTATTTCTTGTACTCGTAAGTTAGCCACCAAATATATGCTTAGTCACTACTGCCACCTCACCACTTAACCTTACCTCACCCATTAAGCTTTTCTAGTCTTGATACCTTTGGAAATGAGATTGGTGAGTCCCCTGTGGCTCACAGATTACTACAACACCAGTTGCAGGTACAGGTAAAGGTTACTTGACGCGAGTGCGTTGATTGATCATTTGGAGTTGCTTCTTCTCCTTCTTCTTCATCGATCTAGGGTGGGTTCCAGGCCGGCAGCCTAGGATAGCAAGGATGGACGTCGTTCTTCTTTTCTCATTTGTTTTCGTCCGTAGTCAGACCCTGCTCTTCTTCATGATGATTATGTACTGTACTGTTGTGACTGTGATGTAGCTTGTGGGGAGTGTAAGCCAATTCTATATATATATCTCTTCTTTTATGTACATGTAGTTGTAACGATATCCATTCTTGCGACATGACGAGATGCGCTTCTATCCCTGACGAGGCCCTCGTGCCAAATTGAGGATAGGGTCGCATCTTGGGCGTGACATTGAACCTCAGTTTCAAGGATTCATATAACCCCGTATGTCATTCCCTTTGTCCTTCGGTATGTTACTTGCCCGAGATTCAATCGTCGGTATCCGCATACCTATTTCAATCTCGTTACCGGCAAGTCTCTTTACTCATTCCGTAATACAAGACCCCATGACTTACACTTAGTCACATTGCTTGCAAGGCTTGTGTGTGATGTTGTATTACCGAGTGGGCCCCGAGATACCTCTCCGTAACACGGAGTGACAAATCCCAGTCTTGATCCATACTAACTCAACGGACACCTTCGGAGATACCTGTAGAGCACCTTTATAGTCACCCAGTTACGTTGCGACGTTTGATGCACACAAGGTATTCCTCCGGTGCCAGTGAGTTATATGATCTCATGGTCATAGGAACAAATACTTGACATGCAGAAAGCAATAGCAATAAAACGACACGATCAATATGCTACGTTCATAGTTTGGGTCTAGTCCATCACATGATTCTCCTAATGATGTGATCCCGTCATCAAGCAACAACACTTGTCTATGGTCAGGAAACCTTGACCATCTTTGATCAACGAGCTAGTCAACTAGAGGCTTACTAGGGAGAGTGTTTTGTCTATGTATCCACACATGTATCTATGTTTCCAATCAATACAATTATAGCATGGATAATAAACGATTATCACGAACAAAGAAATATAATAATAACTAATTTATTATTGCCTCTAGGGCATATTTCCAACAGTCTCCCACTTGCACTAGAGTCAATAATCTAGTTCACATCACCATGTGATTTTAACGAATTCAACACCCATATAGTTTTGGGGTTTGATCGCGTCTTGCTCGTGAGAGAGGTTTTAGTCAATGGTTCTCAATCTTTGAGATCCGTGTGTGCTTTTACAAATCTTTATGTCATCTTATAGATGCTGCTACTACGTGCTATTCGGAAATACTCCAAATATCTACTCTACTATACGAATCCGTTTTACTACTCATAGTTATTCGGATTAGTGTCAAAGCTTGCATCGACGCAACCCTTTACGACGAACTCTTTAACCACCTCCATAATCGAGAAAAATTCCTTAGTCCATTAGTTACTAAGGATAACTTTGACCGTTGTTCAGTGATTCAATCATGTATCACTCTCTGTACCTCTTAACATACTTGTGGCAAGGCACACATTAGGTGCGGCACACAACATGGCATACTTGAGAGTCTATGGCTAAGGCATAGGAGACGACATTCATCCTTTCTCTTTCTTCTGCCATGGTCGGGCTTTGAGTCTTTACTCAAATTCACACCTTACAACACAACCAAGAACTCCTTATTTGCTAATGTATTTTGCACTCCTTAAAAACTTGTCAAGGCACGCATTTCTTTTGAAAGTTTAGTTTAGCATTTCGATCTATCTCCATAGATCTTGATGCTCAATGTTCAAGTAGCTGTATCCAGGTCTTCCTTTGAAAAAACCCCTTTCAAACAACCCTTTATGCTTTACAGAAATTCTACATTACTTCCGATCAACAATATGTTAACCACATATGCTTATCAGAAATTCTATAGTGCTCCCACTCACTTCTTTGGAAATACAAGTTTCTCATAAACCTTGTACAAACCCAAAAGCTTTGATCATCTCATCAAAGTCTATATTCCAACTCCGAGATGCTTGCACCAGTCCATTGAAGGATCGTCGGAGCTTGCATACTTGTTAGCATCCTTAGGATTGACAAAACCTTCTGGTTGTATCACATACAACCTTTCCTCAAGGAAACCGTCGAGGAAACACTTTTTGAGATCCTATGTGCAATATTTCACAAATAATGCAACAACTACTAACATAATTCCAACAGACTTTTAGCATCGCTACGAGTGAGAAAGTCTCATCATAGTCATCTCTTTGAACTTGTCGGAAACATCCTTGTGACAAGTAGAGCTTTTCTTAATGCTGACCTTTCACCATCATCGTCTGTCTTTCTTTCAAAGATCCATCTTTACTTAATAGTCATACGACCATCAAGTAATTCTTCCAAAGTCCACACTTTGTTTTCATACATGGATCCTCTCTCGGATTTCATAGCCTCCAGCCATTTGTCGGAATACGGGCCCACCGTCGCTTCTCCATAGCTCGTAGGTTCATTGTTGTTCAACAACATGACCTCCAAGACAGGGTTACCGTACCACTCTGTAGCAGTATGCGACCTTGTCGACCTACGAGGTTTGTAGTAACTTGATCCGAAGCTCTAATGATCACCATCATCAGCTTCCACTTCAATTGGTGTAGGCGCCACAGGATCAAATTCCTGCACCCTGCTACATACTGGTTGAAGTGACGGTGCAATAACCTCATCAAGTTCCACCACTCTCCCACTTAATTCTTTCGAGAGAAACCTTTCCTCCAGAAAAGGACACGTTTCTAGAAACAAACAGTTTGATTCCGGATCTGAGATAGTAGATGTACCCAACTATTTTGGATATCCTATGAAGATGCATTTATCCGCTTTGGGTTCAAGCTTATCAGACTGAAACTTTTTCACATAACCGTGGCAGCACCAAACTTTCAAGAAACATTAGCTCAGGTTTCTCCAAACCATAGTTCATACCGTGTCATCTCAACGGAAATACGCGGTGCCCTATGTAAAGTGAATGCGGTTGTCTTTAATGCATAATCCATAAACGATAGTGGTAATTCGATAAGAGACATCATAGTATGCACCATATCAAATAGGGTGCGGCCATGACATTCGAACACACTATCACACTATGGTGTTCTAGGTGGCATGAATTGCAAAAACAATTTTCACATTGTTTTAACTGTGTACAAAAACTCGCAACTCAGATATTCATCTCTATGATCATATCGTAGATAGTTTATCCTCTTGTCACGATGATCTTCACTCTGAAACAACTTTGATCTTTTCAACATTTCAGACTTGTGATTCATCAAGTAAATACTCCTGTATCCGCTCAAATCATCAGTGAAGTAAGAACATAACGATATCCGCTGCGTGCCTCAGAACTCATTGGATTGCACACATAAAAAATGTATTACTTCCAACAAGTTACTTTCTTGTTTCATGTGGTATGATTTGCATGTCTCAAGTGATTCAAAAACAAGTGAGTCCAAACGATCCATCTGCATGGAGTTTCTTCATGCGTTTATACCAATAGGTATAGTTTGCATGTCTCAAACGTTTAAAAAATGAGTGAGTACAAAGATCCATCACTATGGAGCTTCTTCATGCACTTTATACCGACATGACTCAAGCGGCAGTGCCACAAGTAAGTGGTACTATCATTACTAATTTGTATCTTTTGGCTCCAATATTATGAACATGTGTAACACTACGATCGAGATTCAATAAACCATTGAGGGTAATTATTCAAGCAAATGGAATAACTATTATTCCTTTTAAATGAATACTCGTATTGCAATAAACACGATCCCATCATGTTCATGATCAACGCAAACACTAAATAACAATTATTTAGGTTTAACACCAATCCCGATGGTAGAGGGAGCGTGCGATGTTTTGATCACATCAACCTTGGAAACACTTCCAACACTTATCATGGCCTTGTCTTTAGCTAGTCTCCATTTATTCCGTAGCTTTTATTTCGAGTTACTAATCTCTTAGCAATCGAACCGGTATCTAATACCCTCGTCCTACTAGGAGTACTAGTAAAGTACACATCAATATCATGTATATCAAATATACTTCTATTGACTTAGCCAGCCTTCTCATCTACCAAGTATCTAGGGTAGCTCCGCCTCAATGACCGTTCCCCTCATAGCAGAAGCACTTAGTCTCAGCTTTGGGTTCAATCTTGGGTTTCTTCATTAGAGCAGCAATTGGTTTACCGTTTTCATGAAGTATCCCTTCTAGCCCTTGCCCTTCTTGAAACTAGTGGTTTTACTAACCATCAACAATTGATGCTCCTTCTTGATTTCTACTTTCGTAGTGTCAAACATTGCGAATCGCTCAAGGATCATCATATCTATCCTTGATATGTTATAGTTCATCACGAAGCTCTAGCAGCTTAGTGCTAGTGACTTTGGAGAACCATCACTATCTCATCTGGAAGATTAACTCCCACTTGATCCAAGCGATTGTTATACTCAAACAATCTGAGCACATGCTCAACGATTGAGCTTTTCTCCTTTACTTTGTAGACAAAGAATCTTGTCGGAGGTCACATACCTCTCAACAAGGGCACGAGCATGAAATCTCAATTTCATCTCTTAGAACATCTCTTATGTTCCGTGACATTTCAAAACGTCTTCGGCGCCTTGCTTCTAAGCCATTAAGTATTACGCACTGAACTATCACGTAGTCATCAAAAACGTGTATGTCAGATGTTCACAACATCCACAGACGACGCTCGAGGTGCAGCACACCGAGTGGTGCATTAAGGACATAAGCCTTCTGCGCAGCAATGAGGACAATCCTCAGTTTTACGGACTCAGTTTGCAAAGTTGCTACTATCATCTTTCAACTAAATTTTCTCTAGGAACATATAAAAAACAGTAGAGCTATAGCGCAAGCTACATCATAATTCACAAAGACCTTTTGACTATGTTCATGATAATTAAAGTTTAACTAATCAAATTACTTAATAAACTCCCACTCAAAAAGTACATCTCTCTAGTCATTTGAGTGGTACATGATCCAAATCCACTAACTCAAGTCCGATCATCACGTGAGTTGAGAATAGTTTCAGTGGTAAGCATCTCTATGCTAATCATATCAACTATACGATTCATGCTCAACCTTTCGGTCTCATGTGTTTCGAGGCCATGTCTGCACATGCTAGGCTCGTCAAGTTTAACCCGAGTGTTCCGCGTGTGCAACTGTTTTGCACCCGTTGTATGTGAACGTTGAGTCTATCACACACGATCATCACGTGGTGTCTCGAAACGACGAACTGTCACAACGGTGCACAGTCGGGGAGAACACAATTTCATCTTGAAATTGTAGTGAGAGATCACCTTATAATGCTACCATCGTTCTAAGCTAAATAAGCTGCATAAAAGGATTAACATCACATGCAATTCATAAGTGACTTGATATGACCATCATCTTATGCTTCTTGATCTCCATCACCAAAGCACCGACATGATCTTGTTGTCACCGGCGCCACACCATGATCTCCATCATCATGATCTCCATAATCGTGCCGCCATCGAGGTTGTCGTTCTATCTATGCTATTACTACTAAAGCTACGACCTAGCAATATAGTAAACGCATCTGCAAACACAATCGTTAGTTTAAAGACAACCCTATGGCTCCTGTCGGTTGCCGTACCATCGACGTGCAAGTCGATATTAACTATTACAACATGATCATCTCATACATCCAATATATCACATCACGTCATTGGCCATATCATATCACAAGCATACCCTGCAAAAACAAGTTAGACGTCCTCTAATTTGTTGTTGCATGTTTCCCATGGCTGCTATGGGTATCTAGTATGATCGCATCTTACTTACGCTAAAACCACAACGGAGATGTGCAAATTGCTATTTAACCTCTCCAAGGACCACCTCGGTCAAAACCAATTCAACTAAAGTTGAAGAAACAGGCACCCGCCAGTCATCTTTATGCAACGAGGTCTCATGTCAATCGATTGAACCAGTCTCTCGTAAGCGTACGAGTTATGTCGGTCCGAGCCGCTTCAATCCAACAATACCGCTTAATCGAGAAAAGACTAAGGAGGGCACAAAATCGAACATCACCGTCCACAAAACCTTTTGTGTTCTACTCGAGATAACATCTACGCATGAACCTAGCTCATGATGCCACTGTTGGGGAACGTTGCATGGGAAACAAAAAATTTCCTACGCACACGAAGACCTATCATGGTGATGCCCATCTACGAGAGTAGATTTGGATCTACTACCCTTGTCGAACGCACAGCAGGAAGCGTTAATAAACGCGGTTGATGTAGTGGAACGTCTTCACGTCCCTCGAACCGTCGTACGAACCGTCCCGCGATCCGTTCCGATCTAGCGCCGTACGGACGGTACCTCCGCATTCAGCACACGTACAGCTCGATGATGATCTCAGACTTCTTGATCCAGCAAGCAAGACGGAGAAGTAGATGAGTTCTCCGGCAGCATGACGGCTCTCCGGTGGTGGTGATGATCTACTCCTGCAGGGCTCTGCCCGAGCTCCGTAGAAATCCGATCTAGAGGTAAAACTACGTGGTATAGGTTTGAGTTGCACGTGGCAAAGTTGTGTCTCAAATCAGCCCTAAGCCACCAATATATATAGGAGGGAGGGGGAGGGCTAGCCTTGAGGCACAAGGCCTCAAGGGTGCGCCAGCCAAGGGAGGAGGAGGACTCCTCCTCCAATTCGGTTTGGGAAGGAGGAGTCCTCCACTACTGAAATTCAGACATTTGCCGTCTGCCACGGCGGACGGCAAAGGGGGGATCCACTGGCAGCAAAGGCTTTGCTGTCGGTCAGCAGACGGCAAACTAGACGGTAAAACAAATCCGGTGAAGAGGTTCTTTGTTGTCTGCTTTTGTAAAGCGGACGACAAGGAATCTTTGCCATGAGGGGGCAGACGACAAATTAACTGGGACGACATATACTGCAACGGCCCCGTTAAGTGTTAACAGCATGCGTCCTCTCTTTGTCGTCTGCCGTCCCCCCTTTGCCATGTGGGGGCAGACGACAAAGAGGGGAGAGAGAGGGGGCTGATTCACCCCTTTGCCGTCTGCCCCCACCATTTTCCATGTGGGGGCAGACGACAAAGAGGGGAGAGAGAGGGGGCAGATTCCCCCCTTTGTCGTCTGCCTAAACCCCTTTGCCATGTGGGGGCAGACGGCAAAGAGGGGAGAGAGAGGGGGCAAATTCCCCCCTTTGCCGTCTGCCTAAACCCCTTTGCCATGTGGGGGCAGACGGCAAAGGGGGGAACCAGCCCCATTTTAATTTATTTTTTATTATATCCAGCATTTTTAACAATAATCAGGATATATATATATATTTGACATAAATAAATTTCTTTCCGTACTCATAACCATATTAAAATAACTCTCATCCATAGTGCATACATATTATGCAAGTTGCACCCATACCAAACCATATATTACACCAGTTTCATCCACATGCATACAAAGTTTCTTATATATCCATATACTACAATAGTTTCAATACAAGCCATGGTACAAGAAATCATCTTCAAGCATTCCATCAATATAATCCAAGCTTCTCGTGAAGTGAAGGTAATCTGCAAAATGACAAATAAGAAAGTTAGAAGAATAATACTAGATGAATAAGTGTATATATAGGTTATTTCAGAGAGAAATTAGCTAAGTATAGACCATTTAGGAGCTAACTAAGCTAATTATGTCATCTAGGTGGAACCCTAGCTAACTATAGGCCGTTTCAGAGCTAACTTGGGTAAAATAGGTCATTCCGGAGCAAACTATGCTTATTAAGCCATTTTGGATCTAGCTAGGCTAATTATAGGCCATTTAATACCTGAGTTAGGGGGAATAGGTCATCTTGCAGCTACGTAAGCCTTATTATGTCATTTAGGAGAGAACTTAGCTAACTGTAGGTCATTTTTTTATTAAATAGGTCATTTTGGAGCTAACTAAGCTAATTATGTCATTTCGTAGGATAATTAGCCAGTTTAGCCATTCTTAGATGAGTCTAAGCTACGTAGAAGAAGATAAAGAGAAGAAGAAATAAAAGAAGGAGGAGGAGGATGAGGAGGAGGAGAAGGAGAAGGAAGAGGAGAAGAGGAAGAAAAGAAGAAGGAGAAGGAGAAGGAGAAGGAGGAAAAAGGAGGAAGAAGAAGGAGAAGGAGGAGCTCCTTCTCCTTCTTCTCCTTCTTCTTAACCTCCTCCTTCTCCTTCTTCTTCTTCTCTTCTTCTTCTCTTCTTCTTCTCTTCTTCTTCTTCTTCCTTCCTTTCATTTTTCCTCTTTCTTCTCCTCTTGTCCCCTTCTTCGGGCTAAATTGGCTAAGAATGCCTTTTTGGAGCTAATTATGTCATTTCGAGGATAATTAGCTAAGTATAGGTCATGTTTTATTAAATAGACCATTTAGGAGCTAACTAAGCTAATTATGTCATCTAGGTGGAACCCTAGCTAACTATAGGTCGTTTCGGAGCTAACTTGGGTAAAATAGGTCATTCCGGAGCAAACTATGCTTATTAAGCCATTTTGGATCTAGCTAGGCTAATTATAGGCCATTTAATACCTAAGTTAGGGGGAATAGGTCATCTTGCAGCTACGTAAGCCTTATTATGTCATTTAGGAGAGAACTTAGCTAACTGCAGGTCATTTTTTATTAAATATGTCATTTTGGAGCTAACTAAGCTAATTATGTCATTTCGTAGGATAATCAGCCAATTTAGCCTTTCTTGGATGAGTCTAAGCTACGTAGAAGAAGAGAAAGAGAATAAGAAGTAAAAGAAGGAGGAGGAGGAGGAGGAGGAGAAGGAGAAAGAAGAGGAGAAGAAGAAGAAAAGAAGAAGGAGAAGGAGAAGGAGGAAGAAGGAGGAAGAAGAAGGAGAAGGAGGAGCTCCTTCTCCTTCTTCTCCTCCTTCTTCTCCTTCTTCTTATCCTCCTCCTTCTCCTTCTTCTTCTTCTCTTCTTCTTATCCTCTTCTTCTTCTTCTTCTTTCTTCCTTTCATTTTTCCTCTTTCTTCTCCTCTTGTCCCCTTCTTCGGGCTAAATTGGCTAAGAATGCCTTTTTGGAGCTAATTATGTCATTTCGAGGATAATTAGCTAAGTATAGGTCATGTTTTATTAAATAGACCATTTAGGAGCTAACTAAGCTAATTATGTCATCTAGGTGGAACCCTAGCTAATTGTAGGTCGTTTCGGAGCTAACTTGGGTAAAATAGGTCATTCCGGAGCAAACTATGCTTATTAAGCTATTTTGGATCTAGCTAGGCTAATTATAGGCCATTTAATACCTAAGTTAGGGGGAATAGGTCATCTTGCAGCTACGTAAGCCTTATTATGTCATTTAGGAGAGAACTTAGCTAACTGTAGGTCATTTTTTTTATTAAATAGGTCATTTTGGAGCTAACTAAGCTAATTATGTCATTTCGTAGGATAATTAGCCAATTTAGCCTTTCTTGGATGAGTCTAAGCAACGTAGAAGAAGAGAAAGAGAAGAAGAAGTAAAAGAAGGAGGAGGAGGAGGAGAAGGACAAGGAAGAGGAGAAGAAGAAGAAAAGAAGAAGGAGAAGGAGAAGGAGGAAGAAGGAGGAAGAAGAAGGAGAAGGAGCTCCTTCTCCTTCTCCTTCTCCTCCTCCTTCTTCTCCTTCTTATCCTCCTCCTTCTTCTTCTTCCCTTCTTCTTCTCTTCTTCTTCTTCTTCCTTCTTTCATTTTTTCCTCTTTCTTCTCCTCGTGTCCCCTTCTTCAGGCTAAATTGGCTAAGAATGTCTTTTTGGAGCTAATTATGTCATTTCGAGGATAATTAGCTAAGTATAGGTCATGTTTTATTAAATAGACCATTTAGGAGCTAACTAAGCTAATTATGTCATCTAGGTGGAACCCTAGCTAACTATAGGTCATTTTGGAGCTAACTTGGGTAAAATAGGTCATTCCGGAGCAAACTATGCTTATTAAGCCATTTTGGATCTAGCTAGGCTAATTATAGGCCATTTAATACCTAAGTTAGGGGGAATAGGTCATCTTGTAGCTACGTAAGCCTTATTATGTCATTTAGGAGAGAACTTAGCTAACTGTAGGTCATTTGTTATTAAATAGGTCATTTTGGAGCTAACTAAGCTAATTATGTCATTTCGTCGGATAATTAGCCAATTTAGCCTTTCTTGGATGAGTCTAAGCTACGTAGAAGAAGAGAAAGAGAAGAAGAAGTAAAAGGAGGAGGAGGAGGAGGAGGATAAGGAGAAGGAAGAGGAGAAGAAGAAGAAAAGAAGAAGGAGAAGGAGAAGGAGGAAGAAGAAGGAGAAGGAGGAGCTCCTTCTCCTTCTTCTCCTCCTTCTTCTCCTTCTTCTTATCCTCCTCCTTCTCCTTCTTCTTCTTTTCTTCTTCTTCTCTTCTTCTTCTTCTTCCTTGCTTTCATTTTTCCACTTTCTTCTCCTCTTGTCCCCTTCTTCGGGCTAAATTGGCTAAGAATGCCTTTTTGGAGCTAATTATGTCATTTCGAGGATAATTAGCTAAGTATAGGTCATGTTTTATTAAATAGACCATTTAGGAGCTAACTAAGCTAATTATGTCATCTAGGTGGAACCCTAGCTAACTATAGGTCGTTTCGGAGCTAACTTGGGTAAAATAGGTCATTCCGGAGCAAACTATGCTTATTAAGCCATTTTGGATCTAGCTAGGCTAATTATAGGCCATTTAATACCTAAGTTAGGGGGAATAGGTCATCTTGCACCTACGTAAGCCTTATTATGTCATTTAGGAGAGAACTTAGCTAACTGTAGGTCATTTTTTATTAAATAGGTCATTTTGGAGCTAACTAAGCTAATTATGTCATTTCATAGGATAATTAGCCAATTTAGCCTTTCTTGGATGAGTCTAAGCTACGTAGAAGAAGAGAAAGAGAAGAAGAAGTAAAAGAAGGAGGAGGAGGAGGAGGAGGAGGAGAAGGAGAAGGAGAAGGAAGAGGAGAATAAGAAGAAAAGAAGAAGGAGAAGGAGGAAGAAGGATGAAGAAGAAGGAGAAGGAGGAGCTCCTTCTCCTTCTTCTCCTCCTTCTTCTCCTTCTTCTTATCCTCCTCCTTCTCCTTCTTCTTCTTCTTCTCTTCTTCTTCTCTTCTTCTTCTTCTTCCTTCCTTTCATTTTTCCTATTTCTTCTCCTCTTGTCCCCTTCTTCGGGCTAAATTGGCTAAGAATGCCTTTTTGGAGCTAATTATGTCATTTTAAGGATAATTAGCTAAGTATAGGTCATGTTTTATTAAATAGATCATTTAGGAGCTAACTAAGCTAATTATGTCATCTAGGTGGAACCCTAGCTAACTATAGGTCGTTTCGGAGCTAACTTGGGTAAAATAGGTCATTCCGGAGCAAACTATGCTTATTGAGCCACTTTGGATCTACCTAGGCTAATTATAGGCCATTTAATACCTAAGTTAGGGGGAATAGGTCATCTTGAAGCTACGTAAGCCTTATTATGTCATTTAGGAGAGAACTTAGCTAACTATAGGTCATTTTTTATTAAATAGGTCATTTTGGAGCTAACTAAGCTAATTATGTCATTTCGTAGGATAATTAGCCAATTTAGCCTTTCTTGGAGCTAACTAAGCTAATTATGTCATTTAGATGGGAGTGTAGCTATTTTTATTAAAACACTAGAAATAACATACCATTATCGTCATCATAGCGGTGAAGCACGGTGGCTTTGGCTTGTTTCACCTGGAGAAGGCTGCCGTAGAGAAGGCTCGACTGTAGAAGGGTCGTGCGATGCGTTTCGGGAGATATTCTTCACCAAACATCATTTGCAATGTGTAGTTAGCATGAGGACACTCTTAAGATCACTGCACTGAAATGAAACTCATCGTCCCCGCCACGTTAATGACTGGCATCGGCGGAGGGACTTGGCCGTTCTTCTCGCACATAGACTGTACATTTGGTTTCGACAAGTCAAACTTTTTATTTATTAATGAAACAGACATTTCAAATGCAAGATTTGAAATAACATGAAGAAGAAACTTACCACGAAGAGCTCGTATATGGCCGTGTTAGACGCATCATTCCGTGCCCTCTCCGCCTCCACCAATGCAGTCGTCCTCTCCTCCAGCTCCCTAATTTCCTTATCCTTCTCCGCCATAGCCGCCTGCATTGCCTCTCTCTCTTTCTGAATAGCAGCCTGCAACACAACTCATTGTTAGCAATGTAATCATATTGGTTCCAACGCACAACATAATGCGGAAAGATAGTTGAGTCCATTAAACTAACCTTGATGGCGAGCTGGACTGGCCGTGGACGACGTGTTGTCTCTGGTCAACAGCTTGTTTGGCGTGCCTTTATCTACCGGAGAGTGCTAGGACAACGTATAAGGCCGTCTCCAATGGCGATCGAGCCATGGGGCCACCCATTTCCAGCTATCATCACCAGCTCTGGATCAATAGGCCCCTCGCTCGGGTTAAAGTCCTCCCCTTTCCTCGCCTTCCCGTGATCTCTATACTTCACGAGCTTGTGGTGGGAGGAGATGTTGGTGAAGTTTTCTGGATGCTCGAGGTCAGATTCAGAGAATGCCTTGACCTTCTTGTACGAGGCAGTATGGGCCATCGCATACAGGTCGTACATCTATGGCGCCTCCGTCTTATTGTGACGCGCCTAAAAGAGAGAGAGAGAGAGAGGAAAATTGTATTAGTAAGGGGCTCAAGATAGCATTAAGAATGAATTGCATGAGGCATGAAGCAAACCACATACCCAGTTCTCGCCAAATTGGATTAAGTTGACGCTCCCTTGATGGTGTGGCACGCCAACCATTTTGCCACGCCTCTCCTTGGCGTTGTTGTGGCTGTCCTCCCACGTTTCGGAGCACCACTGATCCACCAAGGCCTCCCAACAATCCATCTTATCCACACACCATCTCGGGGGAACCTAAGTTAATAAAGAGAAATTTGAGCGCGTAAGAACCAAATCATGGAAACTAACTACAAAGCCTTAAGAATATGTAATTACCTTCATGTAATGCTCCTTCTCCATCTTAGCATCACGGCACTTCGCCTTGTCAATCCTAATACGCCGCGTGGCATAGTAGTATCGAACAGCCTGCACCCGAGCCTCGTGCCGAAAGTTTTGAAGTAGGCGGCGACATTCGGTTTCGATAACCTTTGCCGCATCCTCCTCGTATCCCTCCTCACACCAGTAGTAGGTCTGCAAATGAGACAACACCGATTAGTACAATAAATAGCTATGGTTGATTTATAATTGTGTGAAGGAGAAATTACCCAGAACTTTCGGATCACCATGTCCGCCCTTGTGTCGCACAAAACACCGTCAATCTACACCTCCGGCGGGGCCGGGGCACCCAAGTAGTGCTCCCAGGTCATTCCTACCTCTCGCTCCCGACTGGGCAACGTAACAAACCCTGGGAAGTTTTTACGGCAAAGAACACCAAGGACGCTGTTGGGCTTGCGGACACCCTTGGGAACAATCCAACCTCTACAGTATGACAAATTAAAGCCAAAACATTAGATATTTGAGAAAACGCGAAGGAAAAGGTTAAATAAGAGTAAATTAACTTACTTGTCCCCATTTGGCCTAATCGACCACCTCTGCTCGGGGGTCGCTGGCACGAGCGGGAGCCCCGAACTACCACGCTGGTAAACGGTAGCCCCCTCACCCAGCTCCTCGTCGCTACCAGCATCCACTGGGTCTCTTGGGACGTACCCTCATCCCTGCTTTGCTCTGGAGTCACCTGGAAGGAAGCCTCTGGGACACGAGTCTCGTGGGTCGAAGGCTCGTCGACCTGAGGCTCGTCGACCCGAGGCTCGTGAACCGGAGACCATGTAGCCTCCACCTCAGACGAATCCACCCTAGAAGTCCTATGCTCAGGTGAATCAGCTTGGGGTGGTGGCGGAGACCGTGTAGCCGCCACCTCAAAAGGCATGGCAGCCACCGCCCTACCTCTCCCGCGGCCACGTGTACCTTTAGTAGAACATAAATACCAACATGAGTAATAAAATGTATATAAATACCAATATGCAGACAACATGAGTACAACATAAATACCAACATGAATACAATGTGTACCTTTAGTGCCTCTTGGCTTTGCGGGGGGTCGACCTCCTCTCACGGGGGGCGCTCCTTGCATAGTAGAGAGCAACACTCTCCGAAGAGGCGAGGCAGGAATGGAAGTACCCATCCCATCACCCACCGACGAAGAAGGAGCCGTGGAGTGCTTTCGACCCTTTCCCACCATCTTTCAACACCTGTCATGACAAAGAGTAAATGAAATTAGTACAACATAAATACCAACATGACTAATAGAATGTATATAATTTAAGTGTATCATCGTCATAAATACCAACATGACTAATAAAAATTGAATACCTAACATGAACTCAAAATTTATATATAGTATAATAGTTGAATACCTGACATGAACTAATATCAATCGTGCTCGTCTATATATGCTTCGGGGTCAATAAATGCATCATGATAATCACTATCATCAATAAATGCATCATCATCATCACTATCACGAAGAACATGTGGAAGGCCACCATTATGTAATCGGTCAAGAAGTGGCAGGTCATCCACAGCAGTAACCTCTTCTTCTTCCAGCTCTTCCTATTCGGGCTCAGGGGTTAAGACAGATTCACTGTCGCTGTCTACTTCAATGTTCTAGGGTGAAGTAGAGAGGTTCTTGAAACGTCTCTTGGACATACGTGTTTCTTGGAAGAATTCTCCTTCATATGTGTCTGGGTTAATGTGAGGTTCGTAATCCTCTTCATTGAGGGTAGGTGGTCTAAAATATGGTGGCACTTCATAAACGACATCCCAACCTTTGAGATTTGGATCAGTTTGGCAGGCGCACGGTAGATAGAAAACTTGTGTTGCCTGTTGAGCCGTAATATAGACATCGGGAACATCTAAGTGGGTGTTTTCGTTGATTTCGACTAGTCCTATATGTTCATGAGTCCTTCTAGTCTCCCTCGGCTCAAACCAATAACATTTGAAGACTACGACGGTCGGTGGGTTTTCACCATAGAATAGAAGTTCATAAATTGCTTCAACTCTTCCATAATACTCGGTGTCTCCTTCGCCGATAGCAGAGGCAGAACAATTTGTAGACTTTAGGTCGGGCATAGATAGCTCTTTGCCAAAGGTACGAAAGTGATACCCGTTGATGTTGTATTTGTCAAATGAACGGACCTTATAGTCAAAACCATTAGCGACTTGTCTCAACTCGGCGTCCATAGACTCTGCATCAGTCTACAAGTTTAATACGAAAGAATGGATGCATTAGCCGCAAATTAGACCAAGAAATCAAATGGGCCCTTAATGGTAATTAATTACCCTTTGTTTGAACCAAGAGATGAAACCGGGACAGCCGCCTCCATGCTTTGCGAGAAGCTCACACTCTTCGACGGAATCCTTTTCGATGACCGCTCCATCCGAGATTTCCTTTCCGTTGTCGCAAGTTTTGCAACGGTCTATCACATAGAGCCGCCATGTCGATTCTAGCCTTAGGATTATCTTTTGACTTCCCCTCTATGCCGAACAATGTACCAAAAATGGCCTCCGCAATATTCTTTTCAGTGTGCATCACGTCAATGTTGTGTGGGCAAAGGAGGTCTTTGAAGTAAGGTAGATCCCATAAGCATGACTTCTGAGTCCAGGCATGTTCTATATTATACCCTTTGAAGTATCCTGGACGCAAAGGATCAGGCTCGAGAGCGTTTAACTGATCAAGGGTCTGTTGGCCTGTCAACGCAGCTGGTGCAGTGTTTTTGACAACTCTACCTTTGATGAAATTCTTCTTGTCTTTTCTGAACTTATGGTCAGGATCTAGGAATTGTCTATGCATGTCGAAGCAAGAATACTTGCGACCAGCCTGCAGCCGACGGAACTGAAGAGCTGTCTTGCATGTGGTGCACGGGAACCTTCCATGCATACACCAGCCAGTGAATAGCGCAAACGCCAGATAATCATGCGTCGAGTACATGTACCACACATGCATTTTGAAAATTGTTTTGGTAGCCGCGTCGTAGGTCTTGATCCCATTATCCCAGGCTTCTTGCAACTCATCCTTAAGCGGTTGCATGTACACATTCATATTCTTCCCCGGATAGTTGGGAACTGGAATTATCAACGTCAGGAAAATGTTCTTTCTTTTCATAATCTCTCCGGGTGGCAAATTTAGTGGAATGACAAATACAGGCCAACAACTGTATTGTGATGCCGTCATACCATACATATTGAACCCATCCGTGCTGATGGCAACTCCAGGTTGCCTTGGATCTTCCGATTTATCCTTATGTAATGCATCGAAGTGCCTCCACGCAAAACCATCTGATGTGTGTACCAGCATCTTGTTCCCATCCGCATCTAGTTCGGTTCTTTTGCCCAATTTGTGCCATGTCATCTGTTTGGCCGTCTCTTCGACCATGAAAAGACGTTGAAGTCTTGGTACAATTGGCAGATACCGAAGAACACTAATGGGGATTTTGGTCTGATTCTTCTCACCCATGCCATTGTCTACCACAATATACCTGGAAGAATTGCAAATGGGGCAATAGTTCAAGGCCGCATACTCAAGCCTAAATAAGGCACATCCATTCTCACAGGCATGCATCTTCTCATAGGGCATCTTATGTACACGGAGGATTTTCTCTGACTGGTACAGGTTTGCAGGCAGTACATGGCCTTTGGGTAGAAAGCGTCCAAATATCGTCATCATCGCGTTGTAGCATTCTCTGCCTAGGTTGAATTGAGCCTTCAAAGCCATTACTTGCGCGATGGCATCCAACTGACAAAGCTCAGTCTGCTCGTGGAGAGGACGTTTTGAAGACTCCAACATTTCATAGAAGGCCTTTGCAGATTCCTCCATCTCATCGTCCGAATCTCGAGCATCATCAAAGTCTTGCACCATGTCTTCAATCCCGGTACCATGCTCGTCGGTGCGACGACGAATCACCTCAGCTCTGGCACGTTGGTCAGACTCACCATGAAAAGTCCACACCGTATAATTAGGCGTAAAACCCCACTTCTGCAGGTGTTTACCCATTTCAAACTCTGTCTGCATTTTCCAGTTCTCGCAGTTGGGACAGGGGCACCATGTTTTTTGCTGGCCATTTGCAAATGCGGCTCTCACAAACCCCCTGGTTTTTGCTAACCATTCATGGGTCATGTCTTTCTGACTAGGGTGACCAGTGTACATCCAAGCACGATCACTCATGTTGCCTAGCTACCTATGGGGGCACAAGAAATAAATATATAATTCATCATCTATATTCATACGCTAATCAAGTTTGTCAGTTTTATTACGTCCATGCAACCTACACGCTAATAGGTAAAGATAGGTCCTAATCCCACCCGAGTATGTGTAGACTGGGTTCATTTTCCCATGCTCTGCTCCAGACGCGATGCAGAATTTCGGCAGCACCTCCCCGATGTTCTCCTGATACACGTCTCGGCAATAAGCAGAGAGGATGTGTACCCGGAGAACAACAGGGGAGGCACTGACGAAATGCCGCATCGGATCCGGAGCACAGCATACGGGAAAACAAACCCAATCTACACATACTCGGGCTGTCCATGGATAATGTTGGACAATTCGAAAGGATGGCGGTTATAAATATGCAAAGAAATGTATATTTATAGATGTCGCCCTTTCGAACGGGAGACGCATACTGGTCACATATACTCATGATTGAAGAAACCTATAGCTAGCAAGTTTCACCGGCACGAAGACCGGGACATAGCAAATTAAGGGGGTAGGAGGAGAAGTCATTTGTGCTCACCAACAAACGCAAGGGCGGAGCTTGTCCAACGCACGTGGAGGTCGTCGAACAACTGCACATTGAAATTCACACGATCAACACAAATATGATGTTTTTATAATTAACATAATCGGAAAATATGTGACCTAACTCATAATTTACAAAACTATGACCTCGTGGGCCTCTGGAAGGCAGAAAAGCGCCTTCTCGTTCAAAAGAAGGCAGAAGAGGTGTCCGGGGTCGGGGCTTAGTGGCGTCGGGACTCAGTGCCGTCAAGGGTCGTTGGTGTCGGGTGTCGGTGGTCGGGAGTCGGGTTAAATGCGTCGATGGTCGGGGATCAGTGTCGTCGGGGGTCGAGGGTCACTAGCGTCGGGGGTTGGGGTCTTTTCGATCAACAATAGGCCAAAGAGGTGTCGGGGGCCCGGGGTTGGGGGTTAGTGGCGTCAAGGGTCGGGGTTAGGGGGTCGGGGGTCGGGGGTCGAAGGTCAGTGGCGTCGGGGGTCGGGGGTCACTGGTGTCGGGCGTCGGGGGTCGGGAGTCGGGGGTCGGGGGTCGGGGGTCAGTGGTGTCGGGCGTCGGGAGTTGGGGGTCGGGGGTCAGTGGTGTCGGGCGTAGGGGGTCGGGGGTCGGGAGTCGGGTGTCAGTGGCGTTGGGGGTCGGGGGTCGAGGGTCGGGGGTTGGTGGCGTCGGGCATCGAGGGTTGGTGGCGTCGGGGGTCGGGAGTCGGGTGTCGGGGGTCAGTGGTGTCGGGTGTCGGGGGTCGGGAGTCGGGTGTCGGGGGTCAGTGGTGTCGGGTGTCGGGGGTCGGGAGTCGGGTGTCAGTGGTGTCGGGGGTCGAGGGTCCGGGGTTGGTGGCATCGGGCCTCGGGGGTTGGTGGCGTCGGGCGTCGGAGGTCGTGGGCGGGGGGTCGGGGTCCTTTTCTTTCTTCTTCTCCTCTCTCCTCCTCTTCTTCTTCTTCTTTCTCCTCCTCCTCCTCTTCTTCTTCTTCTTCTCCTTCTTCTTATTTTCTCTCCTCTTCCTCTTCCTCTTCCTCTTCTTCTTCTTCTTCTTCTTCTTCTTCTTCTTCTTCTTCTTATTTCTCCTCCTCCTCCTCCGCCTCTTCTAACAGTAACCTAATTAACACTAAACTAATAGTAACCTAATTAACCTAAACTAACAATAACCTAATTAACATTAAACTAATAGTAACCTAATTAACCTAAACTAACATTAACCTAATTAACACTTAGAGTAACCTAAACTAACAGATGCACTGAAATGAAAAAAAGAAAAAAAGGAAAGAAAATGAACTCACCAGGGAAGTTGCCACGAGAGGGGTGTGGCCGCGGGGAGGGGGTGGCCGCAGGGAGGGGTGTGGTTGCCGGGAGGGGGTGGCCGCAGGGAGGGTCGCCACGGGGAGGGGTGTGGCCGCGGGGAGGGGCCGGGGTGGCCGCGCGGAGGGGTTCACCGCGGGGAGGGGGTCATCGGTGGGAGCGAGGCGGCGGCGGCGGCGAGTGACAGTAAATGCGAGGGGGAGAGAGAGACAGTACTGTGGGGGGGGGGGAGACAGACAGTGAGCGCGAGGGGGAGAAGACGGCCGTTACACGGTCGGCCCCTTTGTCGTCCGCCCCCGGACGGCAAAGGGACGCACGACAGACGGCAAAGGACGACCCATGGCAAAGTTAGCCTTCCGTTGGACACGGCAGGCATGGGACCCACCCGTGCTCTTTGCCGTCTGCCCTTGGTCCCTTTGCCATCCGCTGGCAGACGGCAAAGGCCCGACACATGGCAAAAAATATTTTTTCCATCATTCAGCCCTTTGCCATCCGCCTTGTGCCAACTGATGGCAAAGAGCTTCTTTGCCATCAGCCAGCAGACGGCAAAGATATGGATGACGACAAAGAACTGGATTCCAGTAGTGCTCCCCTTCCTTCCCACCTCCCTCTTTCTCTTTTTCTTTTATTTTCCTTTGGTATTTTCTTATGTGGCGCCATGGGCCCCTTGGAATGACTCCACCAGCCCACTAAGGACTTGTGGCGCCACCCTAGTGCCTTGGGCTCACTTCCGGGTGGGTGGGCCCCTCCCGGTGAACTCCCGGAACCCATTCATCACTCGTGGTACACTGTCGGAATTTCCCGAAACTTACCGGTGACCAAATGAAACCATCCTATATATCAATCTTCGTTTCCGGACCATTCCGAAAACCCTCCTGACGTCCGTGATCTCATCCGGGACTCGGAACAAAATTCGGTAACCACACATATAACTCAACTATACTAAAACATCGCCGAACCTTAAGTGTGCAGACCCTGCGGGTTCGAGAACTATGTAGATATGCCCTGAGGCACTCCTCGGTCAATATCCAATAGTGGGACCTGGATGCCCATATTGGATCCTACATATTCTCCGAAGATCTTATCGATTGAACCTCAGTGTCAAGGATTCATATAACCCCGTATGTCCTTCCCTTTGTCCTTCGGTATGTTACTGGCCCGAGATTCGATCGTCGGTATCCGCATACCTATTTCAATCTCGTTACCGGCAAGTATCTTTACTCGCTCCGTAATACAAGATTCCGTGACTTACACTTAGTCACATTGGTTGCAAGGCTTGTGTGTGATGTTGTATTACCGAGTGGGCCCCGAGATACCTCTCCGTCACACAGAGTGACAAATCCCAGTCTTGATCCAAACTAACTCAACGGACACCTTTGGAGATACTTGTAGAGCACCTTTATAGTCACCCAGTTACGTTGCTATGTTTGATGCACACAAGGTATTCCTCCGGTGCTAGTGAGTTATATGATCTCATGGTCATAGGAACAAATACTTGACATGCAGAAAACAATAGCAATAAAATGACACAGTCAATATGCTATGTTCATAGTTTGGGTCTAGTCCATCACATGATTCTCCTAATGATGTGATCCCGTCATCAAGCGACAACACTTGTCTATGGTCAGGAAACATTGACCATCTTTGATCAACAAGCTAGTCAACTAGAGGCTTACTAGGGACAATGTTTTGTCTATGTATACACACATGTATCTATGTTTCCAATCAATACAATTATAGCATGGATAATAAACGATTATCACGAACAAAGAAATATAATAATAACTAATTTATTATTGCCTCTAGGGCATATTTCCAACATGCTCCCCAAGATGCCACTAAGGCCACTATATTCTCCTCACGCCCTCACACAATGCAAGGTGCCGTGATTCCACTAAGTGGTGCCCTTGAAGGTGGCAACCAGACCTTTACAACAAGGTTGGGGCTCTCTCCACAACTTAATTGGAGGCTCCCCAGAAGACCACGGAGCTTCATCGCAATGGAATGTGGCTCCAAGGTGACCTCTTCCATCTAGGATGCTCAAACACCCAAGAGTAACAAAATCCACACATGAACTTGGGGGAGTCAATTTTCCTTTGGTGAGAGTGTAGATCTAGGTCTCCTCCTTCAATACCTAGCAAGAAAAAAAGTTTCGGAGGCTAGGGAGGGAGATCTGGCAGGAAATCTTGAGTGCATCAATGGTGGAGAGAGAGAGGTAAGAGATAAGAGGGAGGAAGAAGAAAACCCTCCTTATATAGGCCCCCATATTTCTAACCATTATAGCTATTTTGCACAGGGCGATACAACCGGTCGCCAGGCCTGTACAACCGGTGTTCCCTTATTAGAGGAACAACCGGTCAACCACCGCCCTACAACCGAGCCAAAACAGAAAGTTAGCCCACAAGTGTCACCAGCCTTGGCCGCTGGGCGTGGCTAAGTCCCAAGCGGTAGAACCGCTTGGAACACTGGTAGTACCAGATATAATTAATATAGCGGTATAAACGGACCACCACCTCCCAACAACCATAGTGAAACAGAACCGTGACCGACTGTGGACCGGTGCAGGGCCCGTACAACTTCCCAGCAGCTCAGCGGTACAACCGCCCATTGCAGCGATACAATTGGTCCGTTAGAAAAACAGGGGCTCCTCTCTCTCAATGATGCGATGGAACACGATGTGTGCAAGAGTGTATGAGAAGAATTGATTCACCCATAGACTTCCAATGTGGATTCCCTCTTAATAGTATGAGATCCCTACGACCAAAGAGAATAAGCACGTAGGCAACACGTCTTCAATCTTTTCTGATTGGAGGGAATACCTAACCGTCTTGTGTCTTAACAAATGATACCTGCATACTTGACACCTGGTTAGATAACATAGTGAGTTGTCATCATCACCAAAACACTTAAGAAGGAGAATGCCCTTACAATCTCCCCCCTTTTGGTAGATGATGACAACAACATGATTTGCATCGATGATTTCTAAAGTAGAAGCGGAGCTCCCCCTTGCTGAGTGCCCCAGATGAGACAGAGCCATGAATTAGAGCTCCCCCCTTTGTGTTAGAGACCATCCACAAGGTACATACAAAAATTTAACTAAGGAGCATATGTACGAGATAACGAGTAGAGCTTTAAATGATATGGGAATTAATAAATATAGTCTCCATAAAAACGCAAATAGTCTCCATACGATAGATTCAAGACCAACTAACAAGCAAATAAGAGTTCAACTTGAAAAACAATACGAAAGATATGACGAAATGACTCCAAAGCCCCCATGCAAATCCCGTCATGATATATCTCCCCCTTTGGCATCAGGACACCAAAAAGGAAAAGAGCGATGCTAGCGCCCGGGTGCTCAATAAAGCTCATCAGATCTGTCACACTCCTCAGAATCACCACTAGCGGAGTCATCATCACCATCACCATCATCACTACCAGACTCACCCGGAGCAGCAGTAGAAGAGGAGGTAGCAGGCTGACCCGAGACATCATCATCTGTCCAAGAGCTATGACCATAGATCCACTTCTTCTCAGGGGTGATGGACTTCTCAAAACTACTGCCATCCTCAAGCTTGAGAGCCCTCATAATCTGGATCTGTCCGCACCGAGCAAGCTTCTCGTTGACATGAATTTCATAGAGCTTCTGTTGAACATGAGCTTGGAGGCAGAATCTCTTCTTCAATTTACCTGAGAACTTGGAGACCCAAGAGGGCTTGGCAGCCGCAGGAAGCTCAGAGTCACTGTCACTGGAAGTAGCAAAGACATCCTCAGGTGCGTCATCGGGGAAGCGAGGAGAAGCTTGCTTCTTCTTTCGAAGTTGCTTGACCTCATGCTCAGTGAGATTCTCAGGAGAAGAGAGAGGCTCGCTAGGCCTCCGAACTGCCCACATAGAGTTGAGGAAGCACATAATGAACGGAGCATACTTGGGGACCAATTTGTAGTAAACTGTGGAGTAGAGCTCCTCCCATAACCATTTGGAAGCATCAAATGTGGCCGAGTGCCAACCATCTCCCGCATAGAAACAAGCAGATCAACAGAGTAACCATGAAACTCATCTTGATTGCCCTCCTTGGACAGGAGAACATTCTGGAAAACATGATGTAGAATATTATATACCGGCAACAGGTCCTTAGAGGAGCCAGCAATCCCATGCCCGGGAATGTATAAGGGAGCAAGCTTCACCTTATCCATCGGATGAGGCCAATCGTGAGGACGAATGCCGCCCTTCCTAGCGAGACCGGTATCATCATAACCAAGAGCATTGCAGAAGGCACGCCATGAGACCTTGAAAAGCTCATCACGACATATGAAGGTAAGGGTGCGAGCATCATGAGTGCCAAATGAATGGGCTGCACATCAAAGGGACAATTGCGGAGCTGTTCGACAAGCCTCCAGCTCCGTCAATTCTGAGAATCTAGGGAGTACCTCTTTCCCCACTCTGCTTTTTTTAACTGCCGCTCCTCCAACTCTGGGAGTGAAGATGCGGAGAGGAGGACATCCGAACAGTCCTTGAGTGTCATGAGCTTGAGCAGGTCAAATTCATCACACAGAGTATAAGCTTCTCGAAAGCAGTCCATGTTGTTCTTCGAGTGCTCAATGTCAATAGTCCACTTCTTGGCAAACTTGTTTTTGTGATAGTCATAGAGCTCAGGCACGATGTGCATCTGAAGCACATTTTGGAACTCGGGGGGTGGTCCAGATGGGAACAATGGGTACCACATATGGATTCTGAAAGCGAACCTGCTCCCAATCAGCTTGCTTCCATTTATGCATTGGCTTGGCTGATTTCTGTTTTGCAGCCAAGGCTTTCACACGGTGCACGGGATTGGTAGGGATCACCATTTCCTCGTGCTCACAGTCATCCACTACCCTAAACCTGCGAGCACGCTTCTTGGTGTTCCGCCGAGGAGCAGAGCGAGAACCAGAGCCTTCTGCAGACACACACTAGAAAAACACACACAAAGAAACCTAGAAAAGATGAGAGGATTGTATGCAAAAACAAGAATACATTAGGTATGCAAAGTAAATCAAAGAAGCAGTGACATCGAAACTAGGTAGGCCGGTTGTACACGTCACACGAGCGGTTGTACCGCAGGAGCGGTTGTACCGCTAATGCATGCAGTTGTACCGTTGTTTGATGGAGACCGTTACATCCGGATTTGAGACCGATGCGAGTGATTCTAGGTACTACAACATATCTAATAGGAATCATATATAGGATCTCCTTGATACGTCTCCATCATATTTACTTTTCCAAACTCTTTTGCCCTTGTTCTGGACTCTAATTTTTTTTGAATGGAACTAACCTGGACTGACGCTGTTTTTAGCACAATTGCCTTGGTGTTGTTTATTGTGCAGAAATCAAAGTTCTCAGAACGTCCTGAAAATTTATGGGGAATATTTTTGGAAAATATGAAAAATACCTGTGCGAAGATCCACCTGAGGGGGTGGGCCAGTGGGATACAAGCCCTGCCACCGCCACCCCCTGGTGGCGGATGGCAAGCTTGTGGGGCCCATGTGGCTCTGCGCCCCCAATCACATCGCTATAAGTTCACTTTCGTCCGAGAAAAAATAAAAGAAGGAATATTTCGTTGCGTTTGCGATACGGAGGCGCCGCCACATCCTGCTCTTCATCTGGAGGGCAGATCTGGAGTCCGTTTTGGGCTCCAGAGAGGGGAAATCGTCGCTATCGTCATTATCAACCTTCTTCCCTCTCCAATTCCATGAAGCTCTTTGTCATTCGTGAGTAATCTATTCGTAGGCTCGCTGGGCGGTGATGAGTAGGATGAGATCTATCATGTAATCGAGTTAGTTTTGACGGGGATTGATCCCCAGTATCCACTATGTTCTGAGATTGATGTTGCTACTACTTTGCCATGCTTAATGCTTGTCACTAGGGCATGAGGCCATGATTTCAGATCTGAAATTATTATGTTGTCACCAATATATGTGTGTTTTAGATCTGATCTTGCAAGTTGTAGTTACCTACTATGTGTTATGACCCGGCAACCCCGGAGTGACAATAACCGGAACCACTCCCGATGATGACCATAGTTTGAGGAGTTCATGTGTTCACCAAGTGCTAATGCGTTGGTCCGGTTCTTTATTAAAAGGAGAACCTTAATATGCTGTAGTTTCCTTTTGGACCCCGCTGCCACGGGAGGGATGGACAATAGATGTCATGCAATTTCTTTTCCCTAAGCACGTATGACGACACACGGGATGCATGCCTACATCACATTGACGAACGGGAGCTAGCCACATATCTCTCTGTGTTATAACAATTGCATGATGAATATCATCCAAACAAATCACCGACCCATTGCCTACGAGTTTGTCCTACTGCTGCTGTTACTTGTCTTGCTTTGCTGCTGTTACTTGTCTTGCTGTGCTGCTACTGTTGCTACTACTGTCGCTTGCTACTGTTGCTACTTGCTACTGTTGTCAGTACTGTTGTTCCTTGCCGTTGCTATTACTCGTTACACTGTGCTACCTGCTACAATTTTGGTTCGCTGGTTGTTGACGGGAACAGACATTTTCCGTCAACGGGCAACTTCTGGCGCCATTGATACAATCGGTAGGAATAGTCTGCCGTCAACAGATCGTTCTGACACCGTTGTTATCATACTACTTTTATGTTACTACTTTGCTTGCAGATACTAATCTTTTAGGTGTGGATGAATCTGACACATTCAGCTGCTAATACTCGAGAGTATCCTCTCACCTCCTGCCTGGCGATCAAAAAATTTGGGTCGAATACTCTACCCTCGAAAACTGTTGCGATCCCACGCGCTGGTGGGCCGTCAAGAACATTCTTCTAGTTTCGATTGCCGGAGAGTGCTAGCAGCATTCTTCTGGTGCCATTGCAGGGGAAGGTTTGCTGTCACGGAATCACTCCTCCTATCAATTTTTTGTCCAAAAATGCGGGAACCTAGCAATGCCCTACGAAAAAGTAGATCCAAGGAAGAGGATCCAAAACCAAGAAGGAGGAAGGCCATTACCGTCATGGATTGGAGGAGATCAGGGAAGGGAGGGCCTCCACGGAGCGAATCTGAGGGGTGGCACCAGATCCGGGGCGCCGGAGGCACTCCGGCGTGGTGGAGACGGCAGCAGGTGATGAGAGCACCGAGGGGAGAAGTTGGGCACAAAGGGGAAACTGAGTACCCCTTCGGCCTGGTCGTCCCTTTTAAGCGCCGGTTGCTGCACATGTTGTAATGCTCCTAGGAGCGGTTGTACTGGTCGAGTACATCCTGAAAATTAGCGGTAGAACTGCTAATTCTCGCCAGTTGTACCACTGGTGGGCAACGAGGGATTAGCGATTGTACCGCTTTAGCCACCAATTGGACCGCCCTGCCTTAGTCTCCACCGCAAGGAAACAATGCGCACAATGGAAATGAGATGGTTTGAGGGGTGAGCAGGGCTTGGGACAGAGAGCAGGCAAGGGAGTATGATGGGGAAGTTCCAAGGTGATCAAGAAGAACCACATAAAAAGGAATACACACCTTGAAGAATTCCACACCTAAAACTTTAAGAGAGGCAAAAAGATGCAACGGAAAGAAAAACCAAGGGCAAAGAACTCACTGAGAGGTTGTGGTGGCCGAGGCCACCTATGTTTGAGTGAACTTGTATGGCACCGCGAAGATTTTAACCTTGGGCTCATGACCAAAACTCGTCTTTGTGAGACAAATACCATAAAAATGGCGAATGTGAAAGATTTGATTGTTTTATGAATATTAGGACGAGGGATAGTTCATTGAGAGAACTAGACTCCCCCTAAATTCATGCCTACATCTTAACAAAATATAATAATGAGAGTGGTGGGATCTGCTAGATTTCAATGTACATTGCTCAAATCAATGATATTTAGCTCATGCCTTAACTTGCGAAATCTTGCTTCATTCAAAAGCTCTGTGAAGATATCTCCAAGTTGTTCATTAGTGTTGAGGTAAATGAGGTCAATCTCCCCACGCTTGATATGCTCCCGGATGAAGTGGTGACGAATATTGATGTGCTTCGTCTTGCAATGTTGAACCGGGTTATTGGAGATTGAGATGTCACTAATATTATCACAATAAAGAGGCACTTTGTCACAAGTGACACCGTAATCCTCTAAAGTTTTCCTGATCCAAAGCAACTGAGCACAACAACTTGCAGCAGCCACATATTCAGCCTCGATGGATGAGAGAGAAACACAATTTTGTTTCTTGGAAGACCAACTTACGAGAGAGCGGCCAAGGAATTGGCAACCTCCGGAAGTTGACTTCCTATCCACACGGTCTCCCACCCAATCCGAGTCCAAATATCATGCAAGATCAAATGACGCCCCTTTGGGATACCATAAGCCAAAGCTTGGGGGTATGAGCCAAATAACGAAAGATTCGCTTGACCACCACATAGTTAATTTCCTTAGGTGTAGATTCAAATCGTGCAAAAATTCCCACACTCAACATAATATCTAGTCTAGATGCACAAACGTAAAGCAGAGATCCAGTCATAGAGCGGTATACCTTTTTATCCACGACTTTACCATTGGGATTGATATCAAGATGGCAGTTGAGAAGCATTGGAGTGTTAGCCTTGGCAAGTTTGAGATCATCCATCTTGAACCTTTTGAGCATGTCTTGAGTGTATTTTCCTTGATTGATGAAGGTTCCTTGACTTCGGATCCACGGAAAAACTTCAACTCTCCCATCATAGACATCTCAAACTCTTTAGTCATTAGAGCAGCAAATTCTTCATTAAAAGCTTTGTTAGGAGAGCCAAAGATAATATCATCAACATATAGTTGGCATATGAACAAGTTCCCCTTGACCTTCTTAGTAAAAAGAGTGGGGTTGATTTTCCCAACTTCAAATCCACGGTCATGTAACATGTTGGTAAGGTGCTCATACCACACACGTGGGGCTTGTTTAAGGCCATAGAGTGCCTCATCGAGAACATACACATGATTAGGGAACTCGGGATCCTCGAACCCCGAGGGTTTTTTGACATAAACAAACTCCTTAAGGGGACCATTAAGAAATGCACTCTTCACATCCATTTGGTATAATTTGAAGTTATAATGTGAAGCAAATGCAAGCAACATGCGAATAGATTCAAGGCGAGCGACAGGAGCAAAGGTTTCACCGTAGTCGATACCCTCGACTTGGGAGTAGCCTTGTGCTACCAATCTTGCCTTGTTCTGAGTGATGTCACCGTTCACATATTCCTTGTTCTTAAAGATCCACTTTGCCCCAATGACATTGTGGTTCTCCTTTGGTCTTGGCACCAGTCGCCACACTTTGTTGCGCTCGAAGTTGTTGAGTTCTTCATGCATGGCTTCAACCCACACCATGTCTTCGAGAGCCTCTTGTGCCTTTAGTGGTTCAATGCAAGAAACAAATGCACGATGGACACATAATTGACAACGAGTAATAATTGACGACAATGTAAGTTTCCATAGACATTCTGAAGCACATGAGAAATATTTTTGAGTGTTTTGGCATTCTTGGCAATGCATCTTTCTTGAATCTCCTCGGGGGTAGGCTGAGAAGCCTGTATGCAACGTTTGCCACCTTTTTGAGTTGGCCCTCGATCTTGAGCTTGATTTTGTTCATGTGCTTGCTCTTGATCTCGATCTTGGCCTTGATCTTGAGCATTCTCAGAGGGGTGAGCAGGATCAAGGACATCATTTGTTGTAGGACCATCTTGAGGTTGATCTTCTCCTTGATCGGGATTTTGGGGATGAGGGCCTATAGAGTGTTCTTCGGAAAGCATGTGGATCTTGCGTCCATGATGGTTCCAGGGGAGTGGAACATTGTCCTTCTCCTTTAGTCATAAGGGGTTCCTCAATGGACAGGAAGTATCCCACACCCATTCTTCTTATGGCTGGCGGGGGGATTTCATCATCTACATCACAAAGACCACTTTGCTCCACTTGGGAGCCATTATTCTCGTCAAACTCCATGTTACACGTCTCCTCAATGAGTCCAGAGGACTTGTTGAGGACACGGTAAGTGCGAGAGTTTGAAGTATAACCTTTCTGAAGAATGAAACACTTATAGCCAAACACCCGGAAGTACTTGAGTTTGGGCTTGTTGCCGGTAAGAATTTCATATGGAGTCCTGTTCAAGCCTTTGTGAATGTAGAGCTGATTGGATGTATGACATGCAGTGTTGGTGGCTTCGGCCCAAAAGTTATACAGAGATTTAAACTCCGCCATCATGGTTCTTGTCGCATCCATCAACTTCCGGTTCTTACTTTCCGCCATACCATTTTGTTGATGAGTGTAAGGAGCAGAGTATTGATGCTTGATTCCTTCATCACTTAGAAATTCATTTAGGCTGTAGTTCTTGAACTCGATGCCTGATGACCCACAAGCGTAAGCTATCTATCGTAGTCCTTTTGATAAGTAAGAGTGTCAAACCCAACGAGGAGCAGAAGGAAATGACAAGCAGTTTTTAGTAAGGTATTCTCTGCAAGCACCGAAATTATCGATAACAGATAGTTTTGTGATAAGGTGATTTGTAATGGGTAACAAGTAACAAGTGTAACTAAGGTGTAGCAAGGTGGCCCAATCCTTTTTGTAGCAAAGGACAAACCTGGACAAACTCTTATATAAAGAAAAGCGCTCCCGAGGACAGATGGGAATTTATGTCAAGCTAGTTTTCATCGTGCTCATACTATTCACGTTCGTTACTTTGATAATTTGATATGTGGGTGGATCAGTGCTTTGGTGATTCCCTTACTTGGACAAACCTCCCACATATGATTAACCTCTCTTGCAAGCATCCGCAACTACGAAATAGGAATTAAGATAAATCTAACCATAGCATTAAACATATGGATCCAAAACTGCCCCTTACGAAGCAACGCATAAACTAGGGTTTAAGCTTCTGTCACTCTAGCAACCCATCATCTACTTATTACATCCCAAGGCCTTCCTTTAGGCCCAAATAATGGTGATGTGTCATGTAGTCGATGTTCAGATGACACCACTAGAGGAAAGACAACTTATAACTTATCAAAATATCGAACGAATACCAAATTCACATGATTACTTATAACAAGACTTATCCCATGTCTTCAGGAATAAACATAACTGCTCACAAAGCATATTCATATTCATGATCAGATGAATATTAATAATCATTAAGGATCTGAACATATGATCTTCCACCAAATAAACCAACTAGCATCAACTACAAGGAGTAATTAACACTACTAGCAACCCATAGGTACCAATCTGAGGTTTTGAGACAAATATCGGGTACAAGAGATGAACTAGGGTTTGGAGAGGATATGGTGCCGATAAAGATGTTGATGGAGATTTCCCCCCTCTCGATGAGAGGATCGTTGGTGATGACGATGGCTTCGATTTCCCCTCCGGGACGGAAGTTTCTTTGGCGGAATCGCTCCGCCGGAGCTCTAGATTGGTTCTGTCGAAGTTTCGCCTCGAGACGGCGGCGTCGCGTCCCAAAATGTCTGATATGATTTTTTCGAGTTCAAAACCCTACATATAGGAGAAGATGGGCACCGGAGGCCTGCCAGGGGGCCCACAAGCCCGCAGGACGCAGACAGGGGGTAGGCCACGCCTCCTGGGCTTGTGGCCACCTGGTGGGTCACCTCCGGTATTTATTTCGCCCATTATTTTTTATGAATTCCAAAAGTGTTCTTCGTAACTTTTTAAGACTTTTGGACCTGTGTAGAATATGTCTCTCAGATTTGTTCCTTTTTCGGTCCAGAATTCCAGCTGCCAGCATTCTCCCTCTTCATGTAAATCTTGTAAAATAAGAGAGAAAAGGCATAAGTATTGTACCATAATGTGTAATAACAACCCATAATGCAATAAATATTGATATCGAAGTATGATGCAAAATGGACGTATCAACTCCCCCAAGCTTAGACCTCACTTGTCCTCAATCGAAAGCCGAGATCAATAAATATGCCCACATATTTAGAGATAGAGGTGTCGATAAAATAAAATACGGACTTGCAGGCATCATGATTTTCTTTAGAACAAAAACATTTATTGACATAGAATATCTTATACTGAAGTAACAATTCATTCACAAGGTAAAGTATGAATCGGGTACTCTATTGAGAACTAACAAAGTATGATTTCATTCATTGAATAAATTCAAATTTATCGCAACATAGAAAAGAGTCAATATAAGAGCTTGTAAAGCAAATCCACAGTCAATCATCTTATAGTCTTTCATAATTGCTAACATTCACGCGATACCTATGAGGTCGAGGCTTCAATCGAACACAGAGAAAGATAGGGGCTTTTAGTTTTGCCTCCCAACTATTTACCTCAAGGGTAATGTCAACAATAATAACACAGGATCACCCACATCCGAGTGGATATATTTGTCTAGATCATTCCCCAACAGATGATGCTTGCCAAAAGATAAAGGCGAAATAAAGGAAATGGTGAAGATCACCACGACTCTTGCATAAAGGTAAATACTAAAAAGTAAAAGTAAAAGATAGTACCTTTGTAGAGGGAAGAAGAGGTTGTCATGCACTTTTTATAGTTGGATGCACAACCTGTTAATGCAAAAGAACGTCACTTTATATTGCCCCTTGTGATAAATAACTTTATTATGCAGTCCGTCGCTTTTATGTCTTCTATATCACTAGTTCATATAAAGTTTATTTTCCTCAGACTAATGAACTACACATATTTAAGGAGCAATTTTTATTACTTGCACCGATGACAACTTACTTGAAGGATCTTACTCAATCCATCGGTAGGTATGGTGGATTCTCAAGGCAAAACTGGGTTAAAGGTTTTTCGATGCACAAGTAGTATCTCTACTTGGTGTAGGAGTTTCTTTTGGCTAATATGAGGTGGAAGCAAGCGACACATGTTGAAGGATCTATAACCACATAACTTCTATTCGTAAATAAGCAAACATAAGTCATTATGTTGTCTTCCTTGTCCAACATCAACCTTTTGGCATATGATATTTTAATGAGTGCTCACAATCACAAAAGATGTCTAAGATAATATATTTATATGTGAACCTCTCTTTCTTTATTACTTCCTTTTAATTGCAACAATGACCAATAGCTTTGTTTGTCAACTCACAACAAATTTCAGTCAACGTACTTTTTATATGTGAAGTCATCACTCCCCATAATATCATTATGTATGCTCTATTGCTTTTACTCTATACTTCTTTCTATTTATCTTTCTCATGATCATATCAAGCAAGTAAAAAACTCAATTCAAAACTACTATTTATTATATAACTCTCAGACTTGCTTACATAGGGGGAACAAAAAAGAAAAAATCAAAACTAGATCATACTAAAACTTTATTCTACTAGATCAAGATATTAGTAAAAAGATTGTACGAAGAAATAAAAACAAAAATAGTAAAAAGGTGTGACGATGATACGATATCAGGGCACCTCCCCCAAGCTTAGCACAAGCCAAGGGGAGTGCACATACCCATGTGTTTAGTTGTCTTCCTTCGGAGGTGGTGATTTCGGAGTTGCTGGTGAGGTTGAAAGCTTATCGAGTTTCCACTTAAGCATGAAATTTTGTTCCCTCAGATTGTCTACTTCTAGCTCGAGCCTTAATATCCTTTGACTTAATTCACCCTTGCTCTCGTGTAGAAAACGAGAAGGGTAAATAACACCTTGGGTTTTCTCCTTGTATTTGGGAGGATCGACTTCTTGAACTCCACATGCATATCATCGGGTTGAGGCAAGGGAATCTCCTCTTCATCTGACTCTCTTCCACATACTTGTATGTATCACGTTCCTCCTCCGAGCACAATCCATAGGGATTTACGTCCCCGTAGAGCTTGGGATTGGCAAGATAGTGTGATAAATAACTCTCCCCATCGGAATCTTGGGACGACATCTTACTCTAAATTTGCTGCAAAAACAGCTCAAAACGAAAACATGAGATATTGTCGAGATACATAGGTCAAAACCTTCGGGAGATTATATAATGAATTTTTGCCGACCCAAAGGAGTCTTCCACAAGAAAACAGAGTCCAGAGGGTGCATGGGGTGCCCACAAGCCTGTAGAGTGTGACCAGGGGGTAGGCCGCGCCCCCCCCCCCCCGGGCTTGTCGCCTCCTCGTGCACGCTTCAGACTGCTTTAAATTTTCTCATTTTTTAATTATTCCAAATCTCGTAAAAACTGCCATTGAAAACGGTTTGGAGTCGGTTTTCTTACCGTAGCACATACCTATTCCTTTTCGGGGTCTGAGGCGTTCTGATAGGTCTCCTTAATTGTCGGGACCCCGATCCTAAGCCATAGGAATCCAGCCTATAACACATCACATCCCTTTGCGGTCTCACGCACAGTTAACCCCACGGCTGCTGCCTTACCTTAGGCGGGACCGTTTGCGCCTTTTGACTCGCGTATGCAATTGTGTCGCTAGCATTCCGATGTCAAAGAACCCGGGTCGACATGTCTAGTCATAAACCCAAGTGGCAGTACCGTACAGGGACATGCATACAAGACCCAGCAAAGCAGGTGTCGGTCATCAGCGAGTGTAGACGAGTCGTAGCAAGCTACAAGGACTCCATTACACCGTGTGACATTTCCCCAAAGGGACTGACACAACAGCTAAGAAGGAGACATGCCGGTCAACCAATGTGTCCGGAGCAGTAGCAAAATACCATGGCTCGGTGGAAACACAAAGGGGCATTTCCCCGTAAAGAGTGCTACTAAGGCATACAACTAGGTGTTCGAACCCCATACATATCAAGTAAAACACACGTACGCATGGTATACCCGATATGCATAGATACATCGATGGCATCACAACATAACCATAAACATACAAACTTTATTTAGAAGGCTCGGAAGAGCCTCACACATAATATTACACAGATAGGGGTCTCACGACCCATCATCGCAAGTCATTCAGCAAGTCTTACAAGACAGCGGAAGATTAAAACTGTCTGAGTACAGACAGATGGAAAGGTAAAATGCACATGGCCTGACTATCTACAGACCCAACCTAGGGCCAGATCGTAGCTGGGACACCAGCTACTCGTTGTCATCAACGTCTAGATAGAACCCACCATTAGGGTCTTTAACATCCTTTGCAACAATTTATTAAGCAAACGTGAGTAGAAAAGTACTCAGCAAGACTTTAGAATAAATCTATCTACTCATGCAAATGTATCAACAACGGGTTGTGGGGTTTCAAGCAGAAAGCCAGCTTTGACTCTTGTCTAGACAAAACTACATTTTTAAATAGTTTTGACAACTTCGTTTTCTCGCACACGAGTCCACTAACTCCACAACAATACACCATCATGGAATCATTCCCGTCCTCCTAAGGAAATGCCATCCATGACACTCACACTTATCTTGATACTTTTATGAGTAGCCATTAAAGTTATCTATGAACAACATATGTCTCCAAGTAGTCCATATCCGCGGACGCGGCTATTCGAATAGATCATAACCCTACAGGGGTGTACTTCTTCACACCAGCTCTCGCCACTTATCGCTATGTGCACATCATGCACCTCGGCAACCTTCAAGCGGAAGCCCAGCGAGGGAGTCGGCCACGACCGTTAACCACATTAGTACCTAGTCCAGGTTTATCGCCTATTTGAGGGTAACCCGCACGGAAGTCTGGCCGAGGTTTCCGCCACGGCCCCAAACAATGTGCGCAGGGTTCCCAAGCCCACCATCCGGGTGCCACTTGGTACACCGTGCCACTGCCTACCTCATCATAGCCCACCTCTAAGGTCAGCACTATGCACGGCCTCCAGCATGACTATAAACACCATAAACTACTTGTGACTCCTGGATCGAGTACTAGACAATTAATAAGTTGAGCGAGGTCATATTTCAGGGCCCAACATGTGATAGTATCTTGTCTTGGATGACATACACGGAACTCAGTTCCTAAGGGCGGTTCCAATGAAACAACCCGCCATGTACTCCTACATAGCCTTTCACCGGTACCTTTACCAAATCAGGTTCAACACACAACCTTTCACGATCCTGTTCATCACCTAGATGACAGACCAAACACAACTCTAAGCATAGCATGCATAGAAGAATAAGACACATCATGGCTCAAGCATCTACTAGGTATGCTAGGTTGCAAGGTTTAGCTAATTACCGTGACAAGAACAAGTCATGCAAAGGAATGGGTTCAACAAACATGGTAAAAGCATTTGAAGCATTTTGACCTAATGCAATAAATAAGAGCAGGAGCGAGAACATGGGATTTATCGGGATGATAAAAATTGTTGCTTGCCTTGTTGCTCAGCAGAGGGGTGATATCCGTCAGTCGGATATTTAGTCGTATCCGGAGGGTCAGGGCCTACCGAATAACAACATACAATTAATAACAACCATATGCAACAACCATGATGCATGCACATGGCATGAAATGAAAGGTGATATAATTCAATGTGGTTGGTGAAACCTTAGTTTGCATCTGGTTTGAAATCCAAATTCAAATATCATTTGAAATGGCATATCTATCTTAAGCATTTAATTGATTTGACCTGATGCTGTTTCATAACTTTGTTTTTCATGCATGAAAGTAGCACCATTGTGTTCATTGAATTGTTCTGATCAATTTTTATATATTATTTGTTTGATTTGGAGTTATATTCAAATTTCTATGAATTTCCAAAGTTTTGCAATTATTCTGGAATTATTTTAAAACCGGAATTAGATTTATTGCATCAGCATGACATCAGCAGGTCAGCACGCCGTTGAAAGTCAAACCTGACCAGTGGGACCCATTTTTGCGCAAACCAATGGCTGAAGTGGCTGGAGATGACGCAGACGACGAGCCCAGCGGCTGCCGGAGTTCGGGCTATGACGAGGTCCTCAAATCCGGGTGCAAAACGTGCGGGGTTGGGCTCCTAACACATCTACGCGATGCACTGAGGCTGCTGGTGGCCTCAAAATGACCAGCCGATCACGAGAGAGCTACAGGCGACGAGCTCCCACGGCGGATCTCGTCGGGCTCCAGTGGAATCGGGGCCTAGAGCACGGGATCGAAGGGGAAAATGAGGGGGAAAGCACCCTGGGCTCACGGGGAGTGCAGAGGCGACGAGAGCAGGCTCGGGGACGGCCTGAGGTGGGAGAACGGTGGTGGTGAACGTCGGCGATCCGAGGAGGAAGATGACGGCAACACGGCGTCTCAGGGGTTCTCGACGTCGAGCAGCTAGCTGGAGAGCTTCAGGAGACCATGGCGATGGTATTGCGCAGCTTAGGTGAGAGGGAGAGGGGCTGGAGCGACGGCGAGCTCGAGCTCGGCTCGGGCTCTAATGGCGGCCGAGAGAGGAGAGAGCTGGGGGAGGAACGAGGCGAGGAGGAGCTCTGGGACAGCTACGGGAGGCTTATCCCCTCCTTGCCAGCGCGAAGCGGCGGCCAGGCAGGCACGCAGGTGCGTGGCCGCGCTGGAGGGAGCGGCGGCCACCTCCTGCTGCTCGCTGGCACGGGGAAGACGACAGGCAGGAGCTGGGCCGGGCCAGGTGAGCGACAGGTAATGTATTTTCTATTTCTTTTCATTTATGTTTTCTGTTAAAGCATTTCCGTCCTTGTTTCATTTTATTTTTGGCTCCAAACTATTCCTAAAATAGTTTGAAACATGCTGGGGTGTTATTCGGAATATTTCCAAACACATATAAAGTTTTCAACATTTTTGGAAACTTTGGATTATTTGAAATCAATTATATAGTTGATTTCAGTAACTTCTAAATTTAAAATAAAATGGCAAAAGCATTTTGAAAATATATTTCACCCCTGATATTTTGTTTTCAACATTTATCAGAAATGATGAACATTTCTAATGGCCATTTTGGATTCTTTAATTTGCCACCAAATTTGAATATCAGAAAAGGACCGATGTAATGAGGAGCCAACTTGCCCTTGATACCGAAACGATGGGTACCCTTCAAAGGTGTAACCCGAAGGTAAGCGTTCTCGTCAACTTCAAAGGTCACAACCTTATGATGACGATCATATTGGCTCATTTGACGAGACTGGGCTGTTTTCAAATTTTTCATGAATAATGCGAACTTCCTCTTCTGCTTCCTGGATCATATCCGGACCAAAGAGTTGCCTCTCTCCGGTTTCTAACCAATTAAGAGGTGTTCGACATCTTCGTCCATAGAGAACTTCAAAAGGGGCTTGGCCCAAGCTTGATTGATAACTATTGTTATAAGCAAATTCGGCGAATGGAAGGCACTTCTCCCAATTCATACCGAACAATATAACACAAGCTTGGAGCATATCTTCTAGGATTTGATTCACTCTTTCTACTTGACCACTTGATTGAGGATGGAAAGCAGTGCTAAAAGATAGGTGAGTCCCCATGGCATTATGAAAACTCTCCCAGAAGCGAGAAGTAAAGAAACTTCCACGGTCTGAGTTAATCTCTAGACGAACACCATGAAGAGACACTATTCAAGAGATAAATAGCTCTGCTAGCTGGCTAGCTGTTATACTCTCACGAACTAGAAGAAAATGAGCTACTTTGGAAAGATGGCCAATGACCACAAAGATAACATTATTTCCTTTCTTGGTCTTGGGAAATCCAGTGATGAAATCCATACTGACTTTATCCCATTTCCATTCAGGAATAGCTAAAGGTTGAAGGGTGCCAGCAGGCCTTTGATGTTCTGCCTTAACTCGATGACAAACGTTGCAGTTAGCACCCACCAAAACCTCTGGCGTAGGTCCTGATACATCTTAGTGTTGGGTAACGTAGCATAAATTCAAAAAAAATTCCAATGCCATATTCAGATCTTCCTATGAAGAGACCAGCAACAAGAGAGGGATGAGTGCATCTTCATACCTTCGAAGATCGCTAAGCGGAAGTGTTGCTAAAACACGGTTGATGGAGTCGTACTCGCGGCGATTTAGATCGCGGTGTGATTCCGATCTAGTGCCGAACCATGGCACCTCTGCGTTCAACACACGTGCAGCCTGGTGACGTCTCCCGCACCTTGATACAACAAGGAGGAGGGAGAGGTTGGGGAAGATCTCCAGCAGCACGATGGCGTGGTGTCGATGGAGAGACAAGGTCTCCCGGCAGGGCTTCGCCAAGCACCGTGGGAGGAGGAGGAAGGACGGGAGCAGGGCTGCGCCGAGGGAGAGAAGAAACGGTGTGCAAAACAACCCCAAACCCCTCTCTATATATAGGAGGAGGTGAGGGGGGGGGGGGTGCCACCCCTAGGGTTCCCACCCTAGGTGGTGTGGAAGCCCCCCCAGATGGGAGGTGCGGCGACCAGGGCATGGGGAGGAGGTGGCGCACCCCTAGGTGGGCCTTAGGCCCACCAGCGCCTAGGGTTTTCCCCCTCTCAACCTCCTGCGCCTTGGGCCCCTTTGTGGGAGGCGCACCAGCCCACTTTGGCCGGTTTCCCTCCACCTTTTGGCCCATGCTACCTCTTGGAGCTGGTGGCCCCTCCCGGTGGACCCCCGAGACCATTTCCGGTGGTCCCGGTACGCTACGGTGACGCCCGAAACATTTCCGGTGTCCAAAACCATCCATCATATATATCAATATTTACCTCCGGACCATTCCGGAGCTCCTCATGACGTGCGGGATCTCATCCGGGACTCCAAACAACTTTCGGTAACCTCGTATAACATTTCCCTATAACCCTAGCGTCATCGAACCTTAAGTGTGTAGACCCTGCGGGTTCGGGAAGCATGTAGACATGACCGAGACGCTCTCCGTCCAATAACCATCAGCGGGATCTGGATACCCATGGTGGATCCCACACGTTCCACGATTATCTCATCGGATGAACCACGATGTCAAGAATTCAATCAATCCCGTATACAATTCCCTTTGTCTGTCGGTATAGAACTTGCCCGAGATTCGATCGTCGGTATACCTATACCTTGTTCAATCTCGTTACCGCTAAGTCTCTTTACTCGTTCCGTAGCATTTTATCTTGTGACTAACTCCTTAGTCACATTGAGCTCACGATGATGTTCTACCGAGTGGGCCCAGAGATACCTCTCCGTCACACGGAGTGACAAATCCCGATCTCGATTCGTACCAGCCCAACAGACACTTTCGGAGGTACCCGTAGTGCACCTTTATAGTCACCCAGTTACGTTGTGACATTTGATACACCCAAAGCACTCCTACGGTATCCGGGAGTTGCACAATCTCACGGTCAAAGGAAAATACACTTGACATTAGAAAAGCTTTAGCATACGAACAATACGATCTAGTGCTATGCTTAGGATTGCGTCTTGTCCATCACATCATTCTCCCAATGATGTGATCCCGTTATCAATGACATCTGATGCCCATGATCAGGAAACCATGATCATCTATTGATTAACAAGCTAGCCAACTAGAGGCTTGCTAGGGACACATTGTGATCTATTTATTCACACATGTATTACTGTTTCCTGTTAATACAGTTATAACATGAACAATAGACGATTATCATTCCAACAGTCTCCCACTTGCACTAGAGTCAATAATCTAGTTACATTGTGATGTATCGAACACCCATAGCATTATGGTGTTGATCATGTTTTGCTCGAGGAAGAGGTTTAGTCAACGGGTCTGCAACATTCAGATCCGTGTGTACTTTACAAATATCTATTACTCCACTCTGGACATGGTCCTAGATGGAGTTGTAGCGGCGTTTGATGTGCTTGGTCTTCCAGTGAAACCTGGATTCCTTGGCTATGGCAATGGCCCCAGTGTTATCACAGAAGAGTGTCATTGGACCCGACGCGTTTGGAACCACTCCAAGGTCGGTGATGAGCTCCTTCATACAAATTCCTTCATGAGTCGCTTCTGAAGCAGCTATGTACTCCGCTTCACATGTAGATGCTGCCACGACTTCTTGCTTGGTGCTGCACCAGCTCACTGCCCCACCATTCAAAACATACAGTATCCGGTCTATGACTTAGAGTCATCCGGATCTGTGTCGAAGGTAGCATCAACGTAACCCTTTACGACGAGCTCTTCGTCACCTCCATAAACAAGAAACATCTCCTTAGTCCTCTCGAGGTACTTAATGATATTCTTGACTATTGTCCAGTGTTCCATACCGGGATCACTTTGGTATCTCCCTACCAAACTTATGGCAACGTTTATATCAGGTCTGGTACACACCATGGCATACATTAGAGAGCCTACGACTGAAGCGTGGGGGACAATACTCATCTTCTCTCTATCTACTGCCGTGGTCGCTGACTGAGTCTTACTCAGTCTCACACCTTGTAAAACTGGAAAGAACCCCTTCTTTGAGTTTTCCGTATTGAACTTCTTCAATATCTTGTCAAGGTATGTACTTTGCGAAAGACCTATGAGGCGTCTCGATCTATCTCTATAGATCTTGATGCCTAATATGTATGCAGCTTCTCCAAGGTACTTCATTGAAAAACTCTAGTTCAAATAGGCCTTTATGCTCTCCAACATGAATATGTCATGCACATACAGTACGAGGAAAGCTACAGAGCTCCCACTCACTTTCTTGTACACACATGCTTCTCCATAAACCTGTATGAACCCAAACGCTTTAATCACCTCATTAATGCGAATGTTCCAACTCCGAGATGCTTGCACCAGCCCATAGATGGAGCGCTGGAGCTTGCACACTTCGTTAGAACCCTTAGGGTCGACAAAACGTTCTGGTTGCATCATATACAACTCTTCCTTAAGATTCCGTGAAGGAACGCTGTATTGACGTCCATTTGCCAAATTTCATAATCATAAAAGGTGGCAATTGCTAACATGATTTAGACTGACTTCAGCTTCGCTACGGGAGAGAAAGTCTCTTCGTAGTCAACTCCTTGAATTTGTCGAAAACCCTTTGCGACAAGTCGAGCTTTATAAACGGTCACATTACCGTTTGCATCAGTCTTCTTCTTGAAGATCCATTTATTTTCTATGGCTCGCCAATCATCGGGCAAGTCCACCAAAGTCCATACTTTGTTCTCATACATGGATCCTTTCTCGGATTTCATAGCCGCAAGCCATTTGTTGGAATCAGGGCCCGCCATTGCTTCTTCATAGTTTGAAGGTTCACCGTTGTCTAACAACATGATTTCCATCACAGGGTTGTCGTACCACTCTGGTGCGGAGCGTACCCTTGTGGACCTTTGCGGTTCAGTAGAAACTTGATCCAAAGCTTCATGATCATCATCGTTAACTTCCTCTTCAGTTGGCGTAGGCGCCGCAAGAACAATTTCCTGCGCTGCGCTACTCTCCAGTTCGAGAGGGGGTGTAATTACCTCATCAGGTTCTACTTTCCTCCCACTTACTTCTTTCGAGAGAAACTCTTTCTCTAGAAAGGATCCGTTCTTGGCAACAAAGGTTTTACCTTCGGATCTAAGATAGAAGGTATACCCAATAGTTTCCTTAGGGTATCCTATGAATACGCATTTCTCCGCTTTGGGTTCGAGCTTCTCTGGTTGAAGTTTCTTCACATAAGCATCGCAGCCCCAAACTTTAAGAAACGACGGCCTAGGTTTCTTGCCAAACCATAGTTCATACAATGTCATCTCAACGGATTTAGACGGTGCCCTATTTAAAGTGAATGCTGTAGTTTCTAATGCGTATCCCCAAAATGATAGCGGTAAGTCGGTAAGAGACATCATAGATCGTACCATATCTAATAAAGTGCGATTACGACGTTCAGACACTCCGTTGCGTTGCGGTGTGCCAGGCGGCGTCTGTTGTGAAACGATTCCACACTTCCTTAGGTGTGTGCCAAACTCGTGACTCAAATATTCTCATCCACGATCAGATCGTAGACACTTAATTTTTCTGTCACGTTGATTCTCAACCTCACTCTAAAATTCCTTTAACTTTTCAAACATCTCAGATTTGTGCTTCATCAAGTAGATATACCCATACCTACTCAAATCATCGGTGAGAGTGAGAACATAACGGTAGCCACCGCGAGCTTCAACGTTCATTGGACCACACACATCAGTATGTATTATTTCCAATAAGTCGGTCGCTCTCTCCATTATTCCGGAGAATGGAGTCTTAGTCATCTTGCCCATGAGGCACGGTTCGCATGTGTCAAATGATTTAAAGTCAAGAGACTCTAATAGTCCATCAGTATGGAGCTTCTTCATGCGCTTAACACCGATATGACCAAGGCAGCAGTGCCACAAGTATGTAGGACTATCATTATCAACTTTACATCTTTTGGTACTCACACTATGAATATGTGAAACATCAAGATTGAGATTCATCAAGAATAAACCATTCACCAGCGGAGCATGACCATAAAACATATCACTCATATAAATAGAACAACCATTATTCTCTGACTTAAATGAGTAGCCGTCTCGCATTAAGCAAGACCCTGATACAATATTCATGCTCAAAGCTGGTACTAAATAACAATTATTAAGGTTTAAAACTAATCCTGACGGTAGATGTAGAGGTAGCGTGCCGACGGCGATCACATCGGACTTGGAGCCATTCCCGACGCGCATCGTCACCTTGTCCTGGGCCAGTCTCCGCTTATTCCACAGTTCCTGGTTTGAGTTGCAAATGTGAGCAACAACACCGGTATCAAATACCCAGGAGCTATTACGAGCCCTGGTAAGGTACACATCAATAACATGTATATCATATATACCTTTAACGTTGCCGGCCTTCTTGTCCGCTAAGTACTTGGGGCAGTTTCGCTTCCAATGAACTTTTCCCTTGCAATAGAAGCATTGTGTCTCATGCTTGGGTCCATTCTTTTTCTTCTTCCCGGCATCTGGCTTACTGGGCGCGGCAATGGCTTTGCCGTCTTTCTTGAAGTTCTTCTTACCCTTGCCTTTCTTGAAACTGGTGGTCTTGTTGACCATCAACACTTGATGCTCTTTCTTGATTTCTACTTCTGCAGACTTGAGCATCGAGTACAACTCGGGAATGGTTTTCTCCATCCCTTGCATGTTGTAGTTCAGCACAAAACCTTTGTAGCTTGGTGGGAGAGACTAGAGGATTCTGTCAATTATAGCATCATCCGGAAGTTCGACTCCAAGTGAATTCAGACCACCGTGTAACCCATACATTTTGAGTATGCGCTCACTGACAAAACTGTTCTCCTCCATCTTACAGATAAAGAACTTGTCGGAGACTTCACATCTCTCGACACGGGCATGAGCTTGAAAAACTAGTTTTAGCTCTTGGAACATCTCATATGCACCGTGTTGCTCAAAACGCCTTTGGAGCCCCGTTTCCAAACTGTATAACATGCCACACCTAACCAGAGAGTAGTCATCACTCCGCGTTTGCCAGACGTTCAGAATGTCCTAGGCTGCTGCGGGAGCAGGATGGTCACCTAGCGGCGCATCAAGGACATAAGCCTTTTTAGCTGCTTCAAGGATGAGCTTCAAGTTGCGAACCCAATCCGCATAGTTGCTACCATCATCTTTCAACTTGTTTTTCTCTAGGAATGCGTTGAAATTGAGGTTGACGTTGGCCATCTACAATATTTATAAAGACAACTTTTAGACTAAGTTCATGACAATTTAGTTCATTTAATCAAATTAAGTATGAACTCCCAGTTAAATCGACATCCCTCTAGTCATCTAAGTGATACATGATCCATGTTGACTAACCCGTGTCCGATCATCACGTGAGACGGACTAGTCGTCATGGTGAGCAACTTCATGCTGATCGTATTCAACCATACGACTCATGTTCGACCTTTCGGTATCTTGTATTCGAGGTCATGTCTGTACATGCTAAGCTCGTTGAGTCAACCTAAGTGTTTTGCGTGTGTAAATCTGGCTTACACCCGTTGTATGCGAACGTTAGAATCTATCACACCCGATCTTCACGTGGTGCTTCGAGACAACAATTCTTCGCAACGGTGCACACTTAGGGGAATACGTTCTCGAAATTTTAAGAGGGATCATCTTATTATTCTACCGCCGTTCTAAGCAATAAGATGAAAACATGATAAACCTCACATGCAATCATATAGTGACATGATATGGCCATTATCATCTTTGCTATTTCGATATCCATCTTCAGGCATCGCATGATCATCATTGTCACCGGCGTGACACCATGATCTCCATCATCATGATCTCCATCATGGTGTCTCCGTGAAGTCGTCACGCCAACTACTACTATCACTACTACTATAGCTAACCGTTAGCAATGAAGTAAAAGTAGAAAACACTTGATGTTGCATCTCATACAATAAATTAAGACAAATCCTATGGCTCCTGCTGGTTGTCATACTCATTGCCATGCAAGTCGTGAATCCTTTTACAATAACATGATCATCTCATACATCACACATGCAACATCACAACTTTGGCCATATCACATCACATGTCAAATCCTACAAAAACAAGTTAGACGTCCTCTAATTGTTGTTGCATGTTTTACGTGGCTGATTTGGGTTTCTAGCAAGAATGCCTTATTACCTACGTGACAGCCACAACAATGATATGCCAAAGCTATCTACCCTTCATAATGACCCTTTCCATCAAATCCAATCCTACTAGAGTGGGAGAGACAGACACCCGCTAGCCACCTTTATGCACGGTGTGCAGGTCTGTCGGTGGAACCAGTCTCACGTAAGCGTACGTGTAAGGTCGGTCCGGGCCGCTTCATCCCACAATACTGCCAGAAATGAATAAGACTAGTAGCGGCAAGCAATTGACAAATCATCGCCCACAACCTTTTGTGTTCTACTCGTGCATAGAATCTACGCATGGAAAACCTGGCTCTGATACCACTGTTAGGTAACGTAGCATAAATTCAAAAATTTCCCTACGCCATATTCAGATTTTCCTATGGAGAGACCAGCAACGAGAGAGGGGTGAGTGCATCTTCATACCTTTCAAGATCGCTAAGTGGAAGCGTTGCTAGAATGCGGTTGATGGAGTCGTACTCGCGCGATTCATATCGCGGTGTGATTCCGATCTAGTGCCGAACCACGGCAGCTCCGCGTTCAACACACGTGCAGCCCGGTGACGTCTCCCGCACCTTGATCCAACAAGGAGGAGGGAGAGGTTGGGAAGATCTCCGGCAGCACGACGACATGGTGTCGATGGAGATACGAGGTCTCCCGGCAGGGCTTCGCCAAGCACCGTGGGAGGAGGAGGAAGGAGGGGAGCAGGGTTGCGCCGAGGGAGAGAAGAAACGGTGTGCAAAATAGCCCCAAACCCCTCTCTATATATAGGAGGAGGGGAGGGGGGTGCCACTCCTAGGGTTCCCCCTAGGTGGAGCGGCAGCCCCCCCAGATGGGAGGTGCGGCGGCCACGGCAGGGGAGGGGGTGGTGCACCCCTAGGTGGGCCTTAGGCCCACCAGCGCCTAGGGTTTCCCCCCCTCTCCACCTCCTCCGCCTTGGGCCCCTTTGTGGGAGGCGCACCAGCCCACTTTGGGCTGGTTTACCTCCACCTTTTGGCCCGTGCTACCTCTTGGTGCGGGTGGCCCCTCCCGGTGGACCCCCGAGACCATTTCCGGTGGTCCCGGTACGCTACCGGTGACGCCCGAAACATTTCCGGTGTCCAAAACCATCCATCCTATATATCAATCTTTACCTCCGGACCATTTCGGAACTCCTCGTGACATCCGGGATCTCATCCGGGACTCCGAACAACTTTCGGTAACCTCGTATAACATTTCCCTATAACCCTAGCGTCATCGAACCTTAAGTGTGTAGACCCTACGGGTTCGGGAAGCATGCAGACATGACCGAGACGCTCTCCGACCAATAGCCATCAGCGGGATCTGGATACCCATGGTGGCTCCCACACGTTCCACGATGATCTCATTGGATGAACCACGATGTCAAGGATTCAATCAATCCCATATACAATTCCCTTTTCTGTCGGTATAGAACTTTCCCGAGATTCGATCGTTGGTATACCTATACCTTGTTCAATCTCATTACCGGTAAGTCTCTTTACTCATTCCGTAGCATGTCATCCTGTGACTAACTCCTTAGTCACATTGAGCTCATGATGATGTTCTACCGAGTGGGCCCAGAGATACCTCTCCGTCACACGGAGTGACAAATCCCGATCTCGATTCGTACCAACCCAACAGACACTTTCAGAGGTACCCGTAGTGCACCTTTATAGTCACTCAGTTACGTTGTGACATTTGATACAACCAAAGCACTCCTACGGTATCCGGGAGTTGCACAATCTCACGGTCAAAGGAAAAGATACTAGACATTAGAAAAGCTTTAGCATACAAACAATACGATCTAGTGCTATGCTTAGGATTGGGTCTTGTCCATCAAATCATTCTCCCAATGATGTGATCCCGTTATCAATGACATCTAATGCCCATGATCAGGAAACCATGATCATCTATTGATTAAAGAGCTAGCCAACTAGAGGCTTGCTAGGGACACATTGTGATCTATTTATTCACACATGTATTACTGTTTCCTGTTAATACAATTATAGCATGAACAATAGACGATTATCATGAACAAGGAAATATGATAATAACCATTTTATTATTGCCTCTAGGGCATATTTCCAACACTTAGTACTACCAGGATGAATAGTGAGAGGAGAATCATGAGCCTCCTTAAGGATCAACTGCCTTAGATGTGGATTCTTAGGAACCACTAGACGATTCTGGAGGAACACAACATCTTGATCATTCATGGAGAATTCCTTAGCGTTTCTGCTTATAATATTCTCCTTGATCCGTGATATACCCTTATCACGCTTTTGGCCAGCTATGATCTGATCCCTAAGAGTAGGTTTCGCCACCAGGTTAGAAAGGAATCCTTGAGGAACAATGTGAAGATTTAACTTCCGAAATTCCTCATAGAGATGTGGTTGACCTCGTTGTAACATCAGATTGTTACAATAAGACTTACGACTTAGTGCATCAACCATAATATTGGCCTTCCCCGGGGTGTAAGTTATCCCTAAGTCGTAATCTGTGATCAACTCAACCCACCGTCTTTGCCTGAGATTCAAATCCAGCTGGGTGAAGATATATTTCATACTTTGGTGATCAGTGAATATTTTGCAACGATTACCAAGAAGGTAATGTCGCCAGGTTTTAAGTGCATGGACTACAGCTGCAAGCTCAAGATCATGTGTGGGATAATTATCCTCATGTGGACGCAACTGTCGAGATGCGTATGCAATCACATGACGATCCTGGATGAGAATGCAACCTAATCCTTGTCGCGAGGCGTCGCAATAGATAACAAAGTCCTTAGAAAAATCTGGTGGTAGCAACACAGGTGCGGAAGTTAGGCGTCTTTTCAGTTCCTGAAAACTATGTTCGCACTATGGTGTCCACTCGAACTTTTTATCTTTCTTGAGGAGTTCAGTTAGAGGCTTTGCAACCTTGGAGAAATTCTCGACAAAGCGGCGACAATAGCTCGCTAGACCAAGAAAACTCCTAACTTCCTTAACCGATTCAGGTTGAGTCCAATCAAGGACGGCTTCAACTCTCTCCGGATTGACAGCAATACCCTTACCAGAGATTACGTGGCCTAGATAGGTCACTTCTGGTAACCAAAATTCACATTTTGAAAACTTGGCATAAAGGTGATGCTCTCGAAGTTTCATCAATACCAACCTTAGATGCTCGACATGTTCTTGTTCGTTCTTCGAGTAGATGAGAATATCATCGAGGTATACCACGATGAATTTATCCAAATACTCCATGAAGATTGAATTCATCAAGCGAGAGAAGGTGGCTGGGGCATTGGTTAAACCGAAGGACATGATGGTGTACTCGTATTGGCCATAACGAGTGACAAAAGCCGTTTTTGGAATGTCCTCGTTCTTAATCTTGATTTGATGGTAACCCAACCTCAAATCCATTTTGGAGAAGACTGAGGATCCAGCAAGCTGATCATACAGATCGTTGATCCTGGGGAGCGGATACTTGTTCTTTATGGTGACCAGGTTAACTGGTCGATAATCTACAACCATCCGATCTGTTCCATCTTTCTTCTTGACGAAGAGGACGGGACAAGCCCAAGGAGAAGAGCTAGGACGAATGAAACCTTTATTCAAGTCCTCATCTAGTTGCTTCTTAGGCTCGGCTAGCTCCAGGGGTGCCATCTTATAAGGTCTTCTGGCTATTGGAACAGTTCCCAGAACAAGGTCTATCACAAACTCTACATCCCTGTGAGGTGGAATTCCTGGCAGTTCTTCTGGAAAAACATCCGGGAAGTCACGGACTACCGGAATGTCTTCATGTTCTAGAAGAGGATTGACATTGAGGGAATAGAGTTGGCATTTGGCAACTCGAGTAGAGACATTAACTATCTCACCCGAGGGATGGGTAAGCTGAACATTTCTAGAATGAGTATCAATCTTGGCATAATGGGCTGACATCCAGTCCATACCCAAGATAATATTGATATCCGAAGATTTCAGGACTATCAAAGATGCTAGAAAAACTAGCCTGTCTACTAGGATTTCATTGTCATAGGTTATCCTGGAGGTTTGCCACTTACTACCAGGGGTTTGGACAACCAATGGGATTGGCATATCAAAAAGGATATGTTATGCAGTTGTGCATAACTTTCTGAAATGAAAGAATGAGATGACCCAGTGTCAAAAAGAACAGACGCTGGGTGATGATTGACAAGGAGCGTACCCACTATGACGTCGGGATCCTCTGCAGCTTCTTCTGCTGAAACATAGTTCATGCGGCCACGTGCAGGAGTTGGCTTCACATAGTAAGCTTTGCTCGACTTGCCTTGCCCAACGAACTTTCCAGGTTGCTTGGCACCTATATTCTAGGGATAATCTCGTGAGTAGTGCCCTGGTTCTCCACACTTGTAGCAGATCACCTGATTGGCACGTGGTGCAGCATTGCTAGCTGAACCACCATAGGTTTCTGCTGGAGGGTTGGTCTGGTTCGCCTGAGGCGCCACATAGTGTGGTCTCGGGGTATATCTTGGCGGCAGAGAACTATTTGGGACCCACAGCCTGCATTTTGGGAACGCGGAAACAGATGAGGAGCCAAAGTCACGGGAGTGCTTCTTCGTGGCTTCATAATCGGTATGACCAGTCTCGGCACTGATCGCCTTGTTGACAAGAGCTTGAAAACTTGTACATTCGTGGAGGCGCAGGTCACGACGAAGTTCAGGGCTCAGACCCTTGCAGAATCTTGCTTGCTCCTTGGCATCACTTGACACCTCTTCAGTTGCATAGCGAGTGAGATTACCGAACTCACGGCTATAAGCACCCACGGTCAATTTTCCCTGGGTGAAGGCACAAAATTCCTCTCTCTTGCGGTCCATCAGACCCTCTAGAATATGGTGTAGACGGAAGGCTGCACTAAAGTCTTCCCATGTGGCTGCTGGTCCGGTAGGACGCATAGCTTCAAAGTTCTCCCACCACATATTGGCGGGTCCTTACAGAAAGTACTCCGGAAAGGTCACCTTGTCGGCCTCGGAAACATTTGCAGAGCGAATCTTGCACGATATACTGCACAACCAGTCATCAGCGTCGAGAGGATCGACGGAGTGATGGAACTTCGGAGGATTCAGCTTCACAAAGTCATTGAGGAACACTGCATCATTCCTTGGCCGACGAGCCGTATTTTTCTCAATACGCTCTAGCACACGGTTGGTCTCTCTTTTATTTCTTTCCGCCTCAAGCATAAGTTCTGCCAGAGAAGGCGGGTGAGGCAATTCCTCCTGTGATGCTTGACTACCTTCTCCCTGCTCATGGGCAGGGGCACGATTTAGCCTGGTGAACACCATCCTGGCAAACAAACTCAGAGCTTAGGCTAATATCAACATCAATACTAGCTATGGATTAAGAATGCACTAAACACTTGGAATGCGGAAATGAACATCCGAACAACATGGTAACAAGCAACTGCTATATATACACCATGGTTCATACACACCATTACATAGTTTAGTACAACCTCAACCCGAAGAGCAAACTACTGAAAAGATGATACTACTCATCAGAGGCTTTCCAAGATTCCTATACATTATTTATCTATGCCTCCGAAATTCATCTCACGACAAAAGCATACTCCATGAGACACACAGGACTGTGGAAGTACAACTACTACCATACTACTCTTCCACTCACGGTTCAGGCATCCGCATAAAACATCTCATAAAGGTTGCCTCCATGGCCAGGGAGCTCAACCTGCAGATCAGTAAATACTCGAGCCTGCGACCCCTGGGAACCATAAGGAAACGGGTGTGGCCTTGGTCCCCTGACTGGTGGTAGTAGAGGTCCCCGAAGAGGGTGACTCCTCCTATAGCAGGCCAGTCAACATGAGCTGGAAGATGGGTCCTAACAGGGTTCAACATGTCCATATCTCCATACCCTGTCTAGACTACAGGTGCCAGATGTGTCAAAGCCGTCCACAGGCGGGCACGTGTAGCATAGAGCTCCATACGAAGGGCACGAGCATGAGTGTCTCTATTCTCTAACATCTCAGCGGTGGACTGCAGCAGCGGATCCTCCATAGAGGAATCAAAGTAGACCCCACTAAGGTATCCTTCTTCTCCTCGTTGAGAGGCGGGAACATAGCAGAACTCTGAATTCTGCAGCAGTGCATGTCTGACCCTCATAATGGTCAACATTGAATAGGCAGCATCTCGTACTGCCATGTCAATAGTAACCCCCAATCCATAAGACCAATGGATCGGCTCCTCGGCTCCAGGGTAATCTGGGAATACCCTAACAGTGCGCAGATACTGACTCTGGTTAAAATCCCGATACTGCTCTCCACTGTATACTCTGGGTACCAGTGGTAACCGGCTACTGACATCATCCTGACTAGCATGGCCGTGTGACCTAGCACATCAATGCACCTGGTCAGACAGACCACCTGACGAGAAGGACGGCCAGACATCTGAAATAGAGAGTAATGCAAAGGCATTAGAGATCTGAAGACAAAATTGGGCAACATAACGGTTGTAAATGCTCAAAAACAATTTTGAGACAACCCACAAAACATAGGATAGCATAACCACTCAACTATGAAGTTCAATTCCATGGTCATCAAAACTTACTTTCTTTCCCTTGGAATAAAAGAAACTCGGAGCAACTCTCGACTCGTTTTCCTACCATCTACCAATTAGTAATACACAATCCTGAGAGAAAGATAAGTAACCTAGTTCTTAATCCCCGCAGAAAAGAAGAGGATGACCAGAATAGAATAACTTAACAAGAGAAGCGAGAATCTTACGTCCCCTTCCACAAACAATTCCCTTATATATAACTAAAGAAATTCTAGACTCAACTTCGACCAGTTTGGCTTGGTAATCCTACAGTCAGTCAGGCTCTAATACCAAAGCTGTGGGGACCCCGATCCTAAGCCATAGGAATCCAGCCTGTAACACATCACATCCCTCTGTGGTCTCACGCACGGTTAACCCCACGGCTGCTGTCGTACATTAGCCGGGACCGTTTGCGTCTTTTGACTCGCGTATGCAATTGTGTCGCTAGCATTCCGATGTCAAAGAACCTGGGTCGACATGTGTAGTCATAAACCCAAGTGGCAGTACCGTACAGGGACATGCATACATGACCCAGCAAAGCAGGTGTCGGTCATTAGCGAGTGTAGACGAGTCGTAGCAAGCTACAAGTACTCCATTACACCGCGTGACATTTCCCCAAAGGGACAGACACACCAGCTAAGAAGGACACATGCCGGTCAACCAATGTGTCTGGAGCAGTAGCCAACTACCATGGCTCGGTGGAAACACAAAGGGGCATTTCCCCGTAAGGAGTGCTACTAAGGCATACAACTAGGTATTCGAACCCCATACATATCAAGTACAACGCACGTACGCATGGTATACCCAATATGCATAGATACATCGATGGCATCACAACATAACCATAAACATACAAACTTTATTTAGAAGGCTCGGAAGAGCCTCACACATAATATTACACAGATAGGGGTCTCACGACCAATCATCACAAGTCATTCAACAAGTCTTACAAGCCAGCGGAAGATTAAAACTCTCTGAGTACAGGCAGATGGAAAGGTAAAAGTCACATGACCTGACTATCTACAAACCCAACCTAAGTCCAGATCGTAGCTGGGACACCAGCTACTCGTCGTCGTCAACGTCTAGATAGAACCCACCATTTGGGTGATTAACATCCTCTGCAACAATTTATTAAGCAAACGTGAGTACAAAAGTACTCAGCAAGCCTTTAGACCAAATCTATCTACTCATGCAAATGTATCAACAAGGAGTTGTGGGGTTTCAAGCAGAAAGCAAGCTTTGACTCTTGGCTAGACAAAACTACATTTTTAAATAGTTTTGACAACTTTGTTTTCTCGCACACGAGTCCACTAACTCCACAACAATACACCATCATGGAATCATTCCCGTCCTCCTACAGAAATGTCATCCATGACACTCACACTTATCATGATACTTTTATGAGTAGCCATTGAAGTTATCTATGAACAACATATGTCTCCAAGTAGTCCATATCCGCGGACGCGGCTATTGAATAGATCATAACCCTCCAGGGGTGTACTTCTTCACACACGCTCTCGACACTTATCGCTATGTGCACGTCATGCACCTCGGCAACCTTCAAGAGGAAGCCCAGCGAGGGAGTCAGCCACGACCGTTAACCACATTAGTACCTAGTCCAGGTTTATCGCCTATTTGAGGGTAACCCGCACGGAAGTCCGGCCGAGGTTGCCGCCACGACCCCAAACGATGTGCGCAGGGTTTCCAAGCCCACCATCCGGGTGCCACTTGGTACACCGTGCCACTGCCTACTGCATCATAGCCCACCTCTAAGGTCAGCATTATGCAGGGCCTCCAGCATGACTATAAACACCAGAAACTACTTGCGACTCCTGGATCGAGTACTAGGCAATTAATAAGTCAAGCGGGGTCATATTTCAGGGCCCAGGATGTGGTAGTATCTCATCTTGGATTACGTACACGGAACTCAGTTCCTAAGGACGGTTCCAATGAAACCACCCGCCATGTACTCCTACATAGCCTTTCACCGGTACCTTTACCAAATCAGGTTCAACACACAACCTTTATTAACTAAACACATTCTCACGATCCTGTTCATCACCCAGATGATAGACCAAACACAACTCTAAGCATAGCATGCATAGCAGAATAAGACACATCATGGCTCAAGCATCTAGCAGGTATGCTAGGTTGCAAGGTTTAGCTAATTACCGTGACAAGGACAGGTCATGCAAAGGAATGGGTTCAACAAACGTGGTAAAAGCATTTGAAGCATTTTGATCTAATGCAATAAATAGGAGCAGGAGCAAGAACATGGGATTTATCGGGATGATCAAAATTGTTGCTTGCCTTGTTGCTCAGCAGAGGGGTGATATCCGCCAGTCGGATATTCAGTCGTATCCGGAGGGGCGGGGCCTATCGAATAACAACATACAATTAATAACAACCTTATGCAACAATCGTGATGCATGAACATGGCACGAAATGAAAGGTGATATGATTCAATGTGGTTGTTGAAACCTTATTTTCCATTTGGTTTGAAATCCAAATTCAAATATCATTTGAAATGGCATATCTATCTTAAGCATTTAATTGATTTGACCTGATGCTGTTTCATAACTTTGTTTTTCATGCATGAAAGTAGCACCATTGTGTTCATTGATTTTTTTGATCAATTTGCATATATTATTTGTTTGATTTGGAGTTATATTCAAATTTCTATGAATTTCCAAAGTTTTGGAATTATTTTAAAACCAGAATTAGATTTATTGCATCAGCATGACATCAGCAGGTCAGATCGCCGTTGAAAGTCAAACCTGACCAATGGGACCCACTGGTCAGTGACTCTGGCCAGTTATAGATTAAGTTTAAACTTAATTAGCTATTTAACAGAGCTGGACCCACATGTAAGTGGCTATTTAACTTTTAATCAAACTTTTATTTTTATTTTAACTAAACCTAATTAGTGTGGAGCTGGCCCCACATGTCATTGACTCTAGGGAGCTCAGATCCACCGACGGCGAGGTGGAACTCGCCGGCGATGAGCTCCGGCGACCACAGAAACGGCGGGGAGCTTCGGGTTTTCGATTCCGGCGACCAAACGCACGGCGGAGGGCACCCGAAGAATGAGTCGTCGAACGCGGATCCATTTTTGCGCAAAGCAGGGGCTGAAGTGGCCGGAGATGACGGTGGCGACGAGCCCAGCGGCTATCGGAGTTCAGGCTATGACGAGGTCCTCGAATCCGGGTGCAAAATGTGCGGGGTTGGGATCCTAGAGCATCTACGCGGTGCACTCAGGCTGCTGGTGGCCTCAGAATGACCAGCCGATCACCGGAGAGCTACCGGGACGAGCTCCCGCAGCGGATCTCGTTGGGCTCCGGTGGAATTGGGGCCTAGAGCACGGGATCGAAGGGGAAAATGAGGGGAAAGCACCCTGGGCTCACGAGGAGTGCAGAGGCGACTAGAGTGGGCTCGGGGACGACCTGAGGAGGGAGAACGGCGGCGGCGAATGTCGGCGATCCGAGGAGGAAGATGACGGCGTCACGGCGTCTCAGGGGTTCTCGGCGTCGAGCAGCTAGCTGGAGAGCTTTAGGAGACTATGGCGATGCTATTGCGCAGCTCAGTTGAGAGGGAGAGGGGCTGGAGCGACAGCGAGCTCGAGCTCTAATGGCGGTCGAGAGAGGAGAGAGATGGGGGAGGAATGAGGTGAGGAGGAGCTCGGGGACCGCTGCGGGAGGCTTATCCCCTCCTTGCCAGCGCGAAGCGGCGGCCAGGTAGGCAAGCAGGTGCGTGGCCGCGCCGGAGGGAGCCGCGGCCACCTCCTGCTGCTCGCTGGCACGGGGAAGACGACAGGCAGGAGCTGGGCCGGGCCAGGTGAGCGACAAGTAAGGTATTTTCTATTTTTTCATTTCTATTTTCTATTAAAGCATTTCTGGCTTTGTTTCATTTTATTTTTGGCTCCAATCTATTCCTAAAATAGTTTGAACCATGCTGGGAAGTTATTTGGAATATTTCCAAACACATATAAAGTTTTCAACATTTTTGGAAACTTTGGATTATTTGAAATCAATTATATAGTTGATTTCAGTAACTTTTAAATTTAAAATAAAATGCCAAAAGCATTTTGAAAATATATTTCACCCCTGATATTTTGTTTTCAACATTTATCAGAAATGATGAACTTTTCTAATGGCCATTTTGGATTCTTTAATTTTCCACCAAATTTGAATTGCTTTTGAATATAGAGTTGCTAGGGTTTGCTTTTATTTTCTTTCTTTGCTTTTGATTTCATTTCATTTTCTTGGATGCAATGAAAAAGACATGATCACAAACTTGCTATACTCTATTAGGGATTCAGGGATGTGACATTAATGTAATCTTCCGGAGTTAAGGTATTGATAATATTAGTATCAAAATTTATGGGAGTACGTGAGTTATAATGTTTGATCCTTTGCCCATTTACCACCTCCGGATTTGTGCCTCTGGTATTGTTGATCTTGATGGCACCGGAACGATATAGTTCCTCAATAATGTAAGGTCCTTCCCATTTAGAGAGAAGTTTTCCTGCAAAAAATCTTAAATGAGAGTTGTATAGCACGACGTGATCACCTACATTAAATTTATGCTTTTGTATCCTTCTATCATTCCATCTCTTAACTTTTTCTTTAAACAACTTAGTATTCTCATAGGCGTGGGTTCTCCATTCATCAAGTGAGCTAATGTCAAATAACCTCTCCCCACCGGAAAGTTTAAAATCATAATTAAGCTCTTTAATTGCCCAATAGGCTTTATGTTCTAGCTCTAGAGGTAAGTGACATGCTTTACCATAAACCATTTTGTAAGGAGACATACCCATAGGTTTTTTGTAAGCGGTTCTATTAGCCCATAATGCATCGTCAAGTTTCTCAGACCAGTTATTTCTAGATCTATTAACTGTCTTTTGCAAGATCAAATTAATTTCTCTATTGCTCAATTCTACTCTCCCACTAGACCGAGGATGATAAGGAGATGCAACTCTATGACTAACATCGTACCTAGCAAGAAAATTACGGAAAGCACCATGAATAAAATGTGAACCACCATCAGTCATTAAATATCCAGGGACTCCAAATCTAGGGAAAATAACTTCTTTCGGCATTTTAATAGAAGTGTTATGATCATCACTTCTAGTTGGAATAGCTTCTACCCAGTTAGTACCATAATCAACATCAACTAGAATATGAGTATACCCGTTGGATTTTGGAAAAGGTCCCATATAATCAAAACCCCAAACATCAAATGGTTCAATAACTAGAGAGTAATTCATAGGCATTTCCTGACGTCTACTAATATTACCTATTCTTTGACATTCATCACAAGACGAGACAAACTTACGAGCATCCTTGAAGAGAGTAGGCCAATAAAAACCAGATTGTAATACCTTGTGTGTAGTTCTATCTCTAGCGTGGTGTCCTCCGTAGGCCTTGGAATGACACTTGTTGTAACACCCCAAAATTTTTGCCAAAAAATTCATTTATTAAATTTGGCCAGGGTTATTTTGAAATTTTTAATTCTGGGTTTTCTGCTGATTTTAGAGCCTTTCCTATTCTTAGTTTTATGAAAGACTTTTTCGGTGAGCTAGAGCTTTTTGAAAATTTATTTGTGACTTGAGTGTTGACTCAAATATTTTTTCCATTGACAATTGCACAGAAGGCTTTTTTTCTATAAATATTATCTTCCAAGTTCTATTTATTCGAAACTAGATTTAATTTTCCTAAGGACCCAGTTTGAAACTACAACCACCTATTAAATTCTTCCAAAAATTCCACAATAAACTTGGCAATTACCTACTATGCTCGTGGATCGATTTTATATAATAATATAGCCAAGTGTTTTGGACAGTTTAAGCAAATTAATTGATTTTGCTTTGTGGTCCAATTGAATTTTTGTACTGCAACCTCTTAATAAAAGTCTCCAAAAATTCTACAAAATATTGTAGTGGTCAAGGGGTTCATATAAATGAGTTTTATGCAAAAATATATATTGGTCTTTTGAAAAATTCGAGCACCCCTTCTTGTTTTATGTTCTGGACCAGATTGGCAGTTTGTACTACAACCCCATTATTTTCGTTCCCAATGACCTTGAATTTTTTTGTGCTTATGGTCCACCCTGTAAAACCCTTAAGTATCCAATTTCAGACCCATTTGAGTTGTTTTGACCCCTGTTGCATCATCATCTTGTTTTTGTCCAGAAATGGACTTTTGCTATAATTGCATTATGAAGTTGTTTGGTTGCTAAATCTAATCATACCACAATTGTTTGCATCCAAGGAGACTTTTATCTGGTAATTCTTGTGGGTAGTAAGTGCTCCTAGATAACCAAGGCAAAACTTCGACCGGAGCCCCCAAGCGGGGGGGGGGGGGGGGGGGCGACCGCTCGAGAATATAACCAAGGCAAAACGTTAGGATGCCAAGCACGTTGAACTAAACAACCAAACGACACATAAAAGAAAGTAGCAGCAGCAGGGGTGTCCGAAGCTCGGGGAGGCCGCATGGTCCCGGAGGTGCCCTCAGACGGGGTGAACCCAAAAGTTACCTGGCAGGAGCCAACAAAAAGTCGCCTGGCGGTTGCGCCGCTGAAGTGCCGAAGACGCCGCCGTCGCTTGATCTCTTGTCTACGCGGTCGCGACCCTCACGGGTCCGCCGCCTCCCGAGGCTCGAGGCCTTCGCTTGACCCGAGCATGTCCTCCTCCTCCTCACGGCGCCCCAGCAGGCAGGGTACGAGCATGGCCTGCTGGAGCCTCTGGTAAGTGGCAGCCGCGTTCCCCAGCTCGAAGGGCATGAATGCATTGGCGCCCGCGTACTCCCATCGATAGCCAGTCAATGTAGGCCAGAAGGAGACGTGTGGCGCTGCTATGTTGGTTGCTGATGCGTTGATGCAGATGTCGGGTTGGTTAACCGTGCCGACGACGGCGACTGCGATTGGTGGTGCAGGGCAGTCACCGCGTCGCATGGTTTGGGCCTCCCGAAGTTCTTGGATTGCTGTGATGATGGACTCGCGAGAGCTGGTCGGATGGGCTCTGGAGCGTGCCCTCGGGATGTGCTCGAACGCAACCTCTACCTAACTGATCAGACTAGGGGCCTCCCCGGTGGGAGCCCCCAGCTCTGACCCAAGAGAGGCGCCGAGCGCACATCCCTATGCGATGAGCGTGCATCCCATCTCTGACCGTGGCCCACCCACGCCGTCCACGCCATGCGGACAGCCCGCCTCTCGGCGCAGACTCGTCGTTTCCCCGATATGGGCGATCAGTTTTTGTGGGCCGAACTTTGGAAGAGATCTCGACACGCCCCCTACATGGCGCGCCAAATGTCAGATTTCGGGCTCCGCAAAACTCTAAGGATTCGAACATTGGGGCGCGTACGGACGTCTCTCCCTGCTTTGCCTCGCCTAGCCCACTACTCGATGGAAGGACTCACTCGATGGCGAGGGGAACAAAGAACACAACAGTTTACCCAGGTTATGGCCGCTGCAAAGCGTAAAACCCTACTCCTGCTCTTGGTGGTTTGCCTCTCGCAGAGGTGGTGGATGAATTAGTACAGTGCTCTCGAGCCTCCGAAGGCAAATGGCTAGGTGTATTGTTCTACTGTCCGAATGAACCCTCCCTCTCAGGTATCCTACCCTCTCTATTTATAGCGGAGGCTCGGGTCCTCTTCCCTCATAGCTTTGGTGGGAAGGGATCCCACAACGGCCAAATTTGAAGGGGAATAGGGGAACATGCTCCCCTTCCCAAAGGTGGTCTTCGCCTGCAAAGTAACTGTCTACGCCGCAGAGACGGGCCCGTGGATAACGTTTGCCCTACTCGTGGGAGGTTGCGGCTGTGTTGCACTAAAAGGGAAACCTTTGGAAGATGCCTATGGAGAACATGTACGCTCCCGCCTCCTTTGCACTGAAGGGGAAACCGTCTCGTCGTGCCATCTTCTACTCGCATTTCCTTTCCTAGCGTCACCCTTGACTCCCGAGGCCTGGCCTTGCCTCGGAATATCCGCCACTCTGGACGGGTCCTGAGGAGCCCCCGTGCGGGTTTTGACGCTTCTCCTCCCCGTGAGGCTTGGCCCCTCACGAGGGCCTTCCCTTGAACTGTGCCGGGTACGTTGGTTTGCTGTGGTGAGGCTGGCCCACCCTGGGCCACAGGCAGGCGGGTCTGGGTACCCCTCATACCAGAACACCGAGAGGGGTCTTGCCCCATTGTATAGGAAGGCGCGCTCTGCGCCCCCTTGGGTCAGAGCCGGGGGCTCCCACCGGGGACATTCCCGGCCTGACCAGTGAGGCGAGGGTGGCTCCCGAGCATAACCAAGGGCGCACCCCGGCGCGCGTCCGTCCAGCTCATGTGAGTCCATCATCAGAGCAATCCAAGAACTTCGAGAGGCCCAGGCCGTGCGAGGAGGGGACTGCCTTGCATCACCAATCGTAGTCGGCGGCGTCGGCACGGCCGATCGGCCCCGCATCTGCATCAACATGCTCAGAATCGACAGAACCGCGGCTCAAGGCCCCTTATGGCCCGCGCGAGCTGACCATTGGTGGGTGTGCCCGGGCGCCGGCGCCCTCATGCCCTTCGGGCTTGGGAACGCTGCTGCTACCTGCCGGTGGCTCCAGCAGGCCATGCTCATGCCTTGCCTGCTGAGGCGTGGTGAGGAAGAGGAGGAGGTGCTCGGGCCAAGCAAAGGTCCTGAGCCTCGGGAGACGACGGACCCATGAGGGTCGTTATCGTGGAAGCAGGAGATCGGGTGACGACGGAGCCCTCGACACTTCAGCGGCATGGCCACCACGTAACTTTTTGTTGGCCGCTCCTGGGAACTTTTTGGCTCATTCTGTCCCAGAGCGCCCACAGGGCCATGAGGCCTCTAGGAGTTCAGGTCACTCCCCAGCCACCACATTTATGCATCCTTCAGTTGTTTCTGTCGCATCCACTTCAAACCCTGATGTTCTACCTTGCTTGTATCTTTCGGCAGTCGCCCCCCCTCCCCCGCGCTTGGGGGCTCCGACCGAAGCTTATCCTTGCAGGCCTCCTGAGTCAGCAGACACCCAGCCTCACTACCGAAGAAGAAGAAGTCAGCAGGGTTTACCAATGACCCAAAAGGAATTAGGCGCCTAATGCCTCGGGGGTAGGGATACTCACGAGGCCAAAGCGTCCTCGCGACCTCCTAGATACACCCCCACCGTGACACTCTCACGTAATAAGGAGCCGAGGCTGTGTACGCCCGGGGCGGCCCGAGGACGCGAAGGGGTCCCTCCCACGCCGAGTGGATGACCTATGCTCCGCGCTGGGTGTAGACCAGAAAGGAATCAGGCGCCTATGCCTCGGGGGTAGGGACACTCGCGAGGCCAAAGCGTCCTCGCGACCTCCGAGATACACCCACACCGTGATACTCTCACGTAATAACGAGCCGAGGTTGTATATGCCCAGGGGCCCCGGAGGACGCGTAGGGGTCCCTCCCACTCCTAGTGGCCGCCCTACGCTCCGCGTTGGGGAGAAGACGAAGGCAATCAACACAGTCCACCAATGACTATGCCCACAACCGGCTAGGAAATCAACAGAGTCCACCAATGACTATGCCCTCAGCTGGCTAGGAAATCAACACAGCCCACCAATGACTATGCCCACAGTTGGCCAGGAAGTCAATCCAGTCCACCTGCGACTACGCCCACACCTTTAGGTGGATTGCGTCTCACGGAGGTGTGGGGATGAACTAGTAGAGTGCTCTTGAGCCTCCGGAGCCCAAGTATTTTAGGCATATTCCTCTGGGGTTTCAATGATCCGATCCCCTTGCCAAGTATCCTACCCTCTCTCTTTATAGTGGAGGCCAGGGTCCTCTTCCCTTATCGTAGGCGGGAAGGGATCGCACAATGGCTAGTTTCATGGGAGACAAGGGAACATGCTTCCCCTGTCAAAAGTGGTCTTCTCTTGCAAAGTAACTATCTGCGCCATCAGAGATGGGCCCGAGGATGACGTTTGCCCTACTGGCGGGCAGCAGCGGCTTTGTTGGGCCAGAAGGGGAACCTTTGGACCCCTGTATGCTCGTGTCTACTTTGCACCAAAGGGGAAACTGCCCCGCTCTGCCATCTGCTGCTCGCCTGTCCTTTGTTGGCGTCACCTTTGACTCGTGAGGATGGGCCTTGCCTCGGAATGTCCGCCGCTTTGGCGGGGTCCTGAGGAGGCCTCCTGTGGGTCTTGATGCCGTTACTCCTAGTGAGGCTTGGCCCCTCACGAGGGCCTTGTCGAGCCTGCCAATGCTTGGTCGATGGAGTGGGCCTCCCTCCGCCGTAGACAGTAGCCCCTGGGCCCAAGGCATGCCCGGGTTGGCTTCCTGGCGAAGGCCTGGAGGCAGTCCGAAGCGTCGCCGGCCCTAAATGTCCGCGAGTCGGGTGATACGTCTCCAACGTATCTATAATTTTTGATGGTTCCATGCTATTATCTTGTCAAACTTTGGATGTTTTGTATGCCTTTTATATCTTTTTTTGGGACTAACTTATTAACTCAGTGCCAAGTGCCAGTTCTTGTTTTTTCCGTGTTTTTGACCCTTTTCAGACGAGTATTTTAAACGGTGTCCAAATGGAATAAAACTTCCAAAAAGATTTTTTCCGGAACACAAGATACGCATGAGACTTCAGAACCAAGGCAGGGGCCACCAGGGGACCCCACAAGCCCCCTAGGCACAACCAGGGGGGCCTGCGCCTAGCAGGCTTGTGGGCCCCCTGTGCATCGTATGCCCTACCTCTCTCGCCTATAAATTCCTGAAAATTCCAAAACCGCGAGAGAGATCCACGAAAATACTTTTCCGCTGCCGCAAGCTTCTGTCTCCGCAAGATCCCATCTGGGACACGTTCTGCTGCCCTACCGAAGTGGGATTCGGATACGGAGGGCTTCTCCATCAACACCATGACCTCTCCGATGATGCATGAGTAGTTCACCATTAACCTTCGGGTCCATAGCTAGTAGCTAGATGGCTTCTTCTCTCTCTTGGATCTTCAATACAAAGGTCTCCATGATCTTCATGGAGATCTATCCGATGTAATCTTCTTTGCGGTGTGTTTGTCGAGATCCGATGAATTGTGGATTTATGATCAGATTATCTATGAATCTTATTTGAGTTTCTTCTGATCTCTTATATGCATGATTTCATATCCTTGTAATTCTCTTCGAGTTGTGGGTTTTGTTTCGCCAACTTGATCTATGATTCTTGCAATGGGAGAAGTGCTGTGTTTTGGGTTCATACCGTGCGGTTACCTCACCCAGTGACAGAAGGGGTAGCGAAGCACACATCGTGTTGTTTCCATCAAGGGTAAAAATATGGGGTTTACATCATTGGTTTCAGTTTATCCCTCTACATCATGTCATCTTGCTTAAGGCGTTACTCTATTTCGTCATGAACTCAGTACAATAGATGCATGCTGGATAGCGGTTGATGTGTGGAGTAACAGTAGTAGATGCAGAAAGTATCGGTCTACTTGTCTCGGACGTGATGCCTATATGTATGATCATTGCCTTAGATATCGTCATGACTTTGCACGGTTCTATCAATTGCTCGGCAGTAATTTGTTCACCCACCGTAATATTTGCTATTTCGAGAGAAGCCTCTAGTGAACACTATGGCCCACTGGTCTACTTCACATGATATTTCCAGCCTTACACTTTTACTTTGTTGCACTTTACGCCTTCAGATCTCACTTTGCAATCAATCTTGAAGGGATTGACAACCCCTTTATAGTGTTGGGTGCAAGCTCGTTTGTGTTTGCGCAGGTACTCTGGACTTGTGTAGATTCTCCTACTGGATTGATACCTTGGTTCTCAAACTGAGGGAAATACTTACTGCTCCTCTGCTGTATCACCCTTTCCTCTTCAAGGGAAAAACCAATGCAAGCTCAAGAGGCAGCAGAAGGATATCTGGCGCCGTTGCTGGGGAGCATCCAGTTAAGAATAGTCTTCCTCCAACGTGTCAATTTCTGGCACCGGTGATTATTCTAAGTGAAGCTTATCAAAGTAACTGTCGGAAACTCATCTCTTGCATTTACTTTTTTTTGCCTCTCGTTTTCCTCTCCCCCACTTATGGATTTTTTTGCCTTTTATCGTTTGCCTTTCCTTTGCTTGTGTGCTATGTTCCTTCAATATGCTTGCATCTTCGCTTGCGGAAAAATCTATTGATATGGATCCTCATCCACTTGCTAATCTCTTTAAAAGATCCAATTATGTTGAACCATTTGCTAGTGAGTTGAGTGCACTTGACTTTCTCCATGGAGTTTTGCTTGAGATGCATGAATCTAAAAATAGTGATGAAGAAATTTATGAAGTGATTCACGAGGGCTCCTTGAATGAAAAGCATGATTGCAATGATTTCATTATAAATTCTATTAATGACAATCATGCTAAAAATATGCAAAACCCTAAGCTTGGGGATGCTAGTTTTGCTGTGTCCACTACTTGTTGTAATGATCGTGACTGGGGTGATAATTTTTCTTATGATCTTGAATTTTTTTAAGCCTCATGATGAATATGATATTTTCAATAATATTGAAAGTGGGTTTGGAGAAGTCATGACTTTAGTTGATGATAATCCCCCTATTTTTTAAGAGCGTCAACTTTGCATGCATGTGGATCATGAAAATAATATCCTTTGTGATATCTATATTGTTGAATTTGATTATGATCCCACATGTAGTTGCTATGAGAGAGGAAAATATTGGGGTAGAAACTTTCATGTTACCAAATTACCTCTCGTTATGTTGAGATTGCTATTGTCTCTTTCTTCTTCCTTGCATTTGGTAACTATTGGTTGTCTTGCCAATTTGTTCTCCTATAAAATGCCTATGCATAGGAAGTATGTTAGACTTATATGTGATTTTCACATGCTTTATGATGCTCTCGTTGTGCTTCAATTCTTGTCTTTTATGTGAGCATCATTAAAATCCTTATGCCTAGCTAAGGGCGTTAAACAATAGCGCTTGTTGGGAGGCAACCCAATGAATTTATCTTTTCCTTTGTGTTTTGTTGCGACCACACCATCATAATTCTGTTATTATTGTGTTTTTTGTGTTTCTTTTTGTGTTTGAGCCAAGCAATACCTTTATGACTAGTTTTGGTGATGGTTGTTTGATCCTGCTGGAAAAAGACAGAAACTTTTCGCTCACGAAATTATTTTTCATTTTTATTCAGAAAGAGATTTTGAGTTGATTCTTTTTTATTATGGTTGATATGCCTTTTTCCCAGGCTGTCGTAATGTTTCAGAATTTTCGAGGTACCAGAAGTATAGGAAGTATACAGATTGCTACAGACTGGTCTGTTTTTGACAGATTCTGTTTTTGTTGTGTTGGTTGCTTGTTTTGATGAAACTAAGGATAGTATCGGGGGTTACTAGCCATGGAAAGTGAGAATATAGTAATATAACACCAATATAAATCGAAATTAAGATTGCTACAGTACCTAAAGAGGTGGTAGTTTGTTTTCATGTGCTAATGATATCATGAGTTTCTGTTTAAGTTTTGTGTTGTGAAGTTTTCAAGTTTTGGGTGATGTTCTCATGGACAAAGGGATACAGAGTGGAAAGATCTCAAGCTTGGGGATGCCCAAGGCATCCCAAGCCAAATTCAAGGACACCAAAAAGCCTAAGCTTGGGGATGCCCCGAGAAGGCATCCCCTCTTTCGTCTTCAATCCATCGGTAACATTACTTGGAGCTATATTTTTATTCACCACATCATATGTGTTTTTCTTGGAGCGTCTTGTATCGTAGGAGTCTTTTATTTTTGTTGCGTCACAATCATCCTTGCTGCACAAATTTTGAGAGAGACATGCACTCATCGTGAATTTTCTAGAATGCCCATTGTGCTTCACTTATATCTTTTGAGCTAGACCATTTTGCTCTATGTGCTTCACTTAGATCTTTTAGAGCACGGCGGTTGGTAACTTGGTAGTTGGCTTATGCTATGAAAGTAGTCCCAAAGGTGATAGGTACCCAAAGAGGATACAATAAAACTTCCACCTTCATGTGCATTGAGTAGAAAGAGAAGTTTGATTCCCCTGAATTAGTTATGTGACGTGGAATTGGTAATATTAAGAGTTATGTTAGTAGGGTGTTGTGAATCTAGAAATACTTGTGTTGAAGTTAGTGATTCCCGTAACATGCACGTATGGTGAACCGCTATGTTAGGAAGTCAGAGCATAATTGATCTATTGATTGTCATCCTTTGTGTTGCGGTCGGGATCGTGCGATGGTTTACACCTACCAAGCCTTTCCCTAGGAGTATGCGTTTAGCAGTTTGTTTTGATTACTAATATAAAACTTTCGCAATAAGTATGTGAGTTCTTCATGACTAATGTGAGTCCATGGTATAGATGCACTTTCACCTTCCACCATTTCTAGCCTCTCTAGTACCACGCAAGTTTCGTCGGTGCACAAACCTACCATATGCCTTCCTCAAAATAGCCACCATACCTACCTACTATGGCATTTTCATAGCCATTCCGAGATATATTGCCATGCAAGTCCCACCGTTCCGTCTCATTACTTGTGCCGTCACTCTCATATTGCCATTGCATGATCGTAAGATAGCTAGTGAGATGTTTCAACGTCATACGCTAAGCTAGATCGTTGCACATCCTGGTACACTGCCGGAGGCATTACCTATGGAGTCATCATCGTTCTAAGCTTTGAGCTGTGAGTAAATAAAAGTGTGATGATCATCATTATTAGAGCATTGTCCCATGTGAGGAAAAAAAGAGGCCAAAGTTGCCCACAATAAAATAAAGAGAGATATGGAAAGAGGCCAAAGAGCCCAAACAAAAAAAAATAAAAAGAGAGAAGGGACAATGCTACTATCTTTTCCACACTTGTGCTTCATAATAGCACCATGTTCTTCATGATTGAGAGACTCTCGTTTTGTGACCACCATATACTAGTGGGAATCTTTATTATATAACTTGGCTTGTATATTCCAACGATGGGCTTCCTCAAAATTGCCCTAGGTCTTCGTGAGCAAGCAAGTTGGATGCACACCCACTAGTTCTCCTTTTGAGCTTTCACATACTTATAGCTCTAGTGCATCCTTTGTATGGCAATCCCTACTCATTCACATTGATATCTATTAATGGGCATCTCCATAGTCCTTTGATACACCGAGTCAATGTGACCATCTCCTCCTTTTTTGTCTCACAACCACCACCACACTCTATTCCACCATAGTGTTATATCCATGGCTCACGCTCATGTATTTCGTGAGAGTTTAAAAAGGTTTGAGAAGGTAAGAGTGCAAAAACAATTACTTGGCTAATACCAAGGTTGTGCATGATTTAAATTAGTTGTGTGGGGATGATGGAGCATAGCCAGACTATATGATTTTGTAGGAATAACTTTGTTTGGCCTTGTTATTTCGAAAGTTCATGATTACCTTGCTAGTTTGCTTGAAGTATTATTGTTTTCATGTCAATAGCAAACTATTGTTTTGAATCTTACGGATCTGAACATTCATGTCACATGAAAGAAGTTACAAAGGACAACTATGCTAGGTAGCATTCCACATCAAAAATTATGTCTTTATCACTTCCCTACTCGAGGACGAGCAAGAGTTAAGCTTGGGGATGCTTGATACATCTCCAACGTATCTATAATTTTTGATGGTTCCATGCTATTCTCTTGTCAAACTTTGGATGTTTTGTATGCCTTTTATATCTTTATTTGGGACTAACTTATTAACTCAGTGCCAAGTGCGAGTTCTTGTTTTTTCATGTTTTTGACCCTTTTTAGAGGAGGATTTTAAAGGGTGTCCAAGCGGAATAAAACTTCCGAAAAGATTTTTTCCAGAACAGAAGATACGCACGAGACTTGAGAACCAAGGCACGGGCCACCAGGGGGCCCCACAAGCCCCCTAGGCGCGGACACGGGGGCCCGCGCCTAGCATGCTTGTGGGCCCCATGTGGCTCGTCTGCCCTACCTCTTCCGCCTATAAATTCCTGAAAATTCCAAAACTGCGAGAGAGATCCACGAAAATACTTTTTCGCCGCCGCAAGCTTCTGTCTCCGCAAGATCCCATCCGGGGCACATTCTGGTGCCCTGTCGAAGGGGGATTCGGATACGGAGGGCTTCTCCATCAACACCATGACCTCTCCGATGATGCGTGAGTAGTCCACCATAGACCTGTGGGTCCATAGCTAGTAGCTAGATGGCTTCTTCTCTCTCTTGGATCTTCAATACAAAGTTCTCCATGATGTTCATGGAGATCTATCCGATGTAATCTTCTTTGCGATGTGTTTGTCGAGATCCGATGAATTGTGGATTTATGATCAGATTATCTATGAATCTTATTTGAGTTTCTTGTGATCTCTTATATGCATGATTTCATTTCCTTGTAATTATCTTCGAGTTGTGGGTTTTGTTTGGCCAACTTGATCTTTGATTCTTGCAATGGGAGAAGTGCTTGGTTTTGGGTTCATACCGTGCGGTGACCTCACCCAGTGACAGAAGGGGTAGCGAGGCACGCATCCTGTTGTTGCCATCAAGGGAAAAAGATGGGATTTACATCATTGGTTTTAGTTTATCCCTCTACATCATGTCATCTTTCTTAAGGCGTTACTCTATTCGTCATGAACTAAATACACTAGATGCATGCTGGATAGCGATCGATGTGTGGAGTAATAGTAGTAGATGCAGAAAGTATCGTTCTACTTGTCTCGGACGTGATGCCTATATGTATGATCATTGCCTTAGATATCGTCATGACTTTGCACGATTCTGTAAATTGCTCGACCGTAATTTGTTCACCCACCGTAATATTTGCTATTTTGAAAGAAGCCTCTAGTGAACACTATGGCCCTCGGGTCTACTTCACATTATATTTTCAGCCTTACACTTTTACTTCGTTGCACTGTCCGCTTTCAGATCTCACTTTGCAACCAATCTTGACAGGATTGACAACCCCTTTATAGCGTTCGGTGCCAGCTCGTTTGTGTTTGCGCAGGTACTCTGGACTTGGCTAGATTCTCCTATTGGATTGATACCTTGGTTCTCAAACTGAGGGAAATACTTACTGCTCCTGTGATGCATCACCCTTTCCTCTTCTAGGGAAAACCAACGCAACCTGAAGAGGCAGCATCAGGCTTCACGTGCGCCACGCAGCCTGGTGGCTACGCTCCTGTTCCCGAGGCGCCCAGAGGCACGCCTGGTCAAATTGATGTGACGCCTGGGTGTAGCACCGGCCATCATTGCTCCTTGGGGACGACGCTTGTGTGTCTGCCATGCGGGCGCGTCCCCTTGCGAATTGTGCGAGCCTGGAGACACGAGGGGACGCCAGCCTGCTTTGGGCCGCCTATTTAACCCGGCGAGGGCGATAAGGCTTGCGTCAGTCTTCTTTGCTTTCCACCTTGAGCCCTTCGTTCCCTCAGCATTGCGCCAATGAGGAAATTCTCTTCCACCAACAAGGGGAAGGCCCTTGGCGAAGGTACTGCGGCTCCACTTACCAAGAGGGGGCGAGGCCGCCCCCAGAAGTATGCGGCGGGGCCTTCAGCGGCCTTTGGCGGGCGCGGTCGTGAGCCCGCCCGCCCGGGGATATCCATCGATGGCAATGGCATGGCGTCGACTAGAGCGGGTTCCCGCAGTGGCCGAAGTGGGGCTCGGTGATGGCCACCCGGTCACCTCTCTCGCAGGTCCACTCGACCGATGCGGCGATGGAGTTCATGATGTGGGTGGAGAGGTCGGAAATCTCTTGGCTCTAGCTTCTGAACTTCTTCGCGAAGGCGCTCCCGGTCGGCGGGCCTCGGGGCCTCTGGCTGCAGGCCGACAGCTGCTGCGGCAGGGCATCGTGGGTGGAGGTTGAGGTCACCCCCACAGTTACGTATATCTGAACCGCGGGTGGCAGACTTTCGCCGATGCCCGAGGCCTGAAGGGGAGGCGCTACCTCCTCTTCAAGTACGACAGGGAGGCAATGCTTTTCGTCAAGATCTTCGGGGTCGAGGGCGATCACCTGGGTTGCTGTCCGGTGCACGAGCCCATCTCCGATGGCAGGCTCCGATCCCCCAGCAACGGAAATACCTCCTCCGGAAGGAGCCCGAGCGACAACAGCTACGATGAGCCGCCTCGTCGCCGTGCCCGAGCCTCGGGGAGGAGCCCCCAGGCGCTGCGCAGCCCGTCTCCTCCTACAGCGCATGTGAAGGAGGATGAGGACATGGACTGAGTGTCGACGTGTGGGTGCCGGATGCCAGCGGCGGTGACCCTCCTTTGGGATCTCCATCGCTAGCTGTCTTCTCCTTGGTTTTGACCCTGCATGCGTAGAAGCTTGGATAGGCCCTTCGGCCGTCTAATGGACTTGGGCGGCTGCCTCCTTTTGTTAGTGATGTTGCTTCTCTATTGGATTAGATACTTAGCTTGGTACGCTTGCGGGGAACTCCTTCGTTGTGACACATGATTGTGGTGCTCGGGGGGTGGGCCTGTTAGTCGGCTGGTCTTTCCCTTGCTGCACGTGAAGTGGGTCGATGCTCTATGTGTGCTGGACCCGGTCCTGCACGTCTCCCTGCCGCCGTGAGGCACGACCCGTTACCAAGGTCATTCCTCACGGGGTAAAGCTCTGGCACCAGGGTGCCAGGTGGCTTTGTGACCGGTAAGGCTCCTGAGGCGCTATGCTCTGGAGGCCCCTTAGGCATTTAAGCGGCTCTACGTCGACAGGTCCCAGCCCCGCACATTTCCCTGTTGCGAGGCGCGACTTGTCAAGGTTGCCCCTTGCGGAACAAGGCCCTGGCACCCGGGTACCAGGTGGCTTTGTGATCGATAAGGTTCCTAAGGCGCGATGCTCAGGAGCCCCCTTAGACGTTCAAGAGGCCCTCGCGAGTTCTATTTTTTGGAGGTCCCAAATCTGCATTCAGGAAGCTCTGCGTCGGCAGGTCCCAGTCCCGCACATTTCCTCGCTGTCGTGAGGCACGACCCGTTACCAAGGTGGTTCCTCACGGGGCCAGGCCCTGGCAACGGGGTTCCAGGTGGCTTCATGACAGGTAAGGCTTGTGAGGCGTTGTGCTCAGGAGCCCCCTTAGTAGCTCAAACTGTCCCAAGATAAACGGTTGTTGTGAGGAAAAACCAAATGTTGTTCCCTCTCCAGGTCGGTGCGTCGAGCCGCGAATGGACCTCTTGAGCGAGTGCTGGTTAGTGCGAGTATGCCGACTCGTTAGTGAGTACCACACGTGGATTCGGGCGCCAAGTCCATGGAAAGGTGCCGGCACCATGCCCCCCAGTCCCTGCTCGCGGGGTACGAGCAGGTGAGGGCACACGGACGCATGACTTAGAGGAAAAGAGCATGTTGCAAAGAGTTGCGGGGGAAATAAGTTTTTGCGGAAAGATTCATTTGGAAAGGCCCCGAGTTTTGATTTCATAAATATCAGTAAATCCAAGCTAGAAAGATCAAATGCAAGCCGTGTACGACACCTAATCTATTCTCCGCCTCCGTCACCCCTAGCGTTGAGCATAGGGCTTCCACTAGGCGTGGGGTGGACCCCTTCCGCGTCCTCGGGTGGGGGGGGGGGGGGGGGGGTGGGCTTATACAGCCTTGGCTCGTTATTACGAGAGAGTGTCATGGTGGGGGTGTACCTGGGAGGTCGCAAGGATGCTTTGGCCTCGCGAGTGTCACTACCCCCGAGGCATTAGGCGCCTGATTCCGGAAGTCATTGGTGGATTGTGTTGATTTCCTTCGTCTTCCTTACTAAGGATGGGATGGACCCCCTTCCGCGTCCTCGAGGGGGGGGGCTGGGTATATACAATCTTAGCTTGTTATTATGTGAGAGTATCGCGGGATGAAGTAGGTTTCGGAAGAATTGAAGGACGATGCAGGGTCGATGCAGAGGCGGCTTGGAGACAGTGCTGGGGCGGCGCAGAGTTGTCAAGGGTAGAACTTGCGGAGGTGCTGGATGTTACACGTGTTCTGGATGGGAACTCCTTCTTGAGTCTCCAGATGTACGGAGCCAGGCCTGGAGACGTGGACGACCTTGAATGGGCCTTCTGACATGGGCAAAAGCTTATGCAAGCCTTTCTTGGATTGAACCCGCCTCAGGACGAGGTCATCGACTTCGGGGGTCCTGGAGCGGATATTGCGGCAGTGGTAGTGCCGCAAGGCCTCCTGGTACCTTGTGGCTCAGAGAGAGGCCCGACGGCGCACCTCCTCTCCAAGTACGAGGACCGTCCCCCGCGCAGCCTCCTGACGCTCCTCATCGAACACCAAGACCCACGGGGAGTAGTGCTTGATTTCGTGGGGAAGAACCGCCTCTGCTCCGTAGACGAGGAAGAACGGGGTTTGGCCGATGGGTTCGGTTGCAGTGGTGCAGATGGACCACAGTACCGACGGGAGCTCATCGACCCAAACATGGCCGCAAGCTTCGAGCTTCTTCTTGAAACTCCTCACGTTGAGACCCCGCAGGACCTCTACGTTGGCGCGCTCCGCCTGGCCATTGCTCCGTGGATGGGCCACCGATGCGTAGTATATCTGTGTACCGAGGTTAGCACAGTAAATCCTGAAGAGCTGAGTGATGAACTGCGAACCGTTATCAGTGATGATGCGGCTGGGGACGCCGAAGCAGCTCACAAGGCCCTTGATGAACTTGACGGCAGACCCGGCCGGGATGGTGCGCACGGGCTGCACCTCCGCCCACTTGGTGAATTTGTCGATGGAGACGTAGAGGTAGCGGAAAACCCCCGCGGCCTGCGGGAAGGGCCCCAATATGTCCAGCCCCCAAACCGCAAAGGCCAAGTGAGCAGGATGGTTTGGAGGCCCTGCGCAGGCTGGTGGATCTGCTTGGCATGGAACTAGCAGGCCTCGCAAGACCCGACCAGCTCGGTAGCATCGTCCAGAGGTGTGGGCAAGTAAAAACATGACCTGAATGCCTTACATGCGAGCGTGCGCTAGGAAGATTGATGTCCGCAGTCCCCTCCGTGAATGTTGGCCAGTAGCTCGCGCCCCTGCTCCCTGGAAATGCACCGTAGTGCGACGTCGCTCAGGCGCCTGCGGTACAAGGCGCTGTCTCGCACGCAGTAAGCCGAGGCTTGTCGTAATACGCGTTCCACATCCTCTTCCTTCTCCGGCAATGTGTCGCGAAGCAGATACGCTCCGAGTTCCTGCATCCAATCATCATCTTGAACCTCCAGTGCCAGGAGCAGTTGAGCCCCCGAGGCCTGGCCGCAGTTCGGAACCCCCGAGGGTGGTGCTGGGGGGAGCTCCTTTCCATGCGGCACCGGGTCCTTGGGTGATAGCGTCGCAGAAGGCTTGAAGGTTCGTTCCTCAAAGACGCCTGGCTCCTGAGCCTCGCGACGCTAAGCTCTTTCGGCGATGTGGTCCGCTTTGCAGGACATGCTGCAGCTCCAGGCCCTAAAAACCTTTCTCGATCTTACGTACCTCTGGCAGGTATGCCTCCATATGCTCGTCTTTGGGTGTGTACTCCTTGTTGGAGAAGTTGACGAGGAGCTGAGAGTCGCCCATCATGGTGAGGCGCTGGACCCCCAATGCCTCCGCTGCGTTGCGGCCGGCGATGAGGCCCTCGTACTCCGCTATGTTGTTGGATACCTTCTCCCCCGTTGGAAGCAGAGATGCACGGCGTAGCAAAGCTTGTCTCCCATCGGGGAAGTGAGCAAGACGCCAACCACTACTCCCATTCACGTGAAGGCTCCATCGAAGTGCATTTTCCATCCCTCGGGCGCCTCTGCTCCGGGGAAAGGGATTGGTTCCCTTCCAGCTTCCGGTCTGGTGCGTTCGTCCATTCCGCCACGAACCTGGCCAGGGCAGCTCCCTTGATGACCCTGGTCATGCTGAATTCGATGTTGAAGGCCTAAAGCTCGATGTTCCACTCAGCAACTCTTCCTGCCGCGTTTGGGTGGTGCAGGATCTTCTCCAAGGGGTAAGCGGAGACGACCTTGATCAGGTATCCTTGGAAGTAGTGACGCAGCTTGCATGAGGCGACGAGGAGTGCCAGAAGGAGTCTCTGCTGCATGGGTAGCGCGAGCAGGCATCTCGGAGTACCATGCTGACGAAGTACACGGGGTGCTCGACAAGGACGCGACCGCCCGGTGCGTCGTGCTCCTTGGTGGCTTCAGGAGGTTGGCACGCTACGCCGTTCGAAGGAAATTCCGGGGCGTTGGGAGGACAAGGCTCTTCATGACCTGATTTGCCAGTCTGGGCCTTAGGTCCCTCCTCTAGCAGGGGAGTTGGAACTTGCGAGTCGTGCGAGCCCTCAAGAGCGTCTGGCGAGGTCCCGTTGTAGCTTCCCAAAGTAGCACCCTTACCGGCTTGCTCCTCCCTTACTGCCACCAAAGCGGCGCTAATGGAGTGTGGGGTGGCAGTGAGGTACAGAAGTAGGGGCTCCCGAGGGCGAGGCTCCACCATGACCGGTGGGCTCGTGAGGTAACGTTTCAGCTCGTCGAAGGTAGCGTCGGCCTCCGGGGTCCACTCGAAGGCCCCCTTCCTTTTCATGATCTTGAAGAAGGGTAGGGCCCCCTCGCCAAGCTTGGAGATGAAACGACCCAGGGAGATGACACACCCCGCCAGCTTCTGCATTTCCTTGAGGGTTGTCGGCACGCTCATCTTGTTTATGGCATTTACCTTTACTAGGTTATCCTCGATCCCCCGGTGCGACACCAGGAAACCAAGTAGCTTGCTTGATGGGACTCCGAAGACGCACTTCTCAGGGTTGAGCTTCAGGTTCACCTCCCGCAGGCTGGCGAAGGTCTCTTCCAAATCCTCCACCAGAGTCTTTGCTTACCTTGACTTGACCACGATGTCGTCGACGTAGACCTCCACGTTCCTCCCGAGCTACGGTCCCAAGGCAATATGCATCAGCCGCTGGAAGGTTGCCCGGGTGTTACGCAGCCCGAAAGGCATACACTCATATCAGTATACCCTGCAAGTTGAGAGGAAGGAAGTCTTCTCGACGTCCTCCACTGCCATCTTGATCTGGTGGTAGCCCGAGAATGCATCCAAGAAGCACAGGAGGTCGCATTCCGCGATGGAGTCCATGATCTGCTCGATGCGTGGTAGCGGGAACGAGTCCTGAGGGCAAGCCTTGTTGAGGTTCGTGAAGTCGACGCACATGCGCTCCTTCCCACACTTCTTAGGGACAACCACCAGGTTGGCCACCCATTCTGGGTAGCGCACTTCCCTTATGACCCATGCTTCCTTGAGCTTGCGCACCTCTTGAGCGATGAACGCATGCTTCTCCGGGGTTTGCCTCCCTGCCTATTGCTTTACCGGACGCACGTTCGGGCACACCATGAGATGGTGCTCGATGACGTCTCTCGGACCCCCCACAAGGTCAGAGGCGCTCCAGGTGAACGCGCTCTTGTTCGCCTTGAGGAAATACACCAATGCCTTCTCTTGGTCTTGGGGGAGATTCGCGCCGATGGTGGGCTCAGGCTCCCTTCGTCCACCGGCACTTGCTTCGTCTCCGCCCAGTCCTGGGAAAACAAGTGCTTCTTCTGCACGGGCGCGATGTCGCGGGCGTCTCCTGGGTCCCCCGTGGCGCGCGCCTCGCTCCTGGAGTCGGCACGCGCTGCAATCCAGCCTTATGGGATAACCCGAGCACCCATGAGGCGTCCTTGATGTCCCCCCACGACGGTAAGCAAGCTGCCGCTCCCTGGCATCTTGACGACGTTGTAGCCCGGGTGCGTCGCCGCCATGAACTGTGCGAGGGCGGGGTAGCCGAGTATAGCATTGTACGGAAGGTGGATGTCAGCGACGTCGAAGTCAATTTGCTCGGTGCGGAAGTTGGAGCGTGTGCCAAACGTGACTGGGAGACGGATCCGTCTGATGGGAACGACGGATCTTGCCACAACCCCAGAAAAGGTGTTCGAGGGTGCAAGCTGTTCTCGGGGCAACTACAGTGCATCGAAGGCCTCCACTGAGATAACGTTGAGGCCCACGCCGCCATTGATGAGGGTCTTGTAGACAGCCACGCCGGATATGGTCGGCGTGCACAACATGGGAAGCGCCCCGGCGTCCGTCGTGGCTTTAGGGTGGTCATCGGGGCCGAAGGTGATGTCGCTCCCTGGCCATACACGGTGTTCCGGGGGCTTGGGCCTGAGGCAGGCCATCCCCCCGCGATGCATGAAACTCTTGACGTGGCGGGTGGAGGATGGCGCCTGCGATCCGCCGAGAAAGCAGGCGACCGCAGGGACGGCCCTGCTTGCTCGGACGCCGTCGATCGACGCGGATTGGCAGTTGTCGATGGTTGCACTTGCCATGGTGCCGCCGAGTCGATATCTGGTTCCTGCTATTGGCGTGGAGGCTCCGACACGCGCCCCCTACCCGGCGTGCCAAATGTTGGATTTCGTGCTCCGCAAAAACTTAAGGATTCAAACTCAAGGGTGCACGCAGAGGCCACTTAGCAGATTCGGTTTACCAGAATCACTACATGTTGGGCAAGGCTAAGAACTCACGCGATGGTGAGGAGAACACAGAAGTCAATAGTTTACCCAGGTTCGGGCCGCTGTGAAGCGTAAAATCCTACTCCTTCTTTTGGTGGGTTGCCTCTCAAGAAGGTTTGGCGATGAACTAGTCCAATGCTCTTGAGCCTCCGGGGGCCAAGTAGTTAGGCATATTGCTCTAAAGTTTGAATGATTCGATCCCCTTGCCATGTATCCTACCCTCTCTCTTTATAGTGGAGGCCAGGGTCCTCTTCCCTTATCGTTGGCGGAAGGGATCCCACAACGGCCAGTTTCGGTGGGAGACAAGGGGACATGCTTCCCTTGTCAAAAGTGGTCATTGCCTGCAAAGTAAGTGTTTGTGCCATCAGAGAAGGGCCCAAGGATGACGTTTGCCCTACTGGCGGCGGCGGCGGCTTCGTTGTGCCAGAAGGGGAACCTTTGGACCCCTGTACGCTCCTGTCTACTTTGCACCAAAGGGAAAACTTCCCGGCTCTGCTATCTGCTGCTCACCTGTCCTTTCCTGGCATCACCTTTGACTCCTGAGGCTGGGCCTTGCCTCGGAATGTTCGGTGGGTTCCTGAGGAGGCCTCCTGTGGATCTTGATGTCGTTCCTCCTCGTGAGGCTTGGCCCCTCACGAGGGCCTTGTCGAGCCTGCCAATGCTTGGTCAATGGAGTGGGCCTCCCTGGGCCGCAGGCAGGAGAGTCTGGGTACCCCCGTTCCTAAAACAGCGACATTGCCGATGAAGACTATCACAGCAAACAAAAAAGAAATGAGGCAAAGAAAATATTCAAGCAGTCAACCAGTTATTACAAGCCTTAACAAGTTCTTGAAAATGCAAATGAGTTTGACGCCTCCACGAGGCACGATGTGCATTGCAGGGAAACAACAGGGGGGAAATCAGGAGGAACCGCCGCCGCCGGTCGCTCCATCTTCAGGGGGCTTGTCGTTGGCGTCAGTGGCATCGTCTTCCCCACTGTCGGCTTCAGTGGCATACGGAGATGGGGGAACTGCGACGTGGGAGAACCTCTTCACAAATGCCTCCACGGGGCCCCTCACCGCCTCCGCAGCACTGTCGCGGGCCTCAGTATGGACCGGTAGGATCACAGAGTCAAAGTCAAACCCCAGCTCACGAAGAAGGTGACTGAAGATGCGTGTCGCGACCTCGGAAAAGAGGTCGCGGCACTCACTGTCCAAGACCTCCTCCACCTGGATAACGGTGTCCTCCAACGCTGCAGCGAGCTCTGCCGCGAGCCTGGCAAAGCCATCCTCCAGGGTGGCCAGAGGCTCGTCGAACCCGCCCCGACAAAGGGCATGGAGCGTCGTGCGAAGCCTGAGCTCAATGTCAGGGAATCCGACCAGCTCCGCGGCCTTCTTCTTCTCGGCCGCGGCGAGGGCTTCCGCCTTGCCATCAAGAAGGGCCTTCTTCGAGGCAATCTCCTTCTCCTTCTTGTTCAAGCGCGCCTGCTTCACGCCCAGGCGAGTTTCCTCCAGGGACACCTCTTCTTCCCGGGCGGCGAGCTTGGTATGGCGGGCCACGAGTTCTCTCTCCCGCAGGCGAAGCTGCTCGGCAAGCTTGGCTTGTTCTTCTTGGAAGGCCTTCAGGCGAGCATCCGCCTCTTCGCAGCATTTGGCAGCCGCCGCGGCCTCCTTCACCGCCTCCTCGCGCGCGGCGCGAGCGGATCTGGCTTCCTCCAGCGCCTCCACGTGCGCAGCGCGAGCGGCCTTGGCCTCCTTCTCGCCATCCGCCATGACGACCGCGACCTTGCCTAGGGCAGCGAAGGGCTTGTTCAGGATGCCCTGGACGTGTACCGCAGTCCACTGGATCTCCTCCTAAGGAGCCTCTAGTGTTTTCATGGGCGGTGTCGCTAGGGAGGCAGCGTCACGAGGGACAGGGGGCTCCGAAGGTTTCTCGGATATTCCGAGCATCGACACGTTAGTGGACTGAGGGGCCTCAAGAGCCTGCCCCTCGGGCAACGGCCCCGCTACGACCGCCTCAGTACGCCTCGGGGGCTCGGAGGGATCGGCGACCAAGGCCCGAGAGGTCACCTTGCGAGTCTCCCCTTCTTGATCGGCGGGCGGCAATGGGGGCACGCGACCAAGGCCCGAGAGGCCGCCTTGCGAGTCTCCCCTTCTTCTCTGGCAGGCGGCGACGCGTTGGGAAGGGCCGGCGGTGCGGCAGGAGTTGCCTTTGTCTTGGCGCCTGCCTTCTTCTTCTTTGCCCCTGGTGGGGTAGCGCCCCTGGACATCAGGCAAAAAGGGAATCAACCATGTGCGGACGATGGGCACGCGGGCCGTGCCAAAATGAGTCATTTACTCCGATGTCGACCATCTCCTCTTCCTCCGCCCCGGCGACGGCAGGGGTGGCAGGGCTCCCCATGGAGGGGGGGGCGAAGCCGGCGCCTCGGACTTCCCGTCGGCAGAGGAAGGATGCTCCAAGGGCGACTCAGCCCCGTGCTTCCGGGAGGCGAGCACGCACGCGGACCGCGTGGCGCACGGGGCCGACGCGGATCCCCTAGATATCCTGGGCAGGTGCGAGGAGATCACCGTGGGGACTTCACCAATGACATCATCATCTTCAAGCTCGCGCGGAAGGGTGGCCTGTGACGGGAGAGGTGCGCTCGTCGGGAAGTCGTCGACGTTCTTCGCCGAGTCCTCTCCACCGGATGTGTCGTCCGATGACACCTCTACCGGACCAGAGCCTTCGGCCGGGAGGAACCCCCTCTCATCAAAGATAGGAAGGACGGAGATCAGGTTAGCCCGGTCGTCGAGACGATACAACAGAACCAGAGCCTCGGGCAGGTCACCAGGGTCACCGCCCAGCAGGGTCGCCACGACCCTGTTCAGCTCGTCAGTAGGAAGGTCCTGGGACCGGAGCGTGAGCTTGTCGTCACCAATTTGGATTGTCCCACACGGGCCTGGAATGAGCGTGAAGAGGCACCAGGCTTTGCGCCAAGAGTTCCTTCACTATCATCCCACCGGTCAACCTCTTGGCGCTGATGTCGTGGGAGAAGCGCTCCAAGATGGGCGTGGCCCGTGGGTCGGAGTGCTTCACTGAGCTCCATGCAAAAGCCTTCTTCGGTAGGCCCTTCGGGTCCTCCAGCCGAGGGTTGGGATCCTTGAGGCTCATGAGAACCCAACGGTGCCTGAAGTTTTCCACCTTCTTCCCGGCCTTCAGGAGCAAATTGTCACTCTGGGCCGCTACGAAGGAGACGCACACCGACAAATGGGCGCCGTCGTGCAGGCGCAGACTGAAGAAATGGTGGAAGAGGGCCACTGAAGGCCGCACACCCACAAAGTCCTCACAGTAGAAAGCGAAGATGCCCAGAAACAAGATGGAGTTGGGCTAGAGGTGAAGGGCGTGGATCCCATAGTGATTCAGGATGGCGGTGAAGAACGAGGAGAAAGGTGGCACCATCTCGGCAAAGACGCTATGGAGGAAGAAGGGGTATACCGACTTCGACGTGGGCCGCTTCGCTATGGCACCGGGCAAGATCAGGGTCCACCCGTGCTCAATGGACTCGGTCGCTGTCCATAGGAGCACAGGAGCCAGATCCGCATACTTGGAGAGGGTGCACTCCAGGAGCAGAGGAGCTGGGGTAGGACCTTGTGTCTCTGGCTTCTGCTTGTCGGCGGGAGCCATCGCTGAACCGACAAGGGAGCAGTGCGGTGTTGGATCTGGGAGACGGTGGTTGGAGTTGGAGACTGAGGAGGAAGAGCGAGTGCGGGAGAAAGGAAAGTAATAATGGACCAACGCAGAGGGTCAAGTTCCTAATGGCTTGGGTGGAGACATAAGGCAAGGGAGACCCGACATCAACTGCGTGACATGCGCCAGACTTGGCTCACAGGCATTTAGGGCCTGCGGCGCTTCAGGCTGCCCTCAAGGCTTCGCCGAGAAGCTAGCCCAGGCGTGCCTTGGGCCCGGGGGCTACTATCGGCCTTCTGGGAATGAGGGTACCCAAACTTGCCTGCCTATGGCCCAGGGCTGGCCCACTTCATCAAGCAAAGACAACCAGGAGTGGTACCACTCAAGGCAAGGCCCTCAGAAGGGCCCGTGCCTCGCGAGGAGGAACAACAACTAGACCCATAGGGGGCCTCCTTAGGACCCCTCCGGAGCGGCGGAGATTCCGAGGCAAGACCCGACCTCATGAGTCGGATGACTCGGGGAGAGGACATGCGAGCAGAGGATTGCAGGATGGTGCGGTTTCCCCTTTCGTGCAAAGGAGGGAAGGACGTATGTGGGTTCCCAAGGAATCTTCCAAAGGTTTCCATTCTGGTGCAACAAGGCCACCACCACCCGCTAGCACCACGGACGTCATCCCTGGACCTGTCCGTGTTGTGTTGTCACCCACTTTGCAGGCGAAGACCACCTTTGGGCAGGGTAGCATGTTCCGCTCTTCCCCTTCAAAATTGGCCATTGTCGGATCCCTTCCCGCCGAAACGATAAGGGAAAAGGACCCGGGCCGCCGCTATAGATAGAGGGTAGGTTACTTCGGAGAGGGCCCCGATTCATTCATTCGCACACCCACACCACACAAAGGCCACCCAACCTCCGGAGGCCCCCAAACACTGTACTAGTTCATCCACCAACCTCCACTAGAGGCAATCCACCAAAGCAGGAGTAGGTATTACGCTTCTCAATGGCCAGAACCTGGGTAAAATGTTGTGTTATGTGTCTTCCTCACCATCGAGTGAGTTCTCTGCCATCCCCTGCAAGTAAGAGTTAGGTGAGGCGAGCCCGAGAGAGATATCCGTACACGCCCCTGAGTTCGAATCTTTAGGGTTTTGCGGAGCCCGAAATCCAATAAGTTCATCCACCAACCTCCACGAGAGGCAATCTACCAAAGCAGGAGTAGGGTATTACGCTTCTCAGCGGCCCGAACCTGGGTAAACTGCTGTGTTTTGTGTCTTCCTCACCATCGAGTGAGTTGTCTGCCATCCCCAGCGAGTAGCGAGTTAGGTGAGGCAAGCCCGCGAGAGATCTTCATACACGCACCTGAGTTCGAATCTTTAGGGTTTTGCGGAGATCGAAATCTGACATTTGGCGCGCCAGGTAGGGGGTGTGTCAAGGTATCTCCCAGGGCTTGGCCCGCTGAAGCTGGTCACACTCATGGTAGGGAGATGGTGAATCCCCGCAGAGAGGCGGCCCGTTCGCGTGGCGCGGCTGGCGTAGGCGAGCCGGGGCGCCCTGCTACGCTCTGCCTCCCCGTCGGCCGACGTTCACACCAGACGGGCTTCCAACGAGCACCGGGGGCTGCCGCCTTCACCAACCACATGGCATCCCCCCGTCGCCCCGACCCTTCCATGCATCCAGGCTGTTCCTCCCCCTCCCAAGTCTGTCAGCACCCGATGCACAGACATGTCGCGCTCTTGGTTGCGCATGAGCTCATGCACCAACACGCACTACAAGAAATATGCTCATACTTGACGTTTTTTAAAATGTCGTTGATGAATTCGTCATAAATCTACGACGATTTCATCCGAGATCATCGTAAACCGTTTGAAGGGATCAAATCTACACATAAATTACGACGATGTGAGTCAAAAACGTCGTAACCGCATTAGATGAGATCGTCATAACTTTTACGACAATTATAAAAACATCGTAACACGATGTAACATAATTTTTACGATGATTATAAAAACATCGTAAAATGTATTGAATTTTTTTCATCTTACTTTTCTGTTGGCTATTTTGTTTCCAACTTACTTTTATATTGGGCTTGCTAATGGGCTTGTTTGTGGTCTGTCCACATGGTGCACATATTAGGCTTGCTAATGGGCTTGTTTGTGGTCTGTCCACATCGTGTGCACCACTACACAAATAGCAAAAATTCGAGCGCAGACAGGACTCGAACTCACGACCTCTCTGTCCAGAGCTAGTGCTAATAGGTCCGCACCACTGCGCTAGCGACTCTGCTTGTGTTAGTTGATAGAACTAACTGTATACATAGTAACTTTATATAGATACAACTGCTCTTTCCTGCCCTTCCCTAATCTAACCCACTGCAGTTTTCAGTTTTCCCACTACGCGGCGGATCTGGTGACCGGCGGCGGGGGCTGATGCGGAGGTGACCGGCGGCGGGGGCTGATGCGGGGGTGACCGGCGGCGGGGGCTGATGCGGAGGTGACCGGCGGCGGGGGCTGATGCGGAGGTGACCGGCGACGGTGGCTGGTGCGGGGGCGGGCAGCGGCGGAGGGAGCTGGTGTGGGGGCGGGCAGCGGCGGAGGGTGCGGGTAGCGGCGGAGGGAGCTGCAGAGGGAGCTGGTGTGGGGCGGAGGGAGCGGCGGAGGGAGCTGCGAGGGGAGTTGGTGTGGTGTTCGACGGCTGTAGCTTTGGATTACTCCCCTGGAGGGAGCGGCTGGAGGGAGCTGGGAGCTGGGAGGGAGCTGGGAGGGGCTGGATTACTCCCGTGGAGGGAGCTGGGAGCTGGAGGGAGCGGCTGGATTACTCCCCTGGAGGGAGCTGGGAGCTGGAGGGAGCTTCTTCCCCTACACAAGGTGATTATTCCCCTGCAGCTTTGGATTTGTAGATGGACTTATGTTTGCATCCTACACAGGTGACATAGGGGACATCCATCTTACACTGATTTAGCTTCTCCTGCCAGTATTATTGGTATAGGGGAAATATTGTTGGTATATTAATGGTATAGGCTGGAGGGAGCTGGTATATTATAGGGGACATCCATCTTTTTCGCAGGATGATGCAAAAATACTATTGGTATAGGGGAAATGCATGCTGGAGGGAGCTGGTATATTATAGGGAATCTGCTTCTAATCATTTTATGGATGAATGTTTAATATTATTGGTATAGGCTGTCTAGGGGAAATGCATGCAGGATGCTGGAGTATATGATATATCACTTTATTAGGTTTTGTAGGGGAAATGCATGTAGGATGTTTAATATTATTGGTATAGGCTGTGTAGGGGAAATGCATGCACTGATGATTCATCTAGGTTTGGTTTTCTTTTTGCTAGCTACTGTTGGTCTCTGAGCTTTGATTGATGCTAAGGTGCGACATTTCTTGGTCTTTGGCAGATGGACAGGAGCTGGATTAAAGGAGTTAGAAGGCTTTCCGCTGAACATACAAAAGGAGTCGAAGAATTTATGCAATTTGTTCGTAGAAGTGCTGCCGAGGATGCTCATGTTCTTTGCCCATGTCGGAGCTGTCTCAACCGTGCACAACAACCTCTAGGAACTGTAGAGGCTCATCTGTTGATTTATGGGATGGCAAGCACATATGATCGGTGGGTCTATCATGGAGAACCTTTACATGCTGAACCTGAACCTGAACCTGAACCTGGTGCAGACCCACACCATGTTGATGAAGGCAATGATTTTGTACAAGATGATCGGCCAGCGGGTGCCGGTGTTGAGGAGGGTGGAAATGAAGATGACAGAATTCCTGAGTTGTTAAAGGATTTCTAGAATTCAGAACCGCAAGGTGATTGACAGAAGACAATCTTTGCCGAGCTGTTAGAGGAGGCGAAGCGCCCACCTAGTGATGGTGGTAAATTGTCCAAATTTTCCTTCACCGTGAAGTTACTTCACGCCAAGTCTTTATACCGGATGACCAATGTTCAATTCAACGGATTTCTCCGTGTCATGACCTTGCAATATCCAGATAGCGAAATTCCCAAATCTTATGATGAAGCATTGAGTATAATCAGCACATTGGGCTTGGCTATGTTTCAATCCATGTCTGCCTGAATAACTGTGTCTTGTTTCGGAAGCAGTTTGCCGACTACGACGAGTATCCAAAATGTAATGCCTCCAGGTGGAAAAATGTTGATGGGAAGAAGCGGATACCGGTGAAGGTATTGATGCACTTTCCTTTGATTCCAAGGCTGCAGAGGATGTTTATTTCGAAGAAACAATCGGAGGAGGTACAATGGCACAAGCTAAATCGGAAAGCCGTGGAGGGTGAACTCAGCCATGCAGCTGACGGGGAGGCATGGAAAGAGTTGGCCAAATTAGATAAAGAATTTGCCGCTGATCCAAGGAACTTTAGACTCGGCATTGCCGGTGATGGTTTTAATCCATTTGGAAAGATGAGCACATCCTATAGTATGTGGCCTGTATTTGTGATTCCATACAACCTTCCGCCATGGGCATGTATGGATCAGTCCAACGTCATGATGGTGTTGCTGATTCCGGGTCCAAATTCTCCCGGCAAGGATTTTGATGTCTTTATGGAGCCCCTCGTAGATGAACTCCTCCTGCTATGGTAGGGTGTACTTACATATGATGCCGGAAGTCCCGAAAAATTCAATCTACGTGTTGCGATCTTATGGTGCATCCATGATTACCTGGCGCTGCACACTTTATCGGGGAGGACCACAGGGGGGTATCAAGCATGCGTTCGTTGTGACAAGGACCCTTGCTCAAAGAGAATAAGGAGCAAGATATGCTTTACTGGGCACCGCCGTTTTCTTAGTCGCAGCCATCCTTGGCGGAAAAGCAAGGATTTTAACGGCGAGACTGAAACTTGCGACAAGCCAGCACAATTCACTCAAGAAGAGCTTGAGCAGCAACTTGACAAGGTCAAAGATGTGAGACCAGGAAAGCATGGAAAGAAAAGAAAGCGTCAACAGGGTCAATGTTGGGACCGGAGGTCTATTCTGTGGGACCTCCCGTACTGGAAACACCTGAAGCTCAGGCATAATCTCGATGTTATGCACATCGAGAAAAACATATGTGAGAATCTGCTAGGGACATTTCTGAATATTGAAGGATAGACAAAGGACACGGTTAACTCCAGGCTAGACTTGGAAGAAATGGGCATAAGAGAAGATTTGCACCTACAGCCTTCTGAAGACGGAGAGTCATTCGAAATGCCAGAAGCATGGTATACGATGACTAAATAAGAAAAGCTTGCATTCTGTGAATATATAATGAATGTGAGTTTTCGAGATGGGTACGCCACGAACCTAGCAAAATGTGTTTCTCCTGATGGATGCAAGCTTCAAGGCCTGAAAACACATGATTGTCACATCCTGCTCCAAAGGATTTTACCGGCGGGACTCCGAGGTTTGATGGATAAGGAAATATATGAAGCGGTTCTTGAGCTAGGGAATTTCTTTAAAGAGTTGTGCTGCAAAACACTGAAGCTAGATGTTCTGAAAAGACTTGAAAAAGAAATCCCAATTATCCTTTGCAAGCTAGAGAAGATTTTCCCTCCATCTTTCTTCACTGTTATGGTTCATTTGGCCATCCATTTACCTGAAGAGGCAATGCTTAGAGGACCTGTACAATACGGCTGGATGTACCCGATCGAAAGAAGGCTGCTTACACTGAAGTGGTATGTGCGAAACACGGCCAGACCGGAGGGATCCATTGCCGAAGCATATATTGTCGATGAGTGCTTGACATTTTGCTCAAGGTACTTTGACGATGTGGAAACGAGATTTAATCGACCGGGTAGAAACAGACAACGACAACCACAACGACAACGACAACGACAACCACAACGACAACCACAACAACAACGACAACAACAACCACACACAACCACCACCACCACAACCACGACCACGACCATGACCACCACAACAACCACAACCACAACCACGACCACAACCACGACCACGACCACGACCACAACCACGACCACGACCACGACCACGACCACCACCACAACCATGACAACGACAATGACAACGACAATGACAACGACAACGATAACCACAACAACAACGACAACAACAACACCAACTACAACAACAACCACACACAACCACCACCACCACAACCACGACCATGACCACGACCACCACAACAACCACAACCACAACCACGACCACAACCATGACCACGACAATGACCACGACCACGACAATGACCACGACCACGACCACGACAACGACAACGACCACGACAACGACAACGACAACGACAACGACAACCACAACGACAACCACAACCACAACGACAACAACAACAACACACAACCACCACCACCACAACCACGACCACGACCACCACCACCACCACAACAACCACAACCACAACCACGACCACAACCACGACCACGACCACGACAACGACAACGACCACAACCACGACCACAACCACGACCACCACCACAACCACGACAACGACCACGACAACGACAACGACAATGACAACGACAACGACAATGACAACCACAACGACAACCACAACAACAACGACAACAACAACCACACACAACCACCACCACCACAACCACGACCACGACCACCACCACCACAACAACCACAACCACAACCACGACCACCACCACGACCACCACCACGACAACGACCACAACCACGACCACGACCACGACCACCACCACAACCACGACAACGACAACGACAACCACAACCACAACGACAACCACAACAACAACAACAACAATAACAAAACCCGCGAGCAACTTGCTCGTGAATCTTCAACTGTAGTTCGAGTAGGCAACGAACCCCGCGAGCAACTTGCGGGGTTTGTCAGGACGTTTATTAGCACCTACGGGCAATGAGTCGTATGCTGAATGCCATGATCTCTGGCGTCTAGCATGTGGCCCGCGTGACCTGCTGACATGGATTTGAAAATACTACATTGCCAAACTAGCACGAAACCTTTTTTCACATTATTTAAGATTGTAATATTTTACATAAAAACTATCTAAAAAATAACACGAAAAAATTCCCTCCAATTCTTGTCAAAAAAGGGAAAAATTCCCTTCCCACCAATTCTTCCCTCCCGGCCAAACCCCAATTCTTCCCACCAATTCTTCCCACCAATTCCACGCGCCAAACCCCATTCCACGCGCCAAACCCCTCACCCGAAAAAAACACCAAATCGAAACCCCGCACCCGTCTGTTGTTGTCGAGATAGGTCGGCTATCTGCCCCACCCCTCCCACCCCCGTCTCACCCTCCCACCCCCGTCTCCCCCAAATCGAAAGCCTAGGGTTTCCCCCGCCAACCCTCGCCGCCGGCCGCCTCCTCGCCCTCCCTCCAAGCCCTCCCCCGTCGCCCGCCGTATCAACCGCTCGCCCTCTCCCCTCCCCCGCCGCGGCAACCGGCCGACCGACCCCATCACCGCGGCCAAACCCGCAGCCAAACCCCATTCCCCTCTCCACCCACAGCCAAACCCTTTCCCCAAACGGCTCGCAACGATGCCCGACGACGGCGACCACGCGCAGAGCGGCTACTGACGACGGCGACGGCTCACGACTTTGCGGGGAGACGACGCGGGGCGGCTACTGACGACGGCGACGACGCGCGGAGTGGCTCTCGTCGACGTCGACGACGTGCGGAGAGGCTCTCGTCTAGGACTGTCCTTCTCCTTCCTCGGTGGTGAGCATCCCGATCTGTTCCACCTTCCCTGCTCCGATTCCTTGTCCGATGTGTTGCATCCAGATCTGCGTGCTTGCTTGCGTGTAGTACCCATGCTCTGCTAGTAGATCGAGTTTTAGGCTCTTTTTGCGGTGATGCATGTCGATTCCGTCCGCGGTTTGAAGGATATGCTTCATGCTTGCACCTTGCAACCTGTCACCGTCACCGCTCAGTGCTCGGTCAGACACGAGGATGAGGTCCTCCCCCGCGCTGTTGCTGGTAATAGCACTGGCGGCGGCTGCTCACCTGGCGCCGTTGGCGCAATGCGACGGGCCGAACCCAAACCAAGAGATCGGCAACACCGGCGAGCTGAGCCTCTGCTTAGTAGCGGTAAATCTGCGAGTAGATCTAGCCGCAGGTTCATATATGCGCGGATGCATGTCTTTTTTTCGTCTTTAATTTTGATTAGTAGAGGAGTTACCCTGATAGCAGTCCCTATTCAGTCAAGTGCTCGAGCAGTAGCACGGTGGCATGCTGTTGTGTGTAGTTTCCATGGGGTCTTGGGATCGATTCCCCCCAAGCCTTTTATTTTTTTGCCTAATTCCTTTGCTGTTTGTATTTTATTGCTATGTTAGTTGATGTAGGTGATGCTAGTGTTTGTGTGAGAAAGCCACTAGGTGCATGTGTGCTTGGGTGGTGCAAACACCACCAAGGCTTGAGTAGAGGTAGATCACCATGTGTGAGTGTGTGTGAGAGTGTGTGCAATGTGTGTGAATCACTCACACATGCTTGTGCAATTGCACAAGCACATGAATTTTATTAAGGCTTGAGTAGAGGTAGATCACCATGTGTGAGTGTGTTGTAATTATGGCACGCATTCAACTTTGCCAAAAGTAATGCACCATCCATTCTGCATGTTTATGCGTAAAACACTTTGATAAATTAGATTAAAAGGTCAACAATATTAGTTTTCGGTAACTCCACAGCATTACTTATTGATACTTACAAATGGTAGACACAGCTCTCTGATACAGTAATGTCAGTGGTTGCTATACTTCCAATTAAACCATAATCATTCCTTTGTTTCTGTATATACAACCTGAATGCAGTCATTCATCTTATCTGGATGTTTATCATATTTTTACTCTTAAGTTTATGAGAGCAAAATATGGGCACACTAATTTTTACTCCCTCTGTCCCACAATATAATAGCATTTTTGCAAGTTATGTTGGCTTGCAAAATGCTCTTATATTATGGGACGGAGGGAGTAGCATGTAAACTATGGACCAGACTTGTTTCTTTTTTAATTTTCTACAGTACTATGATCCTGGTATGCTTATTAACTAGTTTAATGGTACTTGTTGGCTCTTGCCATCAGAAAATGTGCGTAGATGCTGTAGGATCAAGGTGGTGATCAGGTCATGTGGAAACCGGGTGCAATTCGATGTATCTTAACACAGGAACGCGATCATTAAACATATAACGCGATCTTCTTTCACATGCTTTTGTCAGGTAGCTCATTGTATATGCTAAGTAATATTTCTTATTCCATTGCAGGTGCCAAGTTTTGGAGTCAAGCTGCCGTGACCGTGTGATTTTGTGGTTATCTCGCTTCCTTAATTTCTGTTAGTTGTGATTCTGTAAAATTTATGGTGTGGAACACTTATGTAAAGTTGTGAACTTATATGGTAGTCTATGTTGTATACGGTAGTGCTTATTGCCAGTGCTCATCACCTTGTAAATAAAATCCTGGGAGTAATTTGTTTGTTGAAGGTTTTGATTTGTGCATCTACTAATTCTTGTCGATCTGAACACAATTGTGGATCTGAAGCAAGTGGTCATGTGGCTGGTAGGCTGGTAGTTTTAGTTAATCTAAAGAAAGTGTATATGGTTGTTGGTTTGTTATTAACTATTAATGTAAATAGTCTATTGTTAGTAACTCATCTTTTACTTTAATCTATATTTTGTACGACATCACTAGCCTGTTATTACATCAAGCTTGATTGGCCCTGTTGTATAAGCTTGTTATACAAGTGCTTCTTCTTATATATTAATTGAATCTATTGAGTTCTTGGCCCTGTTTATGGTGGTTTTTTTCCTGAAATTGATTGATAAAATATTAGTTCATTGGAGGATCATTCTACTTTATCCCCATTGTATCTCATTCGTGTTCATTCTGTTTTGCAAGCTATTAGGGCAACTTGATACCATCAGCACAATCAGCACATATACAGCCCCTTGAGATCAGCCTACAGCCCCTCGAGATCAGCCATGACAAGGACGAAGCAGCCGTCGCCTGGTATACAACTTGCTACTTATTGTACCGCTTGTTTTATCAGTCATGTTAAGCTACCAGGATGCATGTGACATTGGGTGCAATACTATTTGTTTGTAAGTTTCACACAAAATATATTATGTGGCGCCTGGGTGTGTCTATGTGCTAACTACAGAAATGTGCCTAGCTCACGCTTGTAATCTGGTAATTGAAATATATTGTTTTAGTCCAAACAATTGGTTTATATTTTGCTTGTGCCATTAATGTACTAGGATTAAAAAAACTAAGATCTTATAGGATACCTTAGTTGTTTGAGTTGTCTTGCTTCCCTATGCATTTCAACCATTCATCTAATGGCTATGTTTTCTTATTCATGTAAAGAAGAACCCCTGACTGAGATCGAGAAGATTAGGGCTAGAACTATGATGAGGAACAACCGCATGTTCCAATCGCTAGGTCTTGGTGCGATAGTATCAATGATTAGGAAGTCAAATGCACGTGAAGACGGTAGTGCAGCTACTTGTAATGAATCGGCATCTGCCATAACACAAGATGGAAGCTCAGACTACAACCCTAAAGATGATGAAGTTATTAATGGAGAGGAAGCTGATGACAAATTAGTGAAGAAGAAAGGAAAGGTGCAAACTCTATCTTGTTTGGGGTGGGAGTTGTATGTTGTGTGCTTTCTTTTTTCGTACATTGCAGAATTTTCTTGTGATCTAATTGTGCCGTCCTTTCCTTTTATACGACACCCTGCAGGTTTCTAGGAAGAAGAAGTGTGCTAACAGAAACAGGAGGAAAGTTTCAGAAACATCTACTCTAATGGCTCCAGGAAGGGTGTTAGCTCTATCTCTAGAAGGATCAAAGAGGCTTCTGACACTTGATGATGAACCAGATGCGGCTAGACTCACAGAAGGATCAAAGAGGCTTCTGACACCTGATGATGAACCAGTTGTGGCTAGACTCACTAGGCAGAAAGTAAGGGAGGATGTTGACAAGAGCCTGCTGCACAAGGGTCAAGGACCACTGCGAACTGATGATGAGTTGGCCTCCATGGAAGAAGGAAGCACGATGTACATGGACCTCAGCCCTGTTGCACCTTCTGTGGTCAGCAATCATGGCCATGAGTTGAACTTGACAGTCCTTTCTACAGAACCTGAGCAGCCAATGGGTGATGAAGGCATGTTCATCTAGTTTTCTTTTCTTACTAGTTCATTTTCTAAATGTAAGCAATGCATGTATGGGTGACTACTAGTCTTGACTAATGTTTGATGTATCCTTTTCAGGTGCTATTGATGTGGTCAAGAGTTCTAGGAATGGCAAAGGGCTAGAAAAGTTGACACGTTTAATGGGAGCAAAGGTGAGAATTGAAATCGTTGAAGGGATGAGGCGTCCGGAGAAGCCCGTGCAGGCTGCAAAGCTAGCATCTGAGGGTGGCCTCATTGCGAGAGCTCATATGCCGCTGCTTCCTCACTTCAAGGAGTATAGAAAGAACCCAAGTCTTGTGCATAATTATATAGGAAAAGTATCTGTAAGCTAACTATCTTGTTGCTGATTGTGGTCTTTATTCCCTGTTATTATACATCTCATATGATGGTTAATCTTGGTACTCATCTTGTTTGCTGCCTTTGTAGGCAAATTTTGAGATGGACGCGGAATTAAGTGTCATTGAGTATGCATGCACTGATATCTTAAAGAATTTGTTGAGGAACAGACGCCATTATGTCAAGAAGCAGTACTTTGACAATGTCGAAGCAAGCAAGGTTAGCATCAAGTCCCCTGTTTCTGACATAACGGATACTGAATGGCAAAGGCTGGTCGAGCTGTGGTCAACTCCAAGACACAAGGTATGTAAATGCGTGACTGTTGCTTTACCTTGCCCATGCAAACTGTGTGATTTGCTTTATTGTATGGAAGTGATGATCTGATGTGCACATATGTAGGAGACATGTGCCAATAACAAGATTAATCGAACAAAAGTCAAGTTTGCGCAGAAAACTGGTTCAAGATGCTATGTTGCTCATGTGCATGCAACTGTAAGATCCAACACTGTTGTTCCTTTAGTTGTTTTCCTTTAGACATAAGCATCAATTTGTTGCAAAAGCTAATGGTTGGGTTGTTGTTGAAAAACATTTCAGCAAGAGCAAAGAAAGGGTGAAGTGTTATCTTCATTGGACATTTTCAAGGCGACACACAACAGCACGAAACATGGATTCTCAGAGGATGTTCAAGTTGCTATAGTAAGTAATCTTCCTTGGATTTGTTTCGGGCGTCATGTGCTATACCGTTGTATGCTCTAGGAGTGAAAAACATGGATATGTTTCTGGATGAGCCACTATAAGTAGTATTTGCATCAGCTCCTTTTGTGTCCAGCATTTTATTGTAACAACCAGTAAAATGCCTGTTTGACTTTGTATTATTATCCTGCTATGTGCTGATACATGCTTATACATGTAGTTTGCTGAGTCTAAAATAACAACTAGTAAAATAGTAGTTTCTGTATGTAGTTTCTGTATAAGTAGTTTCTGTATTAATTTCTGTAGAAGTAGTTTCTGTACGTAGTTTCTGTATAAGTAGTTTCTGTATTCTTCATTATTTTTCATTAATTTCTGTATAAGTAGTTTCTGTACGTAGTTTCATTATTTCATTAGTTTCTGGTTTTATGTAGTTTCTGGTTTCATTAGTTTCTGTATGTAATTTCTGGATAAGTAGTGTCCTCTCCCTAGTTCTATTAACATGAAACCAGAAACTTATTCCTATCTTATTGGAAGATGGTATTGCCAAACTCTACTGGTTCTATTAACATGAAACAGAAATCTGGTTTCATTATGTCTGCTTTCCTCATTATTGGGCGCTTATTTTGCTTTCTTTCTCATGGATTTAAACTGTTTCTCAATGCATTCATTATCTTTCAGTCTGAGATGGAAGAGAAGATGACTGCTCCTGTACAAGAAGGCGAAGAGCGGAAGTCTTCTGTTTCAGTTGTTGCGGAAGTTCTGACCAAGCATCGCCCATCAAGCAAATTCTTGAAGAATGTTGGTCCGCAGCCAAACTCTACTGGCAAGTCCAGCAAGTCAAATGCTGCTGTCAATGCTCGTGTGCTGGATCTACAAGAGAAGCTTGAGATGTCGCGTCAAAGAAGTGAAGTTATGCGTGAAGAGATGGATGCTATGGAGAGGAAGGCAGCAGAAGCTGAAGCTGCACAAGCTGACGTGACAAGTCCTATGAGCTACTGCTCAAGAAGGCGGAAGAAAATGATGCGAAGTATGCTCAGCTGATGGCGTTGCTTGGAGCCAAAACAGGAAACTAGTTGGTTTTAGAACTAGATTTTCATAGCAGTTCTTGTGCACTTGATAACTATGGTGTGGGCTGAAATTTATTTTGGTTGTGCTCAAATTTTGGTAGCAGTTCTTGTGCTATAGATTTAGGATCTGTATGTGCTATGCTATTTTTGGTGTGGGCTGAAATTTTTGGTTGTGCTACATACTTTGTGATGTGGGCTATATATTATCAGATTTTGGTTGTGCTTCATACTTTGTGATGTGGGCTGAGATGTTTTAGAATCTTTGTATGGGCTTCAAAGTTCATGGGCTCAGATTTATGTGTATGGGCTTAGATTTATTTGGATATAAAAGAAAAAAAGTTGCTGAATTCAAAAATGAAAAAAGGCCAAAACTGAAAATGGATCAAATGTATTTGGGCATGAAAAGCCCAAAACTGAAAATGGATCAAATGTATTTGGGCATGAAAAGGCCAAGGCCCAAAAGAAGCCCAAATTAGAATGATAAAAAAAATTCGAAAAAAAAACTAAAGTGGCTGAAAATAGGCCAAGGCCCAAAAGAAGCCTAATAAGAAAAGCCAAAAAAAAACGAGCCCATGTGATCATTTGAAATGGGTTGGGCTGATTTCAGCCATGACGTTTTGATTTCGTCGTAATTTTGCCACGTAGGACTGGGTTTGATTGTCAGCGATGATTTAGGATCGTCGTAAAGGTTACGACAATCCAGGAATCGTCATAAAGTTACGACGATTTTGATCACAACGTCGTTGCTGTTCATTTTTGACGCTCCGTTTCCGACGCTTGGTTTTTCGTCGTGCGATCATCGTAAATGAAAAACTGTGACGATGTAGCGACGAAAAAATAGCGTCGTGTACTAGCATATTCCTCGTAGTGACGCCGCCCGCCGCCGCGTCGGCGGGCACATGCGCGCTCTTGGGCGCGATGTCGCCAGTGATACCCAAGCGCTCCCACGTGGGAACCACGCTATTCAGCCCGCATTGCCAGGGGCTACAATGGGGGAGGCACATGGGCGCGTCCCAAACATCCACTCAGGCCTTCCCCCATCGGGGATTCGGCGGGAGCTGCTGGAGGCACGGAATTTGGCCGCGCTGGGGAGGCGTCGTCCAGCTTTCCCCGGCATGCTTCACGGAATGAGGAGGGAGTACGGGAGGCCTGACTACATCAACCACTAGAAGCGCGGGCAGTTCGACGACCGTCGCGTCCGCACATGTCCGGGCTACGGGGGAAGCAGCGCACACCATCACCCTGGCAAGAGGCACGCGCGCGACCCCCGCGAGCAGCCCCCGCGCGAACACGTATGAACAATACCGTGGGGGTGGCTTCACGGGGACGCCCAGCACGGGTGTCCTCGCGGGGCACACCTGCTGGCCGGGAGCTGCTCCGGGCAGACGTCTGGGTCTGGGGACCGGGGACCTCTTACCTGGGATAGGGAGGACGCACCCTTGTCTCCAGGCCAAGAGGCCCCAGCCTGGGAACGGAGGGTGGAGCACACGCCCATGTTCTCGGGCCAGACAATCCTAACCTGGAGGCTGGGGTGGTATATCCGCCCCTGCCTCCAGGGCACGCGACACCCTCCTAGGGACAGAGGGTGGAACACACGCCCATGTCATCAGTGCGGGCTCCGTTCGATCGCCAGCGGATGTTCGGGTACCCGTCGTTGCCCTCAGGTTGGGCTAGCCCGGACTGGGGGCATGGCCCAGGGTACCAACTTGAGAACTTGGGGGGGCCCAGCGAGGCGCGTTGGGGCAAGGCCCTGGGGACTCGGGACCTACCGTCTAGGCGAGCTCTTCGGCCAGCGAGCATTGGGGCCTCCTCCCACGCTCGAGGGCTCGCTCAAGGCGGACCACGTCACACCACTACGAGCCCGGGGACCACGAGTGGGGCACGGACCTATGAGGCATGGGGCTCCCGAAGCGTCCATGGGACCTACATCGACCCGTGACGTCTCTGCATCGTCCTTCAATCCTTCCGGAACCTACTTCATCCCATGACACTCTCACGTAATAACGAATTGCGGATGTATACGCTCGCCCCCCCCCCCCCCGAGGATGCGGAGGGGTCCCTCCCACGCCCAGTGGATGACCTATGCTCCGTGTTGGGTGAATACCGTGACACTCGGCCTCATTCCCGAAGAAGAAGATTTTAGCAGGGTTTACCAATGACCCAAAAGGAATCAGACGCCTATGCCTCGGGGGTAGGGACACTCGCGAGACCAAAGCGTCCTCGCGACCTCCCATATACACCCCTCGGTGACACTCTCACATAATAACGAGTTGTGGATGTATACGCCCAAGGCCCCCCGAGGACGTGGAGGGGTCCCTCCCATGCCGAGTGGAAGCCCTATGCACCGCGCTGGGGGGAGACGGAGGCGGAGAATAGCTTAGGTCCCGGACGCGACCGTTTTCTCGTTCCTTTCTTGCATTTCAAGTTATGACCCTCAAGGACCTCCCCTTTTGTATTTTGATCTATCAAAGGTTCGAAGATTTCTTTGCTTAATATTTTGAAAAGAAAAGAATGGCGGGGATTTCTTCTCTATGGTCTCTCGTTTTACCAAACTCGAGTTTTCTTTCTCCCTTTGTTTTGATTGGTGTTTCACGGAAACCTCGAGAGACCGCCGGGCCTCTTGAGGCAACCACAAGAGGGGCGGAATGGGGAATCGCTCGAGCGCAAAAGGGGACTCCTGAGGCGCGCTTCGGGAGCCTCACCAGTCATAAGGCCACTTGCCCTCTTTGATGCTGTCCTGGAGTTCCAGTCGGTATCAGGGGAGACAGGGCCCCTCCCCTTAGACGCACCCTTCCTGGCCGTACCTAATGGTGGTGGGAATATGTGCGGGACTGGGACCTGTCGACATAGAGCGGTTTGAGTGTCAAGGGGGACTCCTTAGCAACATGCCTCAGGAGCCTTACCAGTCGCAAGCTCACTCAACCACCCAGATGTCGTACATGTTGGCACCTAGGGCGTTGGGGCTTTGCCCCATGAGGAACAACCTTGGTAACGCGTGGCGCCTCACGACGGCAGGGAAATGTGCAGGACCGGGCCCTGCAGACACAGAGTGCCGAAAGGGTCCTCAAACCGCCCCACAAGCAGGGAGGAAGTGCCACGAATGGAGCCATGCTCGCGGGCTAGACCGTCAGCGTCGCGACAACACGGGGCTAGCAGCGGCCACAGCTCGGAGGAAAGCATTGTGTACACCTCATCTTCAGAGAACACATTGAAAGGAGAACAAGGCGGCGGATCAGGACGATGCATCGTCGCGAGAGATCATGCCACAACCTTCGGGTGCAAGCCGTGTCACCAGGTCTTCCACGTGGACCTCGACCCATTCGGCCAGGGTGGCGGGGATCGTCTCTGGCACCGGATCCAACATTGTGGCGAAGTCAAATTCTGGGTCGAGGCGAAGGAGGTGGCTAAAGACGTTCGAGGCCGCTTGAGCCAACAGGTCACGACTCTCCTCCTCTGTGAGAGCGTGGGACTTCTCGACACCCGCCTCAAGACATTCCACAACACGGAAGAAGAAGCCCAAGTACCTAGCATCGTGGGGGACCAGGGGGCTTGTGACACCCTTGCCACAGATGTCGCTCAAAGCCAGGGAGGCTCTCCTCTCAAGGGATTGGAACATCCAGGAGCGTTCAAGCTGGAGGCCACGAGCATGGATCGCCTCTTCGGAGGCCTCTCCAACCAGGGAAGCCGCACCTTTCACCTGTTTGTAAAGAAGAGACCGTTTATGTTCGGCAGTAGCCTGGGCGTCCAGTGCGACCTACCGACGTTTCACTTCATAATCCAACCTTTTCCGGAGGGCATCGACCTCATTTTTCAGGTGGCCGCGGCGCTCGCAGAAGCGGGACTCCTGGAGCCACATCTTCGCACGATAGTCAAGAAGAAGGTAATGCTGAGCCTCCACCCCCCGGTCGATTTCCTCCCGAAGCTTTGCCTCACTAGAGGCAAGGGATTCCTTAGCAAGCGACACCTGGCGCTCCCTCACCTCCAGACGCTCCTGCTCCAGGCTGTGCTCCACCTCTACAAGCACCAGCGAATTGGCGGATGCTCGAAAGCCCACGCCGATAGGGAATAACTCAGCAGGCGGACCCCCTAGGGTGGCCCTCAATTGAGCCTGCTCTTCAACATCGGCGTTGAGGGCGCAAAGCTCCCTGTGGCGATCCTCAGAGGCCCTGCGCCGACAATCAGCCTCTTGAGCCTCGGAGAGAGCATGCTCGCGGGCTTCCGCCCCAGCGCCAAGGGACCCCTGTGCCTCCGCGCGGGCGTTCTCACGCCGCAGACGACCAAGGTTCAAAGCAACTTCAAGCTGGCCCCACCCTGACGCAAGGTGTCGGCGCTCACCTTCCAGGCGGGCTTCGTTGCTGGCAAGCCCCGCCCCTAGACGTTTAATCGTGCTCGCCGCGGTGCGGAGCAAGCTCCATGGCGTGGCACGCGAAGCTTCGACAGGTTCCAGCGGCCAGCAAGAGCTCTCTCCTTCCTCATGGCGGACGGGAGAAGGGCATGAGGGGCCCCGCAGCCCGGTCCTATGCTCGGGGGTTGGGGGCTCCCGTGCACGCGCTGCGTTAGAGGGAAGCACCCCCTGAGGCCCCACATCCCCAGGCGGGAGGGGCAGGAAGGGGGGCGCAACTTGGCTCTAGGAGGGGCCACGGGCGAGGGGAACGACCCCTTCCCGGGGAGCCTCAGGCATGGGGCGACGAAGACCGTGGCGGGCTCACGCCCCGGGGGGTTGGGAAGAAGGACCCCATGGAGTACGAAAGAAGAAACCGCGGGATGCTCGACGGACATAGGAGCGGGCAACACTGACTCGCCTCTCTTGTCGCCAGTAGGGAGCCTCTAGAACAAATGCTTGGGAGGGAGGTACTGAAGGAAAGACGAAAAATGGGCTCGAACGCTTACTCGTCAACGGTGACCCATTTCCTCTTCACCAGGGCCCATCGCGTTGAAGGACAGTCGTCCTCCGGCGACCTCCTCTTTCGGCCGACGTGGGGGACCTGGCGCGGAGGCCCAACAACTCGCGACCGAAGCTTGGAGATGGAGACGGCAACTTCCTCCATCAGCCGATCGCCACCGCAGGCCCCGGCTCGACCCGGAGCAAGAGTCGGGGAGGCGGGCGGCAAAACACCACTCGCGCTGGCTGTGGAAGGGGCAGCACGACTGGAGCTCACAAAGGCTTGAACCCCAAAGGCCGAGGCCCCTCGAGGGCGCGCTTCCCTCCCAGGGAGGAAGCCCCATTCGTCGAAGAGCGGCATCTCCGCGACGAGGGCTTTTGGGGCCTTGAACTTGTACACAGGAAGACCATTCAAGGGAAGCTCGTCGGGATCGCCGCCCGTCAGCCGGCAGAGCAGCTCACACAAGACGTCAGGAGGATGCGGCCAAACCTGGATCCTCATTGGGTCCCGAGGCCCCCTGAAGGTCCACATCAGGCAGGAGTGGTGCTGGAGGGGAGCAATTCGACGACAGATGAACTCCTGCACCACCATCGCCATCGTCACCCCCACCCGCTTCAGCTCCTCCAGCTGAGTCAGGACCGGTGCGAATTGGGAGTCACTGAGGTCAGAGCGCGTCCACTCCTGATTCGGCGTTGCGGGGGTCGACGAACGTCGGAACATAGTTCCCACCTCGGTCACTTTGCCCAGTACCCACTGCCGCCGGAACCCTTCTGCCTCGGGATGGTGCACGGCGCCGAGAGCCCATGGGGCTAATGCGTCACCTACCTTCAACGACGCGCAGCCAGAGCATTGTTGTTTAGAAACCAGTTTGAGAGAAAAGAAGTGGTGAAGCAATGCCACAGAAGAGGTAATGCCAACAAAAGCCTCGCATAGAAACGCAAAGGCCAAGAGGAGAACAACAGGCCTGGGGTCAAGGTGGAGCGCATGGATCTGGTAATGCGAGAGCACGACGACGAGGAAGCTCGAGAATGGCGGCAGTACTCCAGCAAGAAGAGCATGGATGTGAAGGGGAATCGCCGGGGCCGCCATCTCGCCCCGAGGCCATGAGCCAGGCCAGATCCTGGTAGCCCCCCACTCGTTGAAGCCGGGAGCGACTACGAGGCGAACCGTCTCCAACCGCTCGGAGTTCACTACCGTCAGTTGGCCCAGCGCGGGCTAATGTGCCAAGGGATTAATCGGATCCTGTAGACCCGCTTTTTCCCCCCTTCGGAGGCATGGAAAGGAGGACGGAGAAAAAAACGACACGACACGAGGCTCGGAGAGGGGAACCGGGACCGAAAAGGAGAAAGAACCGGCGGCGAAATCGACACGAGGCAGAGGCGGCTTACACACGCGGGTCGGGAGGTTCTGCACGGAGAAAATGGGTCCACCGTTTAAAAGGCATGCCCCGCAGGCATTTGGGGCCCGCGACGCTTCAGGCCGCCCTCAAGGCCTCGCCGAGAAGCCAGCCCAGGCGCGCCTTGGGCCCGGGGGCTACAATCGGCGTTCTGGGAATGGGGGTACCCAGACCTACCTTCGTGCGGCCTAGGGCTGGCCTACTTCATCAAGCAAGCACAATCGGGCGCGACACCAAGCCTCGCGGGGAGGAATAGCACCAAGCCTCATCAGGTTCCCTCTGGAGCGGCGGATATTCCGAGGCGAGACCCGGCATCAGGAGTCAAGGATGACGCAGAGGAAGGACACGCGAGCAGCAGACAACAGGACGGAGCAGTTTCCCCTTTAGTGCAAAGGGGGCAAGGACGAACCGGGGTTCCCAAGGCATCTTCCAAAGGTTTCCTTTCTGGTGCAACAAGGTCATCGCCGCGTGCCAGCATGACAGACATCATCCCTGGACCCGTCCCTGAAGTGCTGGCAGTCACTTTGCCTGCGGGACATGGCAAGCATGTTCCCGTGCCCCCTTGAAAATTGGTCGTTGCGGGATCCCTTCCCGACAAAACGATAAGGGAAGAGGACCGGGGCCGCCACTATATATATAGAGAGTATTTTACTTCATAGGGGATCCCATCCATTCATTTTTGCCCACCGACACCACACAAAGGCCGCCAAGCCTCCGGAGCCCCTCGAACACTGTACCAGTTCATCCACCAACCTCCACGAGAGGCAATTCACCAAAGCAGGAGTAGGTTATTATGCTTCTCAGCAGCCCGAACCAGGTTAAACTCTCGTGTTTTGTGTCTTCCTCACCATCAAGTGAGTTCTCTACCATACCCATCGAGTAGCGAGTTAGATGAGGCGAGCCCGCGAGAGATCTTCCTACACGCCCCTGAGTTCTAATCTTTGGGCTTTTGCGGAGCCCAAAATCCGAGAGGTATCACATCCCGAATATTTTGATTTTAATAGTGATGAGGATGACTTGTTAGGGCAAGATGTCTTGCTTCTTGATAAAACTAGTGATTGCACTGAAAATGAACTTGTTAATTATCATGCTAGTCAAGAGAAATCGAATGATGATGATAAGAAAGAAATTGAACGACTAACTCAAGAATTAAAAACTCTTAAGTTAGCTCATGAGACTACTCTAGAAGATCATAGAGAGGTTGCAAGAACCCACGATAAGCTACGCTTCGAGAAGCTCAACTTGGAGCAAGAGAGTGAGTTCTTAAAAGCAATCAATGATGATCTTCAAAAGAAGAGTTCTTCTTATCCAGCCAAACGATTACTCTTGTCCAACTTTGTTCCACAAGTTAAGTATAGCAACACTAGTAACAAAGGCAAGAAAGTTTCTTCATCTAGTAACAACCATGCTAAGACTAAAACCAATAATATTGTTGCTAGTAGCTCTATTGATTCCACTAACGATTCTCTTAGCCAAGTTACACTAGAGCAAGAAAATGATCTATTGAATGGGATTATAGAGAAAGGTGTCTTCAAAAGCCTTGCCGGAAGTAAACAATTCGAGGAAATTGTGCGCAAGAAAGGAGGACATCGGAAGAAACAAGGTGTTGGCTACTTCAACGTCAATGGAGATGTTTGGAAAGAAGGTCCATATCCCACTCCTATGTTTGTTCCCCAAGAGGATATGTGTGATCCCACTCCTCCCAAAGGAATAAGCTCACAAGATGGCCTTCTGCCACAAGACCACAAAGGTAAGGGAAAGCTTCAAGATGACATTGACCTATTTGAAGAAGAACCCCAAGCCAAGGTCAAGTGGGTTCCCAAGGACACTACTAGATCTACCTCAACAAGTGCTACCACAACTCCAAGGATTCCCATCAATTTGACCTGGATCCCAAGAGGAAGAACTAGGGAAGTTCTTGAGGGGTGACTCCGACAATGAAATTCACAATTATTCATTTTGGCAAGAACTATTTGCAATCAACCTCAACCATATGCATTATTTCAAGGAGTCACACATTCCCTCAAAGGTAAGCAAGGAACAAGGTAATTAATGCATCTTTGGAAATCATCCCATTTGTGTTTCACTCCATGTCCGTGGATATTCATGCATATGTTCCTCGTGCTTTGGGACTAACCCATGTAGGTGAGAAGAGTATGAAAACAACAAGGATTGCTCCCAACTCAAGATGATCTTCATCAACATTGATCATCCACCACTACTTCACCTACTTCAAGTCTTCTACGACAAAACCCAAGGTGAAGTTGTGGGGATGTCATATCAAGGTGAAGTTGTAAGTGCATCTAGTGCCCCTTAGTGATTTTGGTGGTTTGAAGACTTATAGGTTAAGTATCTAATGTGTTCTTGAGTGTACACATGATCTATAAGTTGCTGAGGAGTTTGAAATATTCGATGAATATCGACCCCTAAAACTGTATATCTTCGGTTGAAGAAATTGGTCTGAAGCTGAAGATTTGAATCGCGAACAATTTGTGTTGAAATTGATATTCCTCATGAAGATATTGAAATTGAGGAATTCGATGTGTCCTGAAGAAAATCATTCTGAAGACTTTGAAGCATGAAGCTTTACTCTTTCTGTTTTTTTTCTTCACACTTGAGTAATAGGAACACCATACTATTAAAGGGGGTCGAGGTAACACATTGGAATGAATTTCCTCATGATGCTCAACCCAAGCCTAATCCTAGCAAAAGCCTCAAGTGAGGAATATGAGTGACATGAGGACTCACAGTTGAGGGTCCCGACCGTTTCGATAGCCACGTCACATCATTGGTCTTATCCACACCAACAGTCATATTATTTAAGGGCATTAATGTCAAATCATGTCGGGATGCTCCCAGGATATAAATAGCCGCCCCCCACAACCATTAGCTGGTTGACTGCTCCATTAGAAACTGACACTTGTCATAAGAGCAACCCAAATTCCTCAGAGTCTTCGAGAGTAATTCATCAGTGAGGAAATACCCCAAACACCAAACCAAAAACCGAGAACCAAGTGATTGAGCATCACTGAAGAAGTTGTTCCTGTGTGGGACTGAAGCCTTTTACCTTTGAGCATTGTGCGTCCTCCAGACGGTTAGGCATCATGGTCTAGAGCAATGTAGCAGTCAATTGTGGATCGCCGGGTGACCAAGTTTGTGAGGGTTTGGAAGTCTGCCCTGAAGACTTACCACGAGTGTTGGGCGAGGACTGAGTGTTCTTAGCCCAAGGAGAATACGGTAGGGACTGTGTGTCCCGGGACTGTGTGTCTTTTGGTTTCAATACCAAGCCGCTCCAAACCAGATGTAGAACTGTCACAACAGTTGGAACTGGGTCATCAACTACTGTCTTCACTGTGAAACGGGTTCTATTTCCTCAACTCTTTATATTCATCAGATTATGTGTTGATGATTTTCACTGTCACTCTTTGAAGAATTTGCTGAAGACTTTCTCTGAAATTCCTCAACCCCAAATTCTTCACGCAAGTTAATCCTCATCTGTTTTCTGCATGCCTACTTACTGTGCAAACTGTTTTCATATTCTTCATCCTGAAAAACTGTTGTAGTGAAACTTTGCACTCCTGATCCTTTGCTATTTCTGCTGTAAGTTAGTCATCAGTTAGGAATTTCCTCAAAAGGAATTTCCTCAGTGATGAAATTCTAAAAATCTCCTATTCAGCCCCCGTCTAGTCGATATAACACACTTTCAATTGGTACCAGAGCAAGGTACTTCCTTTTTCTATCTGATTTTGGTTTAACCACCTGGAGTTTTAGTTATGTCGACTGCAGGCATGATTAAGGTTACTGCAGCATGTCCTACTTTCGAAGGAAAGAACTTTCCCTTCTGGAAGACCAAGATGCACATGCATCTACAAGCTATTAACAATGATCGTATATTGTGGAACATGGCGTCCCCATCATCTCTGCTAGTATCTCTGCTGCTGATGTGAAGAAATTCAAGCAACTTGATTCTCAAGTGAAGAATATCATATGTGGCCATCTGAGCACAGGCCAGTTTGGCAGAGTGAGTGCTTTGGTCTCAGCGAAACTTATCTGGGAAAGACTGTCCAAAGTAAATGAAGGAGTATCAACCCAGGGTGATTCTCGTGTTGATGTTCTTCGCAATCACTTCAATCGCTTCAAGAGGATTGACAATGAAAGCTGCCAAGATACCTTTGATCGCCTCAGTGACATATCAAATGAACTACAAGCACTTGGAGCTCGAGACATTACTGATCATGAAGTTCTGAAGAAACTGCTAAGATCTTTGGATTCTTCATTTGATACTTCAGTTCTGATGATTCAAGAAAGACCAGACTACAAGATGCTTGATCGAGCTGATATACTCGAAAGAATCAATACTCATGAATTCCAGCAAGAAGAAAAGAGAGATCTACACGGACCAAGCTATTCTAGACCACGTGCACTGAAGGCTAGAGCAATTTCCTCATCTGAAGAAGAAGACTCGGATAATAGCATTGGTGATCCTGAAGAATTTGGACAGGAACTTGCAATGCTCGTGAGGAAATTCCAGAGGTTTACACGACGTGGCCAGTTCGGTAAATCTTCAAGAAGAGATATGAGGAAATCAGAATCTTCATCTAAGGACTACAAGAAAAGAACCTGCCACAAATGCAAGAAATCAGGTCACTACATTGCTGATTGTCCCCATTGGGGAAAGGAATCAAAGAATAAGAAATACAAGGATGACATTTCTGATGACTCGAAGAAGAAGAAGAAATCTTCAAAATCGTCTTCTTCAAAGTCCTCATCGCACGAGAAGACCAGTTTCGGAAAGGTCGAGCACTTATTGGCAAGGAAATGGATTCTGAGGCAGAATCAGAGGAATGTGATGAAGAGGAGGGTTCTGATGAAGACTCATAATCCGGACAAGCTAGTCTTGCACTTGCAACCACTTTCGTCAGCAAGTCAATCTTCAACCTTGAAGAAGATGATAACACCATCCACACTGATGACTATGCTGATGACTTCGCTCTAACCTATTGCTTCATGGCAAAAGGTTCAAAGGTACCGAATGATGCTTCCTCCTCTGATTCAAGTGACTGTGAACCTGATGATTATAAAAAACCCAGTTACAGTAAACTTGCTATCATTGCCACTAAACAACAAACTGCCCTTTAAAAATTTCAGAAACTACTAGATAGAAGCGATGATCTGTTGAATGATGAAATGAATCTTACCCAAATCCTCACTGATGAAATGAAAAGTCTTCAGTCTAAATTTGATAATCTTCAAGATCGTCATGTTGCACTCCTCGCTGATCATGAGAAACTTTCCTATGAATTTCTTCAAAGGAAGCTTGATCTAGAGAAGTTGAGGATTTCTCATGATGATCTTTGAATGGAAAATGATTCATTACTAGCTCAATAGATCAACGCTGCTCAAGCTGAATTCATTCCTCCATGTCTTAAATGCATTGAACGTGAAACTGCTAAGTCTTCACCAGAATCATCAAATGCTTCAATTGCTACAAATTCTTCAACTGCTCCTGTAGTGTCAAATTCCTCACTTGAGGAAAACACAAATGTCACTAATGAAAATGCAGGGCTGAAGGAATTGTATGTGACAGTCATATACAAAAGCCTCAAAGGACATCAAACCCTTTGTGATGTGCTCAAAAAGGAGATCTTGAACAGGAACCCAAGGAAAGAAGGAATTGCCTTTGAGAGGAAATTGAATGCTGATGGATCTTATTGGAAACCTGAGCAGTATCCCAGAACCTCATGGGTTGGTGCTACTGGGCCTCCTTTTGATCCATCCAATCTAACTGGCTTTTCATGTGAATTATCCTACTCCTTAGATGAGTCATTTGACTCCAACTATAAACTGTTCAAAAATCAATCTGGTGAAGTATTTGCTCGATATGTTGGAACTAACTGCAGGAATGGCCCTCCCTTGGGGAAAATCTGGGTTCCCAAAAGTTGTCTTGAAAATCTTCAGGTGAATGTCCTCATGACATCACCGATGAAGAATTTGAACCCCAGATCAAATTCCTCGGGAGGACCAAAGTATTCAAGAGGACCAAAATCCTCAACTGGTCAAAATTATGCTCGTACCCATGCTAATGTTTCTAACATGCAGGGAAACTACAAGGAATATGAATATGAGGGTTACTCTTCAAATCATTATGTTCATAAATCCTCAAACCAGTTCTCTACATATTCATATGATGATGAATGCTTTACCACCCCTTCAGATGTGGGTGGTGAAGAAATTGAACTAATCACTTATGTAGGTCAGGTCTCCACATGAGAATCATCATCTGAAGAATTTGCTGGAAACCTGAGGAAATGCTTGATAGGACGCAAGCAAATATTGATGAAATAGAAATATTTCACACGTCCTTATAATTCTGTTATGATGAAATTCCTATCTGATGAAATTGATATCATATTCTTCAAGTCTGAAGCATATGAGATGGTAAGCTGTACTAATTCATATGCAGGATGACAAACCCAAGAGTACTGAGTGGGTTCTTGATAGTGGCTGCACACATCACATGACTGGTGATAAAAGCTTGCTGATGAATATGCCACTAACTGCATCACCTCTGAAGCAAATCACATATGCTGACAAAGGTAAAAGCAAGGTATTGGGAGTTGGCAATGTGGCTATTTCCAAGGATAGGCATATGGACAAAGTGATGCTGGTTGAATCCCTTAGTTTTAACCTCATGTCAGTCTCGATGCTTTGTGATCTTGATATGATTGTTATCTTTGGTAGATATAGATGTGTTGTCATCATGGAATCTGACAAATCCAAAGACTTCGAAGGTGTCAGAAGAGGGGATTTGTACATTGTTGATTTCTCTACAGGTCCTCAACCAGCCACTTGCTTACTAGCAAAAACCTCAGAAGGGTGGCTGTGGCATCGAAGACTCGGTCATGCAGGTATGAGGAATTTGCACACGCTCGTGAAGAAGAAGCATGTCATCTGCATCGAATCGGTCAAATTCCTCAAGGATCGTCTGTGCGGTGCATGTGAATCTGGGAAAATGACCAGATCCAAGCATCCCTCAAAGACTATCATGACCACTACTCGTCCATTCGAATTGCTTCACATGGATCTATTTGGACTTACTCATTATGCCACACTAACAAATGCAACATCTTTATATGGCTTCGTCATAGTTGATGATTATTCCAGATATAGATGGGTGCATATCATCTTATATAAAACTGAAGTGCAGGAAATCTTCAAACGATTTTCTTCAAGGGCCTCGACGAACTTCGGCATGAAGATCAAACATATCAGGAGTGATAATGGAACAAAGTTCAAAAACACTGGTCTTGATGATTATCTTGATGAACTTGGTATTACTCACGAATTATCTGCTCCTTATACTCCTCAACAGAATGGTGTCGCCGAAAGGAAGAACAGGACTCTGGTTGAGAGGGCAAGAACCATGCTTGAAGAATATCAGACTCCTCGTCGCTTTTGGCCTGAAGCAATCAACACTGCATGACATATCATCAACAGGGTATATCTTCACAAATTCCTCAAGAAAACCTCATATGAACTCCTCACTGATAAGAAACCCAATGTAAGTTATTTCAAAGTATTCAGTGCAAAATGTTGGATTAGAGATCCTCACCATAGCTCAAAATTTGCACCTAAGGCACATGAGGGTTTTATGCTCGGTTATGGAAAGGACTCGCACACCTACAGAGTCTTCAACAACTATCGCAACAAAGTTGTTGAGACTGTAGATGTGCGGTTCGATGAAACTAATGGCTCGCAAAGAGAGCAATTGCCTTCTGATCCAGATAAGCTGTCTCCTAAGGAAGCAATAAAGCTCAAACCTACTGAAGACATTGTTCCCACTGAGGAAATTGATGAAGAAATCATCCCATCCCTCATGAAAATCAAGAAGGTGCTCCTGAGGAAATTGCTCCAGAACCAATTCCTCAGCCCAGACAAAATCCTCAACCAGCTCATCCGAGGATTGCAAATAAAGTGGAACTTGACAAAATCCTCAATGACATCAACGCGCCAGGTCCTCTCACTCGCTTAAAAGATTCACACTTAGTTAACTTTTGTGGGCATTTGTCCTTTGTATCTATCACAGAACCCTCAAAAGTTGGTGAGGCTTTCCTGGAACCGGAGTGGATCCAAGCTATGCAAGACGAACTTCTTCAATTTAAGCTGAATGACGTATGGGAGCTCGTCCAATGACCAGATCCTCGCAAGCACAATATCTTCGGAACCAAGTGGATTTTCCAAAACAAGCAAGATGAGGATGGTCAAGTGGTGAGGAATAAGGCACGACTTGTAGCCCAAGGCTACACACAGGTTGAAGGAATAGATTTCGATGAAAATTTTGCACCTGTTGCTAGCTTAAAGCTATTTGAATACTACTTGCTTATTCTAATCATCATAAAATCATCTTATATCAATGGATATGAAAAGTGCATTCCTCAATGATAAGCTTGAGGAAGAAGTATATGTTGCTCAGCCCCCAGGTTTTGAGTATCCAAAGAATCCAGACAAAGTCTTGAGACTCAAAAAGGCGCTCTATGGTCTCAAGCAAGCCCGTAGGGCATGGTATGATACATTGAAGGAATTCCTCATGAAGAAAGGCTTCAAACCTGGTTCACTCGATCCAACTCTTTTCACTAAAACCTATGATAATGAGCTATTTGTGTGTCAGATATATGTCGATGACATTATATTTGGCTGTACTGACAAACGATACAGTGATGAATGAAGAATATCAGATGTCTATGATGGGGGAGCTGAAATTCTTCTTGGGTCTTCAAATTCGTCAACAACGCAATGGAATCTTCATATCACAGGAGAAATACCTCAAGGATGTTCTGAGGAAATTCAACATGCATGAATGCAAAGGTGCCAAGACTCCAATGCCTACCAACGACCACCTCTGCACTGACGAAAATGGTAAAGAATTCAATCAGCAGGTATATCGCTCTATGTCGTGGTTTTGTCACGGCAGATGTCCTCGTGAAAGGACTTAGTACTGGAGCCATCGCACCTTGGTGGCGACTCAAAGGGGTTAAGTGGGAGAGACACGGCGATTTACCCAGGTTCGGCCCCTCGTGAGGAGGTAAAGGCCTACGTCCTGCTTTGGTTTGTATTGATGTGGTTTCGATTACAAGGAGGGTGTAACTCGCTAAACATAGCACTCGATGATTTCTAACCCTCCCTCTGCTTCCCTGGGACTTGCCTTTATATACAGGTCGAGTCCCTAGGGTTTACAAGGGTACTTTCCTTCCTACGAATCGTGACCTCTACGATCTCCAAGTCACCATCTTCCAAAGCTTGGAGACCTTCCAGAAATTGTAAACCGCCACACAACCTTCGGCCTTGCCAGGCCAAGGCCCGAATCACGCTCAGATGAATCGCCTGATTCGGTGACCCGGCCCAACTAGGGCGGGTTAGTAACAGGTAATATCCCCAACATTAGGCCCCAGATTGACTTGAATTCTCTTCACGCCAATACTCTTGCTCAATTAAAGGCGATTCATCCTTTATCCTTCCCTTCACATCAGAGACTTTGACCCGCCACCTGTCGTGGAAGATCTTTAAATCGCCAAACCATTTCTCGTTGGCATCTTCTTATCCCTTGGATTCCGGGAAGACTGACATAATCCTAACGGATCTTTTGATATCGTTATCCCAAAAATTTTGGAGCGCCATTATAGCGAATCTTTTATCCTTCGGTGGTTCCCGCTCACGGCGCCTCGATTCCACCGCCCGCCCTGTTAAATAGGCGGGGGGGGGGACAGGACTGGCGCTTCCTACGTACCAGTCTCATCAATCTCCTCCCCATTATCACAGTGAGGAAACCTTACCGCCTTCCGAGGGCTCCGCCGCCAACCGCAGTTCCCGTCGTCGCTCGAAAGCTTCGGCGGCGCCCACAGATCTTCGCCGCCGCCAAGCTTCGTACCGCGGCCGATCTGCTCGCCGCCATCGACCACCGCGTCGCCGTCAACCACCTCGCTGTTTGCCAAGCACTTCGTCGCCGCCGAAGATCTCTGCGCTCGACAAGACTTTCGTGCTCCTCCAACAGCCTCCGTCGCCGTCGACCACTTCCGACCGAAATCATCAGGTTAGGTCACCCCTCACTTAAGAACAGATCCCATCCCTGTTCGAAGTTTCAACATCGCCATGTTCTTGATACCCTTCGTCAATATATGTTACCTGTCCTTGACTGATTAATGCAAATGTCGATGAGATAGCCAATGTTGTTAATACCTTCATTTATCTGCCCTTGACTTGCGTTTTTAGAGCAATATTTCGTCAAACGAACGATATCACCTTATCGTGGTAGTAAATTGCTGCATACAGTCATTTTTCTCATGTTTTTTCGACTGTCCAGTAGATCCATAATTTACCTGCTCATTGCGTAAAGCAGTTTGTAGTCTTCACACTTCACCGTTTTGAACAAATGTCTCCGACACCTTTAGAACATAACTCTCGTGAATAGCCAAACTTCGTAAGTCGCCATAGCAACCCAACCCGGATCTTTATATGGCGGGTCAAGCTTTTCCCTTAGTCTGTGAACAAATTACTTGGCGAGTGAAATGAACTTATTTCACCCCTTACGGTAGATGTTCAAGGCATGTAAATTCACCCGTACTTTACTCCTTTGTAGCATGGGCACCGTCTTCAAAAGTGACTGGCTCCCTACCAAAGTCGACGACACCATACTAGCAGACTATCTGAACACGGGCAACTTGGACCCTCAGAATGTTATCGGTTGGTGTACCGGGTTCGGAGAGGATCTCCTCAACCCCAAAGAAGGGGAGATAGTCGTTTTCGTTGAACACCTTGAGTGAGGTTTAAGCCGCCCGGATCAAAGTTTCTTAGAGACGCCATGGCTTTCATGAACGTCCGCCTCCAGGATCTGGGACCTAACTCGATAAGTAACCTATGCCAGTTCCAAGTGTTCTGTGAGGCTTACCTGCGGATTGAACCCTCAGTTCCCTTATTCTGGCACTTTTTCCACCTAAATCGCCAAACGGAATTTCACAATGGCCCCAGCCGGGAACTTGGCGGTGTAAATGTTCACCGCCGTAGGGATAGCCCGTTTCCCTCACTCGCCATGCCAAGCCATCCCAAAGGCTGGGGCGAGTCTTGGTTCTATTGTCGAGAGACCTCACGTGTAGGCGAAAACAAGCTTCTGGGCTATAGGAAAGATCGCCTTCCAACGAATTTCAAGCTTTCGGACAAGCTCACCGAGGAGGAGGAGTCAGATTTCATCCCAGTATTGTCCGAGTTAAGATCTTTGACAAACAACGGCCTTACTGGGGTCGACTTGATCCCCTGCTCGGTCGAATGGCGCATCCTCCCTCTGAGTCGCCGGGACGGGCTAATGTGCGAATTTGATGGGACCTTTGATCATCCTCAATGTTATTTCCATACGGCTTTAACGGAAAAGGATATTGTCACCATCATCAAGAAGCTGACCGGCGAGCCCGCGGGAAAATGCGGCCAAATCGGCCTCAAGACTTTCTGCAAAATTAATCCGGTGCCCAAGGTAAGCAAATGTAACCCGCCTTTTGTCTTTACTTCTTATGTTTTATTTGAATTGTGGCCTTTTGTAACATATGCCATTCCAGAAAGGTGATAAATTTTGGTCCAAGAAACCCAAAAGGCCAGCCATGAAGCACGCTAAGCCGCCCCCAAAGAAAACCAAGGGCAAGGGCAAAGCTGCTGCGGCCGAGCCATCCGAAGCCGACGAATCTCAAGTCGGCGATGCACCTTCAGAGGTAAAAACCTATCCTCTTTTCACTCGCCATCCACTACTGTTAACTTTGTATTTATATCTCTGCCTCTCTTGAATAGAATGAAGACAACGAAAGCCAGGAGGATTCTATAGAGGTAATTTCTGTTTCCTCCATTCATCTCCTTCTCCACCTAAGTCGGCCAGGCAAATTTGTGGGAAAGTTCCCTTCTCACATCCAAATGGTTGTTTGGAACCAAATTTCCTACTGAAGAAAGCACAACATACTTCAAATTGGAAGACCCGAAGTCATTCCGGTGATCTGGTGTCCGGCTTACCAGCAAAGAACAAGAGGAAACCAAATGAGGTACCCATGAACAACACTTCTTCATGTTTCTTTGGATCATATCTGTAACTCGCCTATATCTTTGACGTATAATTCTTGCAGAATTCTCCTCCTACATCTGGTGACTCAGTAATGTCGACACTTCCGCCAATGATTCGAGTCCCTGGGTAAGTCCTTTGATAATTTTACTTTGAATCTAAGGGTGATAAATTTTCAGTTCTTTAATGCGCTTCTCCCCTCTTTTAGGGCACAAGCCAAGAAAAGGAAAACCGGCGGGTCAACTCCTGCCATAATTTCAGAGCCCATCAAAGAGTTAGTGCCGATCCAAGATAACCCGGATCAAGACGGGCCCGAAGATCAAATGGATCTTCCAAACTCGCCCAAGGAAACAATGAATGCCCCTAAGCCGCCAAGTCCATTGACAACAGCAGAAGACCCGGATGCTGTAGTTATTACTGGTACCAGCTTCTCCAAACCGGCGACAACGGTTTTGTCAAAGCATGTGACATCCTCCTCTCAAACCATTCCTGAGTCTAGGCTCTCCAAGGCTAAGCTTTCTGAATATGAACATCTGGAATTCAAAGAACTCTGCTCTGGTTTTGCAAGTCGCCTGGAGGCGAGTTATGAGATGGAGAAAAGCCTGCTCCGGATGCTAAAAAATAAACATGAGGTAAGCTTTGTTATATTATATTACTCCCATTAACCCCCAAGGGCCGGGTCATCAGTAAAAAGATGAGCCGGGTCTTGATAACTTAGAAAAAACTTTCGACCAGTAACCCCCAAGGACCGGGTCATCAGTAAAAAGATGAACCGGGTCTTGATAAATTTCGAAAAACTTTCGACCAGTAACCCCAAGGGCCGGGTCATCAGTAAAAAGATGAGTCGGGTCTTGATAAATTTAGAAAAAATTTCAACCAGTAACCCCCAAGGGCTGGGTCATGAGTAAAAAGATGAGACGGGTCTTGATAAATTTAGAAAAACTTTCAACCAGTAACCCCCAAGGGCCGGGTCATCTGTAAAAAGATGAGTCGGGTCTTGATAAATTTAGAAAAACTTTCAACCAGTAACCCCCAAGGGCCGGGTCATCAGTAAAAAGATGAGCCGGGTCTTGATATTGTATAATTTTATCTGAGAAAGTTATACATTAGCCCCCAAGTGTCAGGGATATTGCTTGCAATAGTTCTGAGACTTGCCCCTTATCATGTACTTTCAACAGGAAACTCTTACTCAAACTGAATCGGCGCTTTACGATTTAAAGAAAAACTTATTTGATCAGCAAGATGCCCGAACTAAGTCGGAGGAGAAGTATCAATTGGTCCTAGCTGAGATGGAAAAACTCAAAGACGATTTAAAAAGAGCTCAAGCTGACCAGGATGCTGCAACAAAAAGAGCAGAGAAGGCTGAAGCCAGACTAGCTACTGTGAAACAAGAATTGTCCGGCTTGAAGCGTCATATCTCAAACATGGCGCAAGCCGTCTTTGGTAAAATACTCAAACTTTTGATCTCTTTTTACCAATAACTCTTATTGTAAGTCACTGATTATCATGACCCCTTACACAGGTCGAGAGCCGACAACCTTCAGGATGATTGCGTGCTGATGTTGAAGGCGATTTACACGCTGACAGAGCAGTTGTACACCGACAGTGTATTAACTGTTAAAGCAGTGATGGGTGCCAAGGAGCCTATAACCTCCATAAAGAAGATGCTTGGCTGCCTATCCACGCTTCCTCCCCAGATTGGCGAGTTGACTCGGTCAGCCGCCCGGAAGGGAGTGCTCACTACATTAAGTCGCTGCTTGGCATATGCTCCAGAGATCAACCCGGAAGAAGTAGCGGCGGGCTTTCCTCAACTTAAAGATGACGGGTCAGAATTCGTCGAAGAGGACTATCAGCGTGTCGTCAAGGACTCCGGGCTGGCAGCGACTCAACTTGCTGCAAGTCTGGACTTATCAAAATATCACGCAGCTTATGATAGCAAGAACAAGAAGGTCAATCCACCAACCTTTGTGACGACAAGCTTAACTCCACGGCGACCCAAGAACCCTTTTGACTTGGACGCAGATCTTGCATCAATCCTGACCGATGAAGATGACTTCGCGGCTCTGGCCAAGTTTAACTGGGTACTGGGCGACTTGCAAATTGAAGTCGGCCAAAGCTCGCAGCAAAATGATCTAAGGGCGTTAGCAGAATAAACTTCATTGATTTGGCCCTAAGAGCCATGTAATAGGTGTTTTTTAGGGATCGGTACTGCTTTTGTGATACTCTCGAAAAGAATTCTTATGTCGCCCTTACGGCGATTTAAAATATTGGATCCGTCGTTTGAAAATCCTTTATAATGCTTAATCCGCCATGGATGAAGTGATTTTGATCATCAACCTGTTTTAAGCTTGAAAAACATATGTGAAACCAAATAAATGATAACAAATATTTTCAAGATGATTCTGGAAAAAGGTTTGGAAAACCTTGTGGCAATGCCATGAAGGAAAATAAAAAATAGCAATTTCGTCGGCTCATAAGGTCGCAACAGGATGGGGCGAGTCAAAAAACTCAAGCGCCACCCTAGATGATGGTTTCGTCGGCTCATAAGGTCGCGACAGGATGGGGCGAGTCAGAAAACTCGAGCACACACCCTAAATGATGGTTTCGTCGGCTCATAAGGTCGCGACAGGATGGGGCGAGTCAGAAAGCTCGAGCACACACCCTAAGATGATGGTTTCGTCGGCTCAAAAGGTCGCGACAGGATGGGGCGAGTCAGAAAGCTCGAGCACACAGCCTAAGATGATGGTTTCATCGGCTCATAAGGTCGCGACAGGATGGGGCGAGTCAGAAAGCTCGAGCACACACCCTAAGATGATGGTTTCGTTGGCTCATAAGGTCGCGACAGGATGGGGCGAGTCAGAAAGCTCGAGAACACACCCTAAGATTATGGTTTCATCGGCTCATAAGGTCGCGACAGGATGGGGCGAGTCAGAAAGCTCGAGCACACACCCGAAGATGATGGTTTCGTCGGCTAATAAGGTCGCGACAGGATGGGGCGAGTCAGAAAGCTCGAGCACACACCCTAAGATGATGGTTTCGTCGGCTCATAAGGTCGCAACAGGATGGGGCGAGTCAGAAAGCTCGAGCACACACCCTAAGATGATGGTTTCGTCGGCTCATAAGGTCGCGACAGGATGGGGCGAGTCAGAAAGCTCGAGCACACACCCTAAGATGATGATTCTGTCGGATCATAAGGTCGCAACAGGATGACAAAATTGATTTTTAATGAAGAAGCCCCCAAGTCGGGGAGCATTTTAATTTTATTACTTCATAATGAAACTGAAAAACTTACAAAATGTAGAGCTTAAGAACTCAAGTGTAATAAGGCCGCAAGTGGGCAATATTCCAGGGGCGAGTTGACTCAGCCTCCGTGGTTGGCCGGTTAGGCCGAAGATCCGCCAGATAATAAGAGCCGTTGCGAAGATTCTTGCTGACAACGAACGGTCCTTCCCATGGTGGTGAAAACTTATGCATGCCAGCACGATCTTGTATCAACCGAAGAACCAAGTCGCCTTCCTGAAAAGTCCGGCTCTTAACCCGGCGGTTGTGATAACGCCGTAGATCCTGCTGATAGATGGCTAAACGGGCCGCAACCAGGTCACGTGCCTCCTCTAAGGCGTCGAAGGAGTCTTGACGCGCCAGCTCGTTATCTTGCTCCACATATGCGGCGACTCTAGGTGAGTCATGCCTTATGTCAGTAGGAAGAATGGCTTCTGCTCCGTAGACCAGAAAGAAAGGGGTGAAACCTGTGGACCGGTTCGGGGTGGTCCGGATACTCCACAGTACTGAAGGTAATTCTTCAACCCAACACCGTGGGTTTTCTCCAGGGGAACCATGAGTCGGGGCTTAATTCCTCGCAAAACCTCCTGATTCGCCCGTTCCGCCTGCCCATTAGATTGTGGGTGAGCGACCGCAGAAACATCAAGCCGGATATGTTCTCGACAGCAAAACTCCTGCATCGCCCCTTGAGACAAGTTAGTACCATTATCAGTGATGATACTGTGTGGATATCCAAACCGGAAGATCAGCTTCTTCAAAAATTTGACCGCTGTCTCCGCATCGCAAGTTCCAATAGGTTCCGCCTCAACCCACTTGGTGAACTTATCAACCGCCACCAGCAGATGGGTCTTCTTGTTGGAGGACATTTTAAAGGGGCCGACCATGTCTAACCCCCAGACCGCAAAAGGCCAAGTGATGGGGATCATTCTTAATTCTTGAGCCGTCACATGAGCCTGTCGCCCGTAACGCTGGCATCCCTTGCACCGACGAACTATATCTTCTGCATCTGCATGAGCCGTCAACCAAAAGAAACCATGACGGAAAGCCTTTGACACCAAAGAGCGTGACTCGGCATGATGCCCACAGTCTCCGGAATGAATGTCATTTAAGATTATGCATTCTTCTTCAGAGGAAACGCATCGTTGAAAAACTCCAGAGGCGCTCCGCTTATATAACTCGCCATTGATGATGACCATGGATTTGCTGCGCCGAACGATTTGACGGGCCGAAACTTCGACTGTTGGTAACTCGCCCCGGGCGAGATAAGCCAGATAAGGAAGAACCCAATCCGGCATGACGTGGGGAGCCGCCACGAGCTGAGACTCAGGATCTGGTATTGCCAACTCCTCCTCCGATGGTAAAATCACGGATGGCTTATGCAAAAATCTAGAAAAACATTGGGAGGAACTGGCTTTCGCTGGGAAACAAGTCATGAGAGGGCGTCAGCTGCCTCGTTGAGGCGCCGATCAATGTGGTCAACTTGATAACCATGAAAATGACCCGCCACATCAGACACAGCTGTTTTGTAAGCCGCCATCATGGGGTCCCGAGAATCCCAGGTACCCGAGACTTGCTGCGTCACCAAATCAGAATCGCCAAAACACCTGACTCGCGTTAGATTCATCTCCTTGGCGAGTCGCAAGCCGTTAAGCAAAGCTTCGTATTCCGCAGCATTGTTAGTGCATGGAAACATGAGTCGGAGAACATAACAGAATTCAGCTCCTTGAGGGGATACCAATACCACACCAGCCCCGAGCGTTCGAGCTGTCTAGATCCATCAAAATAAATAGTCTAGTAAGTAAGATCAAGCCTGTCTTCCGGAGCCTGCAACTCCATCCAGTCATTGACGAAATCAACTAAAGCCTGAGACTTGATGGCTGTGCGGGGGGGGTGTACTGCATGTGATGCGCCCAAGTTTAATCGCCCACTTGGTAATCCGCCCTGTTGCCTCCCGATTCTGGATGATGTCCCCAAGGGGGGCAGAGCTAACCACTTTGATAGGGTGTTCCTGGAAATAATGCTTAAGTTTCTGACTCGCCATAAACACCCCATATACCAACTTCTGCTAGTGCGGGTACTGTTGCTTGGAAAGGGTTAGCACTTCGCTGATACAATACACCGGGCGTTGCAGTGGGTACTCCTTCCCTTCCTCCTTTCTTTCAACAACCACTGCCACACTTACTGCTTTGGAATTTGCCGCGATATACAGAAGCATGGGCTCTTTTTCAGTCAGGGCGGCCAGGACCGACAGGTTAACCAAATGGCGTTTCAGGGCTTCGAGCGCCTCGTCTGCCTCATTCGTCCAAACAAACCGGTCAGATTTCTTTAGTAACTGATAAAGAGGAATCGCCTTTTCACCCAGGCGACTTACGAAGCGACTTACAGCCGCAATGCGACCCGCCAGTCGTTAAACTTGATTAACGTTTGCCGGCTTTCCAAGGGATGTAACTGCTTCGATTTTGTCCGGGTTAGCTTCAATGCCACGCTCCGATACCAGGAAGCCCAACAATTTCCCTGCAGGCACACCAAAAACACTGATCCTCCACGGCCATCTTGATCTGGTGATATAAAAGCTGTTATAAAAGCTGTTTTCTCTTGATCCTCCACGGCCATCTTGATCTGGTGATATCCTGAGTAGGCGTCCAAAAAGCACAATCGTTCGCATCCCGCCACCGAGTCAATGATCTGGTCGATGCGGGGAAGAGCGAAGGGCTCTTTTGGACAAGCTCTGTTGAGGTCCGTGTAATCAATGCACATATGGAAGGTACCGTTCTTCTTGAGTACCAAAACCGGGGTAGCCAGCCATTTGGGGTGGAAAACTTCCATGATGAATTCGGCGGCTAAGAGACGGGCGGCCTCTTCCCCGATCGCCTTGCGTCGCTCCTTGTTAAACCTGCGAAGATACTGCTGGATGGGTTTTTCCTTTGGGTCAACATTAAGATGGTGCTCAGCGAATTCTCTCGGCACACCAGGCATGTCAGAAGGTTTCCATGCGAAGATGTCCCGATTCTCACGGATGAATTCGATGAGCGCGCTTTCCTATTTGGGATCCAAACTCGTCCCGATGGTGAACTGCTTGGATGAATCGCCAGGAACGAAATCGATTGTCTTAGTGTCATCCGTTGGCTTGAACTTGAGGGGCGACTCAGCATATGTCGTTGGCTTCTTTTGGGGTGACATGTCCGCCGGGTCAACATTGGCCCGATGGTGTTTGAGCTCCCCTGCAGCGCAGGCGACTTCCGCATAAGCCGCGTCCCCTTCTTCACATTCCTTTGCAATCCTTCTATCCCCATCAACCGTGATAGGTCCCTTGGGACCAGGCATCTTGAGCTTAAGGTAAACATAGCACGGGCGAGCCATGAAACGGGCGTAAGCCGGCCGCCCAAATAACGCATGGTAGGGGCTTTTCAATTTGACCACCTCGAATATCAGTGACTCGGACCTGTAATTCTGCGCCGTTCCAAACGCCACTATGAGTCTGGCTCGGCCTATGGGGTAGGCCGTCTTGGCCGGGATGATTCCGTGGAAAACCATGGTTGAAGGCATCAGGTCTTTTTCCAATAGGTTCATCCTTTGGAAAGTGTCAAAATATAAGATATTAATGCTGCTGCCACCATCCATTAGCACTTTCGACAGGGTGTAACCCCCAACTTGGGGAGCCACGACCAACGCTAAATCGCCAGGGTTGTCAACTCTTGGCGGGTGATCCTCCCTACTCCACGATATGGTCTGTTCAGACCAATGGAGGTATCTGGGAAGCGCCGGTTCAGACACACTGTACACCCGGTGACTCACCTTCTTATCACGCCTGCAAGCATTGGTGGTGAAAATGTGATACTGCCCATTGCTTAACTGTTTGGGATTGCTGCGGAAACCTCCGTTATCATCCTGACCCTGCGGAGCCCCCAGTGGGGGTGGCTGCTGAAAGGCTCCTGGCGGGTTATACCGCCGCTGGTGGTGCACCGGGTACTGGCCGCTGCTTGGTTGTGGGCCTCCCAGAGGCCCTTGTTCGGGAAAACCGCCGAAGGGGTTCTGTCGTTGGTTGGGTGCGGCAAACTGCTCCTGGCGTTGGTCTGGGTCATCGTTTTGACTTTTCTTGATCGCCTCCGCCCGAAACTACCGCATTACAAAGCAGTTCTCCCAGGAGTGAGTCGCCGGACCGTCTGCCGTGGCATGGTGCGTACAAGGGCCTTTGAGTAGCTCTTCATAGTTACGCGGCCTCTTCTCGCTAAACCCCCTGTTTTTCTTCTGGCGTTGGTTGCCACCGTTGGCGTTGGTATTGGCGACTAAATCCAAGGGCTCCTCTTGCGGTCTTCGCTTGCCATTGGCTCCTTGATTGTGGCGGTTACGTCCCTGGAACCAGGTATGGTTTTTGGATGACTCGCCCTTCTTGGGCGAATTAGCCTTACCGTCCTCACCAGGATCTTTGGTGTCATCCGCTTCAGCGTACCTAGTGAGGGTGTCCATCAGCTCTCCCATGTCTTGGACCTTTCGCTTGAGTCGCCCCAATTTTTGCACCAAGGGTTCGTAATGGCAATTCTGCTCGAGGATCAACACAGCCTGAGCCGCCGTAATGCCATCTGACGAATGGATAATTTCCGCAACCCGCCGTGACCAATGGTGAGCCGACTCATCAGGGCGCTGAACACAGTGTTGTAGATCGACGATCATCATCGGACGTTTGCAAGTTCCTCAGAAGTTTTTGATGAAACGATCTTTCAACTCGGCCCAGGTCTGGATGGAGTTGGGAGGTAAGTTTTTCAACCAAGTACGTGCTGACCCCTCGAGCATCATCGTGAAGTATCTGGCGCAAACCGCCTCGTTTACGTCAAGCATGTCCATGGCGATTTCATAACTCTCGACCCACGATGTCGGCTCAAGGTCCGGGGTGTAGTTAGGCACCTTTCTTGGTCCCTTAAAATCTTTGGGCATCCTTTCGTTATGAAGGGCGGGGGCCAAGCATGGCACCCCCACTCGCCCACCGCCCCCGACGAGAGGGGCCGGGGCGACTTGGGTGTTCGGGAGATCCCGGCCCGGCTGGTTTTGATGATCAGGCGGGTTGTCCTGTGGGACGGGTCGTGGCCCGCTGTTCACGGCGGGCTGGTCCTCTGGCCGACTCCTGGTGTAACTTGCCTGGGGAGTGGAATGCAGCCTATCTAGGCTATGTGAGAACTGGGCGTTTTGAACCACCGCCGTCTTCAACATCTCAATGGCGTTCCTTGCTTCTATCTCGGCAAGAGTGTTGCCGTGAATCGGAAGAGATTCCGGATGGCGAGTTGCGGCAAGGACGTTGTCCACCGGGTTGGAAAAGTGGCCTTGAGGCATCCGTAATTGGGGAATGCGATCCTCAGTCGTCTGAACCGGCGGGTTAGGCGGTTGGCCCGGTCCTCCCCCTGGGGCGGCTCCCGCCCCAAGGGTTCGTGGAGTGTCGAACAGGCGGGTCGGGTTGAGATCATGGGGCAGGCGACCTTGGTGTCTCCGTTGATGGACGGCGTCAGATGCGCGCTGGTGTCTTTCGAGCCGCCAGTTGTCAGTATTTAAGCACATCCTTTCGGCCGCAATTTGAGCTTGCTGAGTCTCGATCATGGCGGACTCCACCTCGGCATCCCGATGAGCCTTTCCCACTGCCTCTCTGAGTTTTGCCAGCTCCGCGTTTATCTCCTCCTGGTTTTCTGGTGTGAGGGGAGTCGCCATCAGCCTTGTGATCTCCGCCACTAAATCCACCAGGACAGCAGCCGGGCTTCTAGACGTCTCGCCGGTTCCGTCGCCCCCTGTGGGGTTTTGCGAGGGTTGAGTCGCCCCCGCCATATAAATGGCGATCTGGCGGCGGGTTCGGTCAAGGACTTCGGGGTCCATGGCCAGCGACAAGCCCCCAAGACAATCCCCATATAGAGACCGGATTGAATCTGAATCGCCCATGGATGATTCGTCATCAGAGTTGACTGGTGTAGTTTCCTGGGTCGCCGAGCGTTCTGGCTCCTCCGATTCCTGCGTGAACCCCACAAAGACCGGGCGAGTCAGATTTGGCGTCACTACTTGGCGGACGTACCTGGCCGGCTCGACGATGTCGGTGGAGATGTCCGGCTCAGGCACGGGTGACCCGATCATGCCGATGAAGATGTTGATCTTGCTGAAGGGGACCTTGTAACCAGATTCGGTCGAGTCCGCTTCGGGCCCCCATTGCTGGTTGTCGATGTAGGTCTTCCCGCGGCGGCTCTGGGTCATGAGCCCCGTCGCGTAACTCCCAAACCCTGGTAGGGCTCCCTTTGAGAACTCAATTACACCGTGCGTAGGCCCCACGGTGGGCGCCAACTGTCGTGGTTTTGTCACGGTAGATGTCCTCGTGAAAGGACTTAGTAGTGGAGCCATCGCACCTTGGTGGCGACTCAAAGGGGTTAAGCGGGAGAGACACGGCGATTTACCCAGGTTCGGCCCCTCGTGAGGAGGTAAAGGCCTACGTCCTGCTTTGGTTTGTATTGATGTGGTTTCGATTACAAGGAGGGCGTAACTCGCCAAACCTAGCACTCGATGATTTCTAACCCTCCCTATGCTTCCCTGGGACTCGCCTTTATATACAGGTCGAGTGCCTAGGGTTTACAAGGGTACTTTCCTTCCTACGAATCGTGACCTCTACGATCTCCAAGTCGCCATCTTCCAAAGCGTGGAGACCTTCCAGAAATTGTAAACCACCACACAACCTTCGACCTTGCCAGGCCAAGGCCCGAATCACGCTCAGATGAATCGCCTGATTCGGTGACCCGGCCCAACTAGGGCGGGTTAGTAATAGGTAATATCCCCAACACTCTATGATTGGCTCTTCATTGTATTTATGTGCATCTAGGCCAGATATAATGCTTAGTGTTTGCATGCGTGCATGTTTTCAAGCAAAGCCGAAGGAATCACACCATAAGGCTGTGAAGCATATTCTTCGATACTTAGCTCACACACCAACAATAGGATTATTGTACCCCAAGGGCTCAAATTTTCATCTGGTAGGGTATTCTGATTCTGACTATGCTGGTGACCGTGTGGATCGCAAGTCGACCTCTGGCACATGCCATTTCCCCGGAAGATCACTAGTCTCCTAGTCCTCAAAGTAGCAGAACTATGTATCACTCTCCACTGCCGAAGCTGAGTACATTGCTGCTGGTTCATGCTGTGCTCAATTGCTATGGATGAAGCAAACCCTCAAGGACTAAGGCATCAACATGAAGAATGTGCCTCTCTACCGCGACAATGAGAGTGCAATCAAGATTGCATACAACCCAGTACAGCACTCGAAGACCAAGCACGTCCAGATTCGTCATCATTTTCTTCGGGACCACGTCCTCAAGGGCAATATCCTCATCGACCATGTGAAGACTGATGATCAACTGGCAGATATGTTCACTAAGCCCTTGGATGAGAGAAGGTTCTGCAAGTTGCGGTGTGAGCTAAATATCTTAGAATCTTCAAATGTTTAGCAAAAACATGCACACATCCTAACACTTATGCAAAATTGATGACTTAGATGTGCAACACACGATGAATCGATTTTCTTCAACCAATGAAGAATATCACTCTTAGTGTGAAGAAATCAACGAAGAAATTGATTCTCAGGGCCCTACGACAATTGTACGTGGTGCCTGTAATCAACATTCTTACATGGTGGGTCACGCCACCGCCCAACGTGAAATTCCTCAAGTTGAATTTCTTCAAAGCTTCATTTCTTCAAAATTTGATTTTCTTCAAAACTGTTGTTCTTCAAAATCGTTTTTCTTCAAATTGAAATTCATCATAGTGACGATTTGTCATAAAATCCTCAAAATCATTCAAATCTTCAAAAACATTTGATGATTTTCACTTACCTAGATAGATTGTGATTTCAAGTCCTCAACAGCATTCACTTATAGCTATTTCTTCAATTTGATATTTCATCTAAGTAAATGTGATTGGACCCAACTTTCCCTCTATGCTACTCTCATCCAGTCTATTCAATTCTTCATATGCGTTCTACTTGAAACTTTGTTCGAAATCCTCACCGCGTCCTTGTCAGCTGATGATTTTGTAACAAAATCCTCAAATCTTCAAAAATGTTTTTTAAGGAATAGTAACTGAACCCCACTTTCCTCGTTCGGATAACCACGATCTCCACCGCTTCTCTCGTGAGCTACACGTGTCCTGTGGAGTCGTAGAGGCAGGGGCTATTTGGTCCGATATTTTCGCACCAACAGTTACCACATGGCTATAAATATGTCCCCATCTCCCTCGGTAAAATCTTCTTCGTTCCATCGCCCTCCTGCTACAGCAAAGCTCCGAACCCTAGCGCCACCGCTGGAAGTCTCAACGCCGGCGAAGAAGAGCTTCACTGCCTCAACTTTTCCATCGCCGAAACCACGCTGGAGTCGTACCATCACCGTCCGCCGCTGCCGTAGCCGTCCTCTGCTGCCGTAGCCGTCCTCTGCTGCCGAGTTAGGGAGCATTGGACACGCACCGAAAGAGCTTCTCCTGCTACTCTTCTTTGTTCTTCGTGCGCGCCATCTAGTTTAAATAAAAACCCTATTTTTACAGCAAGTTTGATATACTATTTTACCTCTGAGATGTGAAATGTGTTTTTCCTCAAGAATCCATCCGTTTCTTTTCCTCAAACACTGCCTATCACCAAACTATTGATGAACTTCACTAAGCATCTAAGCTTTTCACGAGATTCCTCAGTTGTGCGAATCTTCGGATCTGTACAACTCTGGAACCCAAGAATAGTATGCTTAGACAAATTCCTCAACCACTCGTCAAATTCCTCAACTGTCAAATTTTTTCATTTTCTTCAAATCTGAGAACGCATATGACCTCTCCAAATTCCTCGCAACTATACTCTGTTCACAGGTACACACATGTCAGCTGATGAATCTCTCGGTTCTCATCAAATTAACTCATTTGCAGAGTTTCTTGAAGAAAATCTTCAAGTCTCATTAGAATCCTCAAGAGTTCAATCTCATCAGCAAAATCCTCAGCTGAAGAAAATGGAGGATGACAGGAAGCAAAAGGGAGGCAAGAAACTTGAGCAGAATACTGTCGTAGATATCCCTGAGGATATATACCTGGATTACTGCACTCTTGATGAAAATGAAACTATGCCCAAGAGAAAGATTCGTCTTCAGAAGATAGAACGCCGCTGGGCTAAGGAGTGGAAGGAGTACAGATTCGTCACTCCCAAATATGCGAAGAAATTCGTTGTGAAGCCTCCTTGCAAACGGGCTCCACTTGACGATTATCAAGCAGCAGACCCCTCAAGCCTCAAAACAATTGCTGACTATCCTGATGAGAAGGCAAAACACTTGTCAAAGCTCAAGAAGCAGGCAGAGGCTGTTGTGAGGAAGTTCAACGAATCATCTGCTGCTGCTTCAACTACCGCTACTTCCTCTGCCGCTGAGACTTCTGGTACGGCAACTCCTCAACAAAAATCTGTGCCACCAAAACCAAAGGCTTCAAAGCCTCAAGAGAAAACAACTCCAGCATCAGCACCAAAACCATCAGCGCCAAAACCCTCAACACCCAAATCCTCAGCACCACCACAGGCTTCAAAACCTGAACAAAAGCCGGTAGTGAAGCCACTGCCCGCTGCCTCCAGCTCCTCACTCCCATCTGCAACAAGCTCGGAGACAAAGTCTTCACCAACCCCTCTGAAGACTAAGGTGACTGCTAGGAGAGGAACAAGACCCAGCCCAAGCAAAATCATCATGGTTCCTTCTGCATCAGAAGGTAGTGATGAATTTGATGATGACACTCTACAAGCAATGATCAGAGACAAGCAAGAGAGGGTAGCTCAAGCTTCTGGCAGCTCCATTCCTCTGGCCATGGACCCAAAAGTCCTCCTCGACTACATCAATATCTGGTATGAGGACCCCAACACTCCACTTGATGATTTGAAACTTCCCCCAGGCATCAGCGACATGGTGGCCACATTCATCAACGAGGCCAAGTGGAAGGAGCAGCAAGCTAAACAGGCCAAGGTTGCTAAGCTCAAGAAGGAGAAATTCCTTAGGCAGAATATCCTCAACCTGACGCCTAATGACCTTGTGTCAACACAGGCAGAGTTGAAGACTTTGACAGATAAGTACTCCAAGCTTTCTGACCATCAAAGTCTCAAAAGAAGTTTCATCAAACTTGCTACTAACGCTGTTAACAACTACAACAAGAAAGCTACCCCTCCAGTACCAACTCCTTAGCCTCTGATTGAAGAACCAACTGATGAAACTGCTCATGCTGAGGAAATCCCTCAAGGAAGCCGTGTGGATGAACTGGCAATTGAGGAAATCACCACGGAAAATCCAACTGATGAATCCTGCTGCAGCTGGTGAGACTGACTCTGCTCCAGCTGTTGCTTCAAAGCCAGCTAATGAATCTGTTCCAGCTGCTGCTTCAAAGCCAGCTGATGACTCTGCTCCAGCTAGTTCCTCAAAGCCAGCTGATGAAAATGTCTCTGCTAAGAAAACACCTTCACCAAAAGCTTCAAAGGTGAAGAAGATGACTCTGTCTGCATCAGACGTGAAAAAGACAAGGGCTGCTGAAAAGGAAGCCAAGAAGAGAAAAGCCTCTTCAGCAGAAGAACACACTGAGGCCAAGCGCCTCGAAGCACTTGAAGAAAATGCTCCTCTGGATCCTGTGCCTCTTAAAAGCGCTCCTTCTTACCAAATGGTTACCTTCACAAGCAAAGACCAGGAGCAAGGGCCAGATGAGGAAATGAAGGATGTTGAATCTGAGGAACATACTGACAAGGAGATTCGCATTGACGACAGTCCTCAGCCTTCCATTCCTCATGAAGAAACCGCACAAGGATCAGTTGCACCAGCTGATGAATCTGGCTCCGTCACCAAGCAAGCTGAGGAAGAACAAAGTGAAAATCCTCAGCCTGATGACAGTCACGGTCCTGAGCAAAATCCTCAACCTGAGGATCAGGCTGACCCAACTACTCCTCCTCCTGAGCAAAATCCTCAAGCTGAGGCTCAAGATGAACCCATTCCTCCTCCGGAGCAAAACCCTCAACAAGATGCTCCAGTTGACGACATTCCTCAGCCTGAAGCTCAACCAGACCCCATTCCTCAGCCTGAAGCGCAACAAGAGCATGCTCCTCAGCGTGAAGCTCAAGCTGATGAAATTCCTCACCGCGAGGACCATGCTAAGGAAAATGCACCAGACCCAGACAATGCCTTCGTCGTCCTTAACCCAGAGTCTGCAATTGTTGTCTCCCCTCAGGTCCAACAGCAAAACCTTCAGCCCATGCAGCGTCAGCCTTTCTCCAAGCGGCCAAAGATTCAAAAGGAGTCCTTCTTTGAAGAACGCATGTTCTTCATCGGAGAAAATCCCTATGACAAGCCTCGCATCAGACATCTGAAGTTTTGGACGAGGACACAACTCAATTACTATGCCTCTGTGTTGTGTGGAAGAAACAAGATTTCCTAGCACATGCATATATCTCATGTTGAGCTTGAAGAAATACCATGCCTGGCTCCAGTCCTCAACGTCCTTCATGAAGCTGGACTCCTCCCAATGTGCTCATATATCTGTGATTGGAATAGTGAGATCATTCTTCAATTGTATGCAACTCTTCACATATCAGGAGATCCCACAGACATCAACACATGGGTGTTTGACTGGATGACACAAACAAAAGACTACAAGGCTCCTGCCATTAAGCTACTGCGTGAACTACCAGTGTCAATTCCCTTGGAGCAGGCCATGAAGCTTTATGATGAACGTGAGCTTCCTAACAAGATGATGGAAGTCCTCATGAAGCCTTTGGCTAAGGGGAAACCACCAAGAACAACCTTCCTCATCCTTGAGCTCAAATATGAACCAAGGACTGTTTACAGAATCCTCTGCAGCGTTCTTGCGCTGATCAAGGGCCATGATGACGAAGAAGATGTCATAGGCATCATGAAGAATATCCTCTTCAACATCATCCATGGTATTCCTATCAACATCCATGATTTCTTCTTGAGGACTTTGGCCGACAATGCAATGTGTCCTTTTGACCACAAGATATATGCTCCATGGATCATGAGATTCATCAGAACAAGGTCAGGCATCAACTATCACGCTGATTTCAACAACCATGTTGGTTATATGCCTGCTATCAGTGTCATCAAGAAGACTTTCGAGCCTGTTGAAGGAAAAGGCAAGTCTGTCATTGATGAAGGCCGTAGGCCCCCTGATGGCCAGTTCAGAGAGCCCGAAGCTTATTCTTCATGGGATGACACTAAGACTCATCCACCAAGTCCTGTTGCTCCTCGTGTGCTGAATACCAGAGAACTTCTTCTCAGTCTTCACCAGAAGGTGGATCGGAATCACAAGTGGGTTAAACGCCAGTTCGACGCCATTGTGAAAACCCTCAATGAAACGCAGAATGTTGTGAATCTTAACCATCATTATCTTCATGAGGTTTTTGATCGCACCTGGGCCACACTTACTCATCTGAAGACTCCGGCAGAACTTGAAGAATTGGAGTTTGTGCGGGACTTTGACTGGTCGTGGCCACCCCAGAAGAAATTCAGGCCAATTCCAGTTCCAGACCTTGAGGACAGTTCTTTTTCTTCATTCCGCGCTGCTGAATCCGATGAAGAACAACAAGACACTGCCACCGGTCGAAGGAAGAACACTGCTCCCAAGAATCCTCACGCGTCTTCATTAACTGCCAAGGAGTGAAAGTCTTCACAGGCGTTAGTCCTCAGTTTGTCCCTTTTTGTCACTTGATGACAAAGGGGGAGAAACTTGAGAGTTAGTCTTCACGCGGGATATTTTGGGGCTTATGAACTATATTTAAGTTAAAAACTCTTGGCTCTTCTAAAGTGTTTATGTAATGAGTTGTAACTTAAGCCCGATGGTACTCTTACACGTTTGAACGTTTTTCTTCGCATGCTTATTCCTCAAAATTTTATATCACGCATGCTAGAATTCGTCAGATACCATTTGTCATCATGCACCCTCAATTTCTTCATACTATATGTCGTATGTATGCATGATTTACAAGACTCGCGGGGAGATCTCCATGATATAAATCATCAATGTGCATTTGCTGTGAAAAGCAAAATCCTCAAGATATGCACATCTTCAGGGGGAGTCTCTCTGAATCTTGATTTCAAATTCCTCAAATGAGTATTTACACTTCATATTTTTATCCCCGTTGAAGACTTAACCTAATTGTCATCAACCACCAAAAAGGGGGAGATTGTAAGTGCATCTAGTGCCCCTTAGTGAGTTTGGTGGTTTGAAGACTTATAGGTTAAGTATCTAATGTGTTCTTGAGTGTACACATGATCTATAAAGTCGCTGAGGAGTTTGAAATATCGATGAATATCGACCCCTAAAAATGTATATCTTCGGTTGAAGAATTTGTTCTGAAGCTGAAGATTTGAATCGCGAAGAATTTGCGTTGAAATTGATATTCCTCATAAAGATATTGAAATTGAGGAATTCGGTGTGTCCTGAAGAAAATCATTCTGAAGACTTTGAAGCATGAAGATTTACTCTTTCTGTTTTGTTTTCTTCACACTTGAGTAATAAGAACACCGTACTATTAAAGGGGGTCGAGGTAACACATTGGAATGAATTTCCTCATGATGCTCAACCCAAGCCTAATCCTACCAAAAGCCTCAAGTGAGGAATATGAATGACATGAGGACTCTCACAGTTGAGGGTCCTGACCGTTTCGATAGCCACGCCACATCATTGGTCTTATCCACACCAACGGTCATATTATTTAAGGGCATTAATGTCAAATCATGTCGGGATGCTCCCAGGCTATAAATAGCCGCCCCCCACAACCATTAGCTGGTTGGCTGCTCTGTTAGAAACTGACACTTGTCATAAGAGCAACCCAAATTCCTCAGAGTCTTTGAGAGTAATTCATCAGTGAGGAAATACCGCAAACACCAAACCACAAACTGAGAACCAAGTCACTGAGCATCACTGAAGAAGTTATTCCTATGTGGGACTGAAGCCTTTTACCTTTGAAGACTGTGCATCCTCCAGACGGTTAGGCGTCATGGTCTAGAGCAATCCAGCAGTCAATTGTGGATCGATGGGTGACCAAGTTTGTGAGGGTTTGGAAGTCTATCCTGAAGACTTACCACATGTGTTGGGCGAGGACTGTGTGTTCTTAGACCAATGAGAATACGGTAGGGACTGTCTGTCCCGGGACTGTGTGTCTTTTGGTTTCAATACCAAGCCGCTCCAAACCAGATGTACAACTGTCACAGCAGTTGGAACTGGGTCATCAACTACTGTCTTCACTATGAAACGGGTTCTATTTCCTCAACTCTTTATATTCATCAGATTATCTGTTGATGATTTTCACTGTCACTCTTTGAAGAATTTGCTGAAGACTTTCTCTGAAATTCCTGAACACCAAATTCTTCACGCAAGTTAATCCTGATCTATTTTCTGCGTGCCTGCTTACTGTGCAAACTGTTTTCATATTTTGCATCCTGAAAAACTGTTGTAGTGAAACTTTGCACTCCTGATCCTTTGCTGTTTACGCTGTAAGTTAGTCATTAGTGAGGAATTTCCTCAAAAGGAATTTCCTCACTGGTGAAATTCTAAAAATCTCCTATTCACCCCCCTCTAGTCAATATAACACACTTTCAGAAGTCTTATTGTAAATCTTGAGTATAAGCATCTCCTAAGGATATGAACACATTAATGCTTATGTAAAAGTGGTAACCCCACTTGTGCTTAACGATGAGTTTGACCTATGATCAAGTACTCTTACATGGATCCTATGTCAATATACTCATATATAGATGACTCTGTCATCACCCAAGTGCTTGATAGCTGCTAGGATGTTTGTGCATGTTCACCATGTTTTTCTCTATCATTCTTATTGTGTGATCATGTTGGTTTGCATGTGTTTGATCATTCAAGGACATCCAATTGTCGTTATTTGGCTCTTGATTAATCTTTTGCCAGTTGGATGGAATAGAATGCCTAGGACCCCTCTCTAGCTATCTATGCTATCTTATCTCAAGTTCTATTCATGCTTCATCACAAAACTTGAACAAGCATTTGTCGATTCGTGTGTGTGAAGGTGCACTTGGAGTTCCGTATCGTCAACGGCTGACCTCCAAAACCTCTCTGTGAATGAACTCGGTGAAACCAACTTCACAAACTCCGTTCCACCAAATTCCAATGTTGATCTAGGTTTTCATCTCGGTTCCACCGAAATCATAAACTCACTTACACCGAGTTTCCCTGTCAACTGATAGTAGAGGAACTCAGTGACACCGATTTCGTAATCTCGTGACACCGAGAGCGAACGGGTATATATTCCAGCGGACAGGTTCGGATCACTGCCAAGCTAGCGTATGGTTCGGATCCCCTCTGGTATCCTCCATCTGATTCCTACGCAATGGGAAAGTTTTTATCCACAAGCCATTGTGTGCATCTGTCGGATTTCAGGTTCCACAAAACCCTAAAGATTTGAACTCACGGGCGTGTATGAAGATCTCTCGCGGGATCGCCTCACCTAATTCGCTACTCGCTGGGATGGAAGAGAATTTACTCGATGGTGAGGAAGACACAGAACACGGTAGTTTACCCAGGTCCGGGCCACTGAGAAGCGTAATATCCTACTCCTGCTTTGGTGGATTGCCTCTCGTGGAGGTTGGTGGATGAACTAGTAAAATGTTAGAGGGCCTCCGGAGGCTGTGTGTCCTTTGTGTGGTGTAGGTGGGCGGATGAATGAACCCCGCCCCCTCTATGAAGTAAGCTACTCTCTATATATAGTGGCAGCCCCGATCCTCTTCCTTTATCGCTTCGGCGGGAAGGGATCCCGCAACGGCCAATTTTAAAGGGGGGCAGGGGAACATGATTCCCGTGTCCAAAAGTAGTCTTCGCCTGCATAGTGGCTGTCAACCCAGCAGAGACGGGTCCATGAATGACGTTCGTCCTGCTGGCGGGCGGTGGTGGCCTTGTTGCACCACAATGGAAACCTTTGGGAGATGCCTTGGAGACTTGGATGTGTCCTTGCCCCCTTTGCACTAAAGGGGAAACTGCACCCGCCTGCTGTATGCTGCTCGCCTGTCCTTCCTCCGCGTCATCCTTGACTCCTGAGGTCGGGTCTCACCTCGGATTATCCGCCGCTCCGGAGGGGTCCTAGAGAGTCCCCCTGCGGGTCTTGATGCTGGTCCCCCTCGCGAGGCTTGGCCCCTTGCGAGGACCTTGCCTTGAGTGGTGCCGTGGCCGATTGTGCTTGCTTGATGAAGTGGGCCAGCCCTGGCCCACAGGCAGGCAGGTCTGGGTACCCCATTCCGAGAACACCGACAGTAGCCCCACGGCCCATGATGCGCTCGGGTTGGCTTCTGGGAGAAGCCTCGGGGACGGCCCGAGGCATCGTGGTCCCTAATTACCTGCGGGCCACGTGGCACACGTGTCCAGCTACCATGCGGTGACGCTCTCGTTCCCTAAGGCGTCTGGGGCACACCAGACCATGATGGCATGATCTCCAAGAACCACGTCGGCCATCATTGTTATTCACTGAATGGCATCGGTGCGGCCGACCCACGCCCAACAGCCCTCAAGGACGTGACTACTCGGTTGTCAGGTGAGGCTACGTGAGCGGCAATGCTCCTGTCGGCCCACCTCGTGGCACCCGAGGGACGCGCAACGCTCGCACTCCCCGATGCTTGGTGGCAGCGGTTCGCCTATAAATCTGTCCCACCCCTGGCAAGGGGGAGGGACTGCAATCTTGAACTTCCTATTTTCCTCCTTTGCTCCGCCGAGAAAAACCTCTCCTCCCCTTTGTTTCTTCGTCTTCCATGGCGTCTCCAAGAGGCGATCCTGGCAGGGGGAAAAGCACGGTCCAGTCTGCGCCCTTGTCCGACCCCGGAAGCAGCGGCGGAGGGCCCTCAGTGTCGCCGCGTGTCCGCCGCCGTTGGGCTCTGATTCCTGAGTAAGTCCCTCACGTGCACCTCCTTTCCTTCTTATCCGGTCCGCTGCTTGGTGGTTGATCTTCCCTTTCCTCCAGAGCGCCCGCAGCTAAGAAGCTCAAGCTCGGCGAGCTTCAGGAGGAGGCGGAGGCCACCCTCCAAGGAGAAACGGAGGCCAAGGCGGAGTTGGCGTTGCTGCAGAGACAAGTCCAGGAGGCGTCCAACGCTGCTCAGGATGCCCAGGATGAGGCGGCGTACGCCCGAATGATGGAGTCCCAGCGTACCAAGAAGTTCGAGAACATCGCCGGCCGGGCGGCACGCGTGACATGCCGATTTGTGGGGGATGCCCCAGCGCCGCCAAGGGTGAGCAGTGACGGGGGCTACCCCGCCTTCTTCCTGTCAGTGAATACTCACAACATGTGCCATAGGTAGGCTAAAGTCCGTGAGAACCGAAGGGACAACGGAGGGCGCTGGGGATGAGGTTGGTACAAGCATGGAACTCACGATGTACCCATGTTCAGGGCTCTCCTTAGAGATAAGACCCCTAGTCCTGCCGGAGTGTATGATGTATATGGATGGATTACAAGGTTGCTCCTGGAGGTGTGTTGAGGAGTAGGAAGAGGGGAACAGTCGGCTCGTCTCTGCCTCTCTCTATGTGGTTGGTGGGTGTGAAGTGTTGTTCGACCAACCCTCTGCATGGAGGGCAACCGGGGGGTTTTATAGACGAACCCACCGGCATACAATATGGATAATGGGTACAAGAGTGGGACCCGGCTGGCAGGATCGCCGGCTGGCCAGGGGGCCCACGAGCGTCTTGTCTTGTCGCTTGAGGGGCCCGTCGGCTGCATGGTCTCGTCTAGCGGTGGGACCCGTCGGCTGGCCAATGAAGCTCTCGCGTAAGGTTGACGCCGAGCACGAGTTGTACGTCCGGTGTCGTCCAGCGAGATTCGTCATGGGCAATTAGTACGACCGCCTCCACTGTTCCCCATGACGAGTGCAGTAATGGAGTAGGAGTTTGATGGTCCGACACTATGCTAGGTGATGGATCAGAGCCGGGGTAGGTCAGCGGCGTGGCCACCGACGCTCGTACCTGTCGGGCACTTCGATCCAGTACCTTTGATGACACGTAGCTACCTTTAATCGTAGGGTCTCGTCATGACCTACGATCTGATGTGACTTGAGACCCTCGGCCGGCTAGCCTTCTTGGCTAGCCGGCTTGGGCACGGTCGCCTCGTTCCTTGCCAGTTGGCTTGCCCAAGACGTTCAGGAAGAGGTAGCTGTCTCGCCTCTAGCCGGTAGGGGCTAACTGGCTAGCCAGAGAGTGGGCCCCCTCGTCCTCCAGCCGGCAGGTGCAGCCTAGCCGGACAGAAGACTTGAGCCAGGGGAAACAATACTTGGTCATATCCTTTGGGCAGGAAATGAAGGAGCAGGCTCGATGAGCCTACCCCGGGGTTATCCCCCTGACAGTAGTCCCCGAAGCTGGAGAAGCCCGCCGTCTGCGGACGGGCGGCCTCGCCGGCTTGATTTTATGTCTTGGTATTCCTCCCGCCATCCGTGGCAGGGGACGCTGGCTCCGAAGCCGGTTGGCTTCGAAGCGACACCTCGGCTTCGTCGTAGGTTGCTCAGAACGCGCCACGTGCTAGGCCATGGGTCCTGCCATGACGCCCACTCGGCCTCCGCGCGAGAGATCCTCTATGGATTTACTCCTTGACGGTTGGGCTTAGGGAAGCGCTACCGTCCGTAATACACGGGGTTAGTGGGGTTCCGCGCGCACCGGATCCGCTCCCCACGACGCTTCGTGGGGTTTAAATAGGATCCGGGGGTTCCGAGGAGGCCATTCGCCCCCCTTCTCGCCCCACATCGATGTCCTCTTCCTCCCTGAGCCCAGAGAGAAAGAGCCCGTCCTCTTCGTCTTCGTCATCTTCGTCGCCGTTGAGCCACCAACCCTTTCGAGCTCCAGCCGCCCGTAGCCATGGCCGGTGGCTCCTCCTCAAAGAAGACCTCGTCGCAGGGAGCTTGGCTGGGCAGCGAGATCTGTGAAGGCCATATCGAGGCACTCCGCCATCACCGGTTGTTACCCCCGGCCTCCCAGGTGCTAGTGCGAATCCCTGGCGCCGAGACCGCCCCAACACCTGCCGTGGGAGAGTTCTTCGTGTTCAATGAGCATTTCTACAGGGGCTTCGAGCTCCCGGCAAGCTCCTTCTTCTCCGAGTGGCTCCACTTCTTCGACCTGCAGCCGCATCACCTAGCGCCGAACACCATCTTGCAGCTGTCGGCCTTTGTGGTCTCGTGCGAGGGTTTCTTGGGGATCAAGCCCCGCCTCGATCTCTGGCGAAGCTTGTTCTTCTTCAAACAGCAATCCATGGCGATGGAGAAGGCCGAGCTGGAGAAGCTCGCCGGACCGTGCCCGATGACGCCGTGCGGAGCCGCACTGGTGCATCATCGTTCGAAGTTCGACTTCCCCCAGCTGCCGCTGGAAGAGTCCATCAAGCAATGGCAGAAGGGCTTCTTCTACATGAAGAACGCCGACCTTGCCCGGGACGCCCTCAACATGCCCCCGTTCAACGTCAATCCTCCGACGAAGTTGAACTGGGCGGCGATGTTCCCGAATTCGATTCCCGAGGTGGCGCAGATCGGCGCCCACCTCGAGATTTTGGAGAAAGGCGACCTACTTGGCCGCGACCTGCTCACCACCATGGTGACTCGCAGGATCATGCCGCTGCAGAGGTGGCCCCATTCGGTCTGCCAGATGAGCAGCCGGCATGACCCCTATAGGACATCCACCAAGAGATTCACCCCCAGCTCAGTGGCACGAAGCGTGAACCTGATCTCCACCGCCCGCATGGACGACAGCGGGAACTGGTCATGGGGGATGACCCCCTACAACAGGTCTTGACCGCCTCCGGTGGTAGGTTTTCTTTTTTGTTCTTTGCTGTTTGTCTCGCGACTGGCCGTCTCGCTGAGCCGGCTGTCGAATCCTTTGCGCAGATGTTCGAGCAGCTGCACACAGCCCTCCGCCCGCCTACTCCCGACGTGGCGGCGTCCGACGCCTCGGATATCGAGGACGAGGGCGTGATCGAGTCCCGCTCTGACTCCTCCGAAGGATCGGAGAACGCGCTGGAGTCGGAATGGACGGAGCCGTCTGGTGAGTATCCGCAGCCCTCCGTCGTAGACTGGATGGATGACGACGAGATTTCCTCATTCCTATCTGATGCAGCCTTCAAGGAAGACTCCGACGGGGTGGAGGAGGTCACCAGCCCGCCGCTGACGCGCGGTCGACGTCAAAGTGCCGACGCGGCCGGTACTGACGAGGCGGCCGGGAAGAAGGGCAAGGGTGCCACAGCTTCCAGGCCGGCTCCTAAGCGCTCGACGACGGGTCCTCCAGCCGGAGCATGGGCAGGCAGTGCCAAGAAGCGCCGTGGTGCCGGCAGGAGGCAGGTGCCCATCGACGTGGGGTAAGGGTTCCTCCCCCTTTTGTTCCTTAAGAATGTCCCTCGGCAGGGAGGTGGAGGACGTGGAGAAAGACACCGCCTCCGTAGCCGAGCGGGCCGGCTGGGCAGCAGCCGACGCTGCCCAGCGGGAGCTCGAGGAGCAGTCCAAGCGCCGGTGGGACGCGGCCGCGGGTAAGACGGACGAGGGCCAGTCTCGCCCCAGTCGGGGCGAGAAGCCAGTGGAGAAGCGTGCGAAGGCTAGACATGACCCCTCCGCGCATGCTCGCGTGGAAGAGCCAGATAGCCAGGCGGCCCCGAGGCGCGCCCCGAGGGCTGAGGAGTCCCAACCCTCCGAGCAGGACGCCTGTACACCGGTGGACCTAGAGGTGATCCCCAACTCCCCCAGGGCCGAGGCGGCGCCCGACTCGCCGGATCTGATCCTGGACGTGCTAGACGTGGCCCCTGATGCGCCAGGGGTGACCATGGATGCGTCGGACGCGGCCCATCCACCTCCTATCGAGGAGGCGGCGCCGGCCAGGACATCGGCATAGCCGGCCGCCGCGCCGGCACCTGGAGCCGGCGCCATCGTCGTCCCCCATCAATGTCCGGCCGCGCCGGGAGCCGGCCGATGAAGTCTTGGCGCGTGCGAGGCTGCCTGTAGGCACTGCACTCCACGGTGTCCCGTAGTTGGTGTCGCTGTTTGCCAACAGTCGGTTCAAGGTGGATCAGGCGGCCCGTGTGGTGGGCAGCGATTTGGAGCGCTTGGAGGAACGCACTAGGGTAAGTGCCTCATCTTGGTCTTGAATTTTTTTTCCTTTTCTTCTTCTTGCATCAGTGGGGGCGCGACAACGCACCCACTGGGCGTAGCCCCCTAGAATCGGGCCGGCCGAGCATCGGCCGGGCCGAATCTCTTTGAGCTTCCCCGAGAATCGGGCTGGTTATGACTTAACCAGGCCGAATCTCACTTCTGCTTCTTCTTTGCTTTGCAGGATCTTTATGATGCCGAGGTGCAGGCTTATAACGAGCCGCGGGCTCAGAACCAAGCGGTCGATGGCCAGGTTGCCGAGCTCCAAGCCCGGCTAGGCGAAGTCGTCATGGAGCAGGACGCCCTGCGTGACACAGGCGGCCGGCTCCAGTTGAAACTGGCTCTTCTCCAGACGGAGAAGAAGGAGCTCGAGGCGGCCAGCCGTGTCGAGCTGGAGCAGGTGCGTGCCTCTCTGCAGGAGAAGGACGACTCCCATTCTGCCGACATGGAACGCCTCGCGTCGGCTCATCTCAGGGAGATGAAGCTCAAGGACGCCGCCTTGAGGGAGAAGGAGGAGGCCTGTAACGCCCCGGACACACCCGCCGGCTGTCGTTAGCCAGGCTATCACATACACCACCACACTACTCAAAGGAACTGACGTCCTCGTCGGGCCACAGGAGCGTTCCCTCTTGGCACAAACGTTTGTGCTTCCAGTCCAGTACATGTGACATGTCGTGTGCCACGACGGGTCACAAATGTCATGAACAACATGACTGCGCACATGTCCGCAAACATCCGTGTAACCACGAGGGTCGGCTCTGATACCAAACTTGTAACGCCCCGGACACACCCGTCAGCGGTCGTTACTCCTGGCGGGATCTAGACTGGCCCCACATATCAATACTAGTCTTTTCTGCGCACTTTGTCCTCACTCATGCGCACCCGGGATCAACTTCCCGGTCGGTCACCCATCATAGTTCTGTTCGAATGGGCTCCCGGAAAAGAAGGAATTCCTTATTGATATGAGTAGTCTATCATCCATAATAAGCGAGGCTATCACAAGGCCCTTGTCCAAAAACAGACGCAGTTGGCCAAGGCCCTGGACTCTGCGGTGACCCTCCAGGAGGAAGTTGCCCGCCTTACTCAAGAGAGCAAGGTGCGGGAGCTCAAGGTCCTGGAGAGCGCTCATGAGACCAATGGCGCCTTCCATCGTGAGTCTTCTTTTTTGTTTTGGCTTGGACTTTCTTGGCCGTATCCTCCTCTTACACGTTTTTGCACCCCTTTCCCTGTCTCAGGCCTCTTCCCTGAGACACACGGCGTAGCCGACACGGCCGTCGAGGTGAGCCGTGAGGAGCACCGCGCGGCTAGGCTGGAGGTAGATGCTACCTTCGCCTGGAGCGTGGAGGAGATCGGAGTGGGCCTAAGGGCCCGCCTGCGTGCCCTGGGCGAGTCTGTGGCTTGGCTCCAGGTCGCAGGCTCGTTGATGGTGGCGGCCCTGTGGCCGGATGGCATGGAGCCGGCATCGATGAGCCGGCTAGCCCACTGGCTTGCAGCCAGCGAGGATTGCCTTGACACCTGGCGCGCTTCGGCTGCGCGTGTTGGAGTCTACATGGCCCTGCGCTTGGCCAAGTCCTGGCATCGAAACCTGGACTTGGGCAAGCTCATTGCTCAGTGCAACGGCTCGGAGGCGGAGCTGTAGGCTGTGGAGGAGGCGCTCCACGTGAGGGCCAGCGACATCGCCACGTACGCCTCTTGGGACAAGCTCAACTTGGAGCGGGGTGAAGGCGGCGATGTGATCCCTGAGGATCTACATGGCCTTGAGCCCTTTGACGCTGATGGCAGCTCTGACGAGACGGCCCACGAGGTGGATAATGTTGCCGCCTCCAGCGGTGTGGCGTATGCTGACTCTGGTGCAGAAGGAGCCGGGAGCCCTCGCGAAGGAGACGACGCAACCGCCTCGGGAGCAGCCGGCGATGGTGAAGCCACCACTTCAGGAGCAGCAGACGGGGCGACCGAGGAGGCCGTAGCCCCGTAGCTGGTGTCCTGTTTTTGTTGTCTGAAATTATTTTGTTAGTCCAACAGTTCCACCCACTAGGGGGTGTAATGAACCTCGGTCGTGGGCCAATGCATTTTGAATGTATGTATTCAGCATTATATTCGTATTGCCATGCGTGTTGTTTTATATCTTTATCTTTTGGTTCCTAGTTGACTTCTTTTTCTCCAATCCCTGTATTCCCAAGTTTCCACCCCGCCAGCCCGACAGCCGGGAGCCGTTCTGTGACTGGGTTGAGGTTTCTGGCCTTAGAATACAAGACTTAGATTTTTCGAAGCCATCAAGACTTAGAGATTCAGACATAAACCAGCAGAGGCCGGCTAGAATGAGATCATAAAATAGATCAAGCCAACCCGAGCCGGCAACCTTTTTGTAGTCAAACTTTGCATGCATCTGGCCTTACCTGGCGTCGCCTCGCTAGCCGGACGGCCGGGAGCCGGTCTGCAACTGTTACGAGGTGACCAGGGATCGGTCCGACGTACACTATGTGTTCTTCTACAATGCAAGGAAGGCGTCCGGGCGGCTAGCGAGCCCCCGAGCTTATTAGAGCCAGCAAGGGGCATCACGGAGTGCACTCTAGATATGAACTTAAAAAGAAGCATGAGGCATGCTATTTTCATTGCATTCATTGGGAAACCCTGAAGAGGGAGAAAGATACATATGTGCATGCTCTTGCCGTGTTTGATACTTGCCTTCTAGCAGTAGAACGGGCGAAGCAATGCCGTGTTCCATGGATGTTTCGTCTCCTGGCCGGAGTCGTCCCTCTTGCGCTTCCTTGGCTTTTGGGCATCGATCAAGTAGTATGCGTTATTGTGCAATGCCCTACTGATGATGAAGGGTCCCTCCCATGGTGATGAGAGCTTGTGCTGGCTGCTAGTGTGCTGGATTCTTTTGAGGACAAAGTCTCCCTCTTTGAAAGAGAGAGGCTTGATCTTCTTGCTGTGGTAGTATCTCAGCTTCTGTTGATAGATGCCCGTCCACCTCAAGGCCAAGTCCCTGCTTCTTCTAGGAGATCCACACCATCTTCTCTTGCCTCCTTCGCCTCCGTTTCTGTGTATAGGGTGACCCGAGGCGAGTCGAACTCGATATCCGTAGGAATAATAGCCTCGGACCAGTATACAAGGAAGGACGGAGTGAAGCCGGTCGACCGGTTGGGCATGGTGTGGAGGCTCCATAGTACAGCCGGCAGTTCTTCGATCCAGCAGCCGGCTGACCTGACAAGTGGTGCCACCAGTCTTGGCTTGATGTCGGCCAGGATCAGGCCGTTGGCCCTCTCCGCTTGGCCATTTGACTGGGGATGTGCCACCGACGCCAAATCGAGCCGGATGCCTACCTTGGAGTAGTAGAGTGCTAGAGCGCCTTCGGCGAAGTTGGTGCCGTTGTCGGTGATGATGCTGTGGGGGACGCCATATCAAACAGAGATGTCTGTGATGAACTTGACAGCCGTGGGGCCATCAAGCTTCTTGATAGGTCTGGCCTCGATCCACTTGGTGAATTTGTCGACGGCTACCATGAGATGGGTCATGCCACCAGGAGCCGTCTTGAAGGGCCCCACCATGTCCAACCCCCAGACGGCGAAAGGCCATGACAGGGGGATGGTTTTGAGGGCTGAAGGCGGCATGTGGCTCTTTGCGCTGAAGAATTGGCAGCCTTCGCATTTATCGACTAGATCCACGGCCTCCTCGAAGGCCGTGGGCCAGTAGAATCCGTGGCGGAATGCCTTGGCCACCAGGGATCTACAGGCGGCATGATGCCCACACACCCCCTGGTGAATGTCTGTGAGGATCTTTTGTCCCTTTTCTGATTCGACGCAGCGCTGGAACACGCGAGTCACGCTACGCCGCACTAGCTCGCGATTGATGATGGCATAGGCTTCAGATCTGCGCTGGATCTGCCTCGCCTCCGCCTCGTCTTGAGGAAGCTCGTCGCGAAGGAGGAAGGCCAGGATGGGTTGAGCCCATGACGGAATTGACACAAGGGCTGGCTCCGCCTCGACCTGACTGTTAGGGGCTTCTGCAGCCCCCGCCCTTGATGAAGCAGCATTCGTGGGCTCAAGATGAGGTGTCTCTGGTGCTGTCGTGGAAGCTGGCTTGCCGTCTACCTCCATGACGTCCACCCATTGGGTGTCGAGATGATAGGATTCGAGGCAGGGCGGAGCCGGAGTTGTTGTTGTAGCCGGTGCCGCTATTGGAGTCGGCATGACCAGCGTAGCCGGCACAGGAGATGTAGCCGGCGTAGCTGGTGGAGCCGACGGCACTTGCACCAAAGATTCAGCCGGTGCCGTAATTGGAGTCGGCATAGCCAGCGTAGCCGGCACACGAGCTGTAGCCGACATAGCTGGTGGAGCCGACGGCGCTTGCATCGTAGAATCAGCCGGCACGAAGATCGGTGCCGACTCTGGAGATGGCTTGATATACGGCTTGTAGAGTTGCTCGAGGGAGACGCCGGCTGGGATAGCCTGTCTCATGGAGCCAATTTTGGCCAGTGTATCAGCCGCCTCGATGTCTGCTCTGGGAACATGGTGGAACTCGCAGCCCTCGAAGGGGCCGCTGAACTGCTGGATGAGGAAGCGGTAGCTTGCCATGTTGGCGTCCCTAGCGTCCCATTCGCCAGAAACTTGCTGCACCACCAAGTCTGAGTCGCCGAAGCATATGAGCTGCCGGATGCCAATCTCCTTGGCGAGCCGGAGGCCGTGAGCCAGTGCTTCGTACTCGGTGACGTTGTTGGAGGCGGCGAAGTGGATCTGGAGAGCATACTTGAGCTGGTCTCCTTTCGGAGATGTCAAGATGATGCCGGCTCCTAGACCGGTCCGCATCTTTGAGCCATCGAAGTGCATCCGCCAATGCATAGAGTCTGGAGGTGGCGGCTCGAACTGGGTTTCGGCCCAGTCGACTAAGAAGTCGGCCACCACTTGAGATTTGATGGCGATGCGAGGCTTGTAGCGGATATCGTGGTCCGCCATGGCGATAGACCACTTGGCGGTCCTGCCCGTTGCATCACAGTTTCCCATGATTTCTGAAAGTGGAGCAGTGCTCACCACAGTGATAGCATGCTCTTGGAAGTATTGCTTCAACTTCTTTGCAGCAAGGTAAACGCCATAACACATTTTTTGGTAGTGGGGATAGTTCTGCTTGGAGGCGGACAAGACCTCGCTGAGGTAGTAGACATGTCGTTGTACTAACGGTACCTTTCCCTCCTTCATGCATTGAACTACCAACACTACACTAACCACGCGAGTGGTCGCTGCAATGTACATGAGTATGGGTTCCCTTTCAGCCGGCGCTGCCAAGATTGGCAGACTCGAGATGACCCGCTTGAGGTCGCGGAAGGCTTCGTCCGCCTGGTCGTTCAACTCGAATTTTGTCGTCTTCTTCATGAGCTGGTAGATTGGAAGGGCCTTCTCACCGAGTCGGTTGACGAACCGGCTAAGGGACACCAGGCAGCCGGCGAACTTCTGGACGTCTAGGATCCGAGCCGGCCGCACCATCCGCTCGATGGTGCCGATCTTCTCGGGGTTCGCCTAGATGCCACGAGCGGACATGAAGAACCCCAAGAGTTTGCCGCCAGGAACCCCAAAGACGCACTTCTTCGGGTTGAGCCGGATCTTGTACTCGCGTAGGTTGGCGAACGTCTCCCACAGATTGTCGAGGAGGCTGAAGTGCTGCTTCGTCTTGACGATGATGTCATCCACATAGACGTGGATGTTTCTGCCGATCTATGGCAGTAGGCACTGCTGCATGCAGCGTTGGAACGTCGCACCAGCGTTCTTCAGACCGAGCGTCATGGTGGTGTAGCAGTAGGCCCCAAAGGGCGTGATGAAGGAGGTCTTCAGGCGATCAGCTGGATCCAGCTTGATTTGATGATAGCCTGAATAAGCATCAAGAAACGACAGCAGTTCGCAGCCTGCAGTGGAGTCGATCACTTGATCTATCCTAGGCAACGCGAAAGGGTCTTTCGGACAGGCCTTATTCAAGCTAGTGTAGTCGATACACATTCGCCAGGTGTTGTTCTTTTTCAGGACCAGGACTGGACTAGCTAACCAATCCGGGTGGAAGACCTCCATGATGAAGCGGCTGCAAGGAGCCGGGTAATCTCTTCTCCAATTGTGCGCCGCTTCGCCCATCTCTTCTCCAATTGTGCGCCGCTTCCCCTCGGTGAAGCGGCGCAAAGGTTGTTTTACCGGCTTTCCATCCGGTAGCACGTGAAGTTTGTGCTCGGCATACTTCCTCGGAATACCCAGCATGTCCTTGGGGGACCATGCGAAGATGTCCCGATTCTCACGGAGGAAGTCGACGAGCTCACCTTCCTAGTTGGGGCTGAGGCCAACCCCAATGGTGACGCATTGCTTGGGGTTCGCAGGGTCGAGTGGCACCTACTTGGTCTCTTTGGCCGGCTTGAAGGAGCCCTCGCCGGCCGACTGGGACGGAGGAGAAGGAATCGTCGGCTGCTCGGTAGCCTGGGCCACGAGCCGGTCGATCTGTCGCTTCTCCTCAGCGATCACCAGGGCGTCGGCGAGGCGGCTGCTATCTTGGGCGCACTCGAGCGACTTCTTGTAGTCGCCAACAATGGTGATGATGCCCTTTGGACCCAACATCTTCATCTTCAGGTAGGCGTAGTGCGGTATAGCCATGAACTTGGCCAGAGCCGGTCCGCCCAGCAGCGCGTGATATGGGCTGCTGAGGTCCACCACCTCGAACCATATGGACTCTCGGCGGAAGTGAGCCTTGTCGCCAAAGAGGACGTCCAACTGGATTTTGCCGATAGGTGAGCAGGACTGCCCAGGCACGATGCCGCGGAAGACAGTGTTGGTCTGCAGGAGGTCCGTCTCCTTGAGCCCGAGCTTGAGGAGAGTGTCGAGGTAGAGGATGTTCATGCTGCTGCCGCCGTCGGCCAGCACCCGGGAGAACCGGCAGGTGAGCCTCTTGGAGGCAAAGGTGGGGTCGAGGACGAGCGCATATGAGCCCGGGTTGGGCATCACCGCGGGATGGTCCACCCGGCTCCATGTGATTGGTCTGTCAGACCAATGCATGTATTGGGGAACCTGGGGAACTATAGCATTCACCTCACACCGTCTCTGGCGCAGGCTATGCTTGTCGTCACCTTCACTTGTGAAGACGACAAATGCTCCGTCTTGATGGGGGTGGTCATCGTGGAGGCGGCCGTCGTTGCGAGGCGGCGGCGGTGGAGCCGAAGCAGGACCAGGAGCCGATGCATGAGGCGCAGCCTGTGCACCTGGGGCAGCCGACAACCCATCCCCTTGCGAGAGCCGGCGTGCGAAGCTGCACTGTCGAAGGGTGTGGGTAGACGGCTGTGCCCCAGAATGTATCTTGCAGGGGGCGTCAAGCACTTGCTCGAAGGTCTGCTTGGGCAGCCAGTTTGCGTTTCCCCTGTTGGGACGCTTTCGCTGAGGGCCGGCTTGAGGAGCCGACGTCTCGCCCTCCACGTTGGCTGCCAACTTGTTGTTGGAGCGCGAATCCATCTGATCCGCCTTGCGCTTGTTGTTGTTCTGGCCGCCTCGACCGTCCCCGGCCGGCTTGGGAGTAGCCGGCATGGGGACAGCCTTGTCCGAGGCGGTCACCTTGACTCGCATCGCCGAGTCGGCCGTGGCGTACTTGTTCGCCTTGGCCATGAGTACCGCCAGAGAGGTGGGCTCGGAGCACATGAGCTTGTGCTTGAGGAGGGTGCCGTCTTGGCAGCCGTGAATGAAGTACTGGATGGCTTGTATCTCATGCACTCCCTCGCAGGAGTTGCGGAGCTCCGTCCATCGAGTGACGTAGTCGTGAAGGGGTTTGTCGGGCCTTTGGACGCACATGGCTAGCTCGCGAGGCCGGCCAGGGCGCTTGTAGGTGCCAGTGAAGTTGTGGACGAACGCCTCCTCGAAGTCCACCCATGAGTTCACGCTGCTGGCTGGAAGGCTGTTAAGCCAAGTCCGAGCAGAGCCGACCAACATGAGTGGCACATAGCGGACTGCTACGCGCTTATTGCCCCTGGCTATGCCGACAGCTGTGGTGTAGTCGATCAGCCACTCCTCTGGCTTGGCAGTGCCATTTTACTTGGGCGTGTCCCGAGGCAAGGTGAAGCCTCGGGGGAATGGCTACCCTCGGATCCGGGGGCCGAAGCAGGCCGGACCGATGGGACCGTCCTCCTCCAGGAGGGCTGACTGGGCCAGGGTGATGAGACGCCTGCGGGCGTCCTGGTCACCCTGGGGAATGCGAGCGTCGATTCGAGCCGCGAGCGAAGAAGCACCTCACAAACCGGAAGCGTGGGTCCTCCCTGGACGAGGAACCTCACACGCCGAGTCGCTGTCGTCGCCTCCGCGACGCCTGCTCAAAGTATGCTCGCTCTGGCACTGGGAGCGCCGGTCTTGACTTCCCTCGCCCCTCCGACCGGAGGTGCGATGCGAGGAAGATCCCTCCGCGTGGTGTTGACCGCTAGGGTTGCGACACGCTCTGGGGTTGGGTCCCAGAGACTCTGACTAGGCCTGACCAGGGTCAAGCCGCGTCTGCTGTTCGGTTGCCGGCGTCAAGGAGATCCTTGACCCGCTTCTCCTGGAAGGCGCGCTCCTCGCCCTCCAAGCTTGTCATTTCTTCCATGGCCGCCTACGCCGCTCGCAAGTTGGCCACAGGGGTCTCGTCGGTGGGCTGGTTGCCGCCTAAGATCTCAGCAATGAACCGGCCGCGGTCGCGGACCGATCCAAGCCGGCTAGGGGCCTCGGAAATCGGAGTCAGGCCGTATGCGGAGTTATACTCGCGCTGCGTGGCCTCCATCCGACGCTTTGCCGAGGCGATGGCAATGCCCTCCTCCAAGATATGCTTGTGAGCCTCCTCAAGTGAGGCTCGAGCGTCGTTAGGGTTTGCGGAAGCGGCGATGGGTGTCTTCAGGCCGGCGAGAGCGTCCTGAAGAGTGTCAGCGGTGACAACAGCAGGCTCACCAGCGTCCGCTGACGCCTTGCCATGAGCCACGCTGGTGCCAGCGCCGATAACCATCACCTCCACGACGTTGGAGACGGCGGCGACATGGTACGGGGTCATGAACCCCAGCGACGGCGAAGGGCCATCCAAGACGAGTATGTTGCTGGGGTACACGTCCTGTGCATGCATCTCAGCGATAGAGAGCCTGCTGAAGCTGGCGCATAGCTCAAAGTCGAAGTCCTCGCCGAAGTAGCAAGGACCGTCATTGAAACGCAGGTCGCTAAAGAGAACGCTGAGGTTCTCCATAGCAGCGACGACGATGCTAGGAAGTGCCTCGCCATCGGAATCTTCGTCCGAATCCGCATGGCGGACGGGGACATCGATCATCATCGGTGTTGCCTCATCGAAAGCGGGCTCCACGGGCATGCAGATCGATCCGGATGCGATGCGTCCGGTGGTGTAGGTGCGGGTCCCCGCCCAGCGCGTAAAGCCAGCCGATCCCGCGATCGGCCCCACGGTGGGCGCCAAATGTCCGTGAATACTCACAACATATGCCATAGGTAGGCTAAAGTCGGTGAGAACCGAAGGGACAATGGAGGGCGCTGGGGACGAGGTTGGTACAAGCATGGAAAGCACGATGTACCCAGGTTCAGGGCTCTCCATAGAGATAAGACCCCTAGTCCTGCCGGAGTGTATGATGTATATGGATAGATTACAAGGTTGCTCCTGGAGCTGTGTTGAGGAGGAGGAAGAGGGGAGCAGTTGGCTCGTCTGTGCCCCTCTCTATGTGGTTGGTGGGTGTGAAGTGTTGTTCGACCGACCCTCTGCATGGAGGGCGACCGGGGGGTTTTATAGACGAACCCACCGGCATACAATATGGATAATTGGAACAAGAGTGGGACCCGGCTGGCAGCCTCGCCGGCTGGCCAGGGGGCCCACGAGGGTCTTGTCTTGTCGCTAGAGGGGCCCGCCGGCTGCATGGTCTCGTCTGACGGTGGGACCCGTTGACTGGCCAATGAAGCTCTCGCGTAAGGTTGACGCCGAGCACGCGCTGTCGTCTGGCGTCGTCCAGCGAGATTCATCATGGGCAGTTAGTACAACCGCCTCCACTATTCCCCACGCCGAGTGCAGTAATGGAGTAGTAGTTTGACGGTCCGATACTATGCTTGGTGATGGATCAGAGCCGGGGTAGGTCAGCGGCGTGGCCGCCGACGCTCGTACCTGCCGGGCACTCCGATCTAGTACCTTTGCTGACGCGTAGCTACCTTTAATCATAGAGTCTCGTCATGACCTACGATCTATGTGACATGAGATCCCCGGCCGGCTAGCCTGCTTGGCTAGCCGGCTTGGGCACGGCCGCCTCGTTCCTAGCCGGCTGGCTTGGCCAAGACGGTCAGGAAGAGGTAGTCGTCTCGCCTCTAGCCGGTAGGGGTTTCCTGGCCGGCCAAAGAGTGGGCCACCTCGTCCTCCTGCCGGCAGGTGCAGCCTAGCCGGCCAAAAGACTTGGGCCTTGGGAAACGGTACTTGGTGATATCCTTTGGGCAGGAAATGAAGGAGCAGGCTCGATGAGGCTACCCCGGGGTTATCCCCCCGACACTTCCAGAAGGTGGTGGAGACGCTGGAGGCCAGCGTCTCCCTCGTGGAGGAGGACAACACGTCTGATGTGCACGAGCTTCTGGGCCTTGCCTTAACGCTCGTCTTCTCCAACCTGTGCCGCCTCATCCCACAGCTTGATCTCCAGCGCGTCATCAAGCCAGTGCCTGCTGAGTTCCGGCGTATTCTCCAGGACGAAATGCACCCAAGCATGGACGCTCTGGTGGAGCAGTACATCCGGGTGCCCGTCTTTAGTGAGGAGGAAGGCTCCGACGCTGAGCCTGCCGGTGCCAAGGGCGGTGTCGGCGGCCTCTCCACCTAGGCATCCCCCATCTTTTGTTTTCCTGCCCGTGTAATGTTGGACCATGAACGCTGCCGTGTCAGGCGTTAGACTTTTGTATGTCACCTTCGCCATTCTTCTTTTTTCCGTTCGCTCTTGAATCGATGGCTTACTTGGTGGTAGTCGTTGCGGCTTGGCTTCCTTGCATAGGGCCCGTCGCTGACCCAACCATTGCTCGGGGGCAACGACGGCCAGGGCCCTCAGGAGGTCCCATCCTCCCGAGGCATCGTTTGTGCCGCTGCACGCTTGGTTGATGGCCTTATTCCTTGCCGCAGCTTAGTCCTTAGTCCCTCGATCCTGTCGTTAGTACGCGTGTTTTTAATTCATTCTTGGTTCAACACGAAACCAGATGGCCCCCGTCTGGGTCTGCGGGGTACTTAGCTCGTGGGTTTGCGTCGATCCCTTCCGAAGCTCCTCCTGAGTAGCTCCTGCTTTGTCGGTGGGATGGGGTGGAGCCCATTCGGCACACTATGTCTGCGGGTCCCGGTCCCGCACATTTCCATGCCTCCGTGAGGAGCAACCCGTTACCAAGGTTATTCCTCACGGGGCAAAGCCCCGACGCCCTGGGTGCCGACATGGGCGACACCTAGTTCGTCGAGTGGCTTTGTGACCAGTAACGCCCCTAAGGCATGTTGCTCAAGAGCCCCCCTTGACACTCAAGCCACTCTACGTCAACAAGCCCCGGTACCGCATATTTCCCCACCGCCGTTAGGTTCGGCGCACTTCACGTGGCAGGGCCCTGCCGACCCCGGAACTGACCGAAGCTCTAGGACGATACCAGGGGTGGCGAGTGGCCTTATGACCGGTTAGGCAACTTAAGTGGTGCCCAGGAGCCCCCTTTGGCGCTCAAGCGATTCCCCATTCCATCCCTTTTGTCATCGCCCCACGGCGCCCTGAGGCCTCCCGAGACTCTTTGTGGTGGTATCGTGCTTCGATCTGGGCCTCTGAGCGGGGTTCGACCATTGAAAATGTTTTCCCCTGGGGCGGAAAGTCCTTGCTTTCACGGTCCTTGGCGCCTAGGGGTGGTGCGGAGCGTTTAGCTCCTCATAAAATGTCATCCAGAAAAGGAGGCTTTAAAGCCGATGAAACGAGAAACTGAAAGAGAAAATTCCGCCCCCTTTTCGTTTTTCATACATCAACTTTTGAAATCCACAAATTTAAGTCCAGCACAGGATAATTCAAGTTCCAAGAAGAAGCAAGCAAACGCTGCCTCCGGCACCTAGGCTAATCTCCGCTGCCATCTCCCCCCAGCGCAGAGCATAGGGCTTCATCTATGTGTGGGAGAGACCCCTCCGTGTCCTCGGGGGGGGGGGGGGGGGGTATACAAACGCAACTCGTTATTACGTCAGAGTGTCATGGGATGAAGTAGGGTCCGGAAGGATTGAAGGATGATGCAGAGGTGCCACGGGTTGATGCACGTCCCGTGGGGACTGTAGGGCGAACGCGAGGGCGCTCCAGCTTCGCGATGTTTCCTCCTTGGGGGCAGTTTTCACCTGATCCCTTTTGTAGATGGGGCCCTTCGAGGCCCCGCCCGCTCCTTCTCCTGAGACTTGTTGAGGGCTTTTCAACTTCTCTACGTCGGCAGGTCCCAGTCCCGTGCATTTCCCGACCATCGTTGCATACGAACGCAGCTACGGGGTCAAGCCCTGCCACCCCTGATAACGACCGAATGTCCGTGGATGGCATCAAGGGTGGCAGGTGGCCTTATGACCGGTAAGGCTCATGAGGCTCGATGATCAGGAGCCCCCTTTGACGTTCGAGCGAACCGCCCTTCCTTGTGAACGAATGGACGAACACAACTATGGTGTCAAGCCCTACCACCCCTGATAAGGATCGAATGTCCGTGGACGGCATCAAGGGTGGCAGGTGGCCTTATGACCGGTAAGGCCCCTGAGGCTCGATGCTCAGGAGCCCCCTCTTGATGCTCAAGCGGCCCCCATTTCATCATGTTGATTGTGGCCTTGGGAAGCCACGGGGCCTCCCTAGGCCCCGCAACGGGGCGATGCACACCGGCCGGAGCCCCCGAGTGGGGGGGAGATAGATCGCCCGAAGATGCAAGCAAGGTAAGATGTCAGATCGCCGAATGGATGTAGCAGAAGTTATGGGAGCGTGCGTAAATGATATGATGGGTAGAGGTGTGCCCTGAACACTTCAAGTTCATGTGGCCAGCAGACACCCCCTAGAGCAGTGAGCCCAAAAAATTACCTCGCATAGGTTCTTCGCGCCTGAGGGGCGCCTCGTGAGGCCCGGCCCTCGGCGCCCACACCAGCACCATAGTCGCCGTGGGTGACCCGTGCCACTTGTGTCTCGTTGCTTTATCTAACTCGTCCTCCTGAGGCCGGGGACCCGGTTCTTCGCAGTTTCTCCGCGGGGGCGGCGGCTGGCGTCACGCCCCGCGGCTTGGGGGCGCCTCCCCGCCCTAGGGTCCGGCTCAAGGGGGACCCAAGAGAATTCCTTACTCCTCAGGAGGACTAGCGCATGGGGTGGACGCTTGAGGCTCTTCCTCGACGGGAGGGTCAGGTGGTGTTACATAACACGGTACGTAAGGCTCCATGTAGGTGTTTGATCGACCTCCAAGGTCTTTCAGCAGCGCGACGGTGGCGGTCCCTCTCCGCAGCGGACTGTTGGAAATATGCCCTAGAGGCAATAATAAATTAGTTATTATTATATTTCTTTGTTCATGATAATCGTTTATTATCCATGCTATAATTGTATTGATTGGAAACACAATACTTGTGTGGATACATAGACAAAACACTGTCCCTAGTAAGCCTCTAGTTGACTAGCTCGTTGATCACAGATGGTCAAGGTTTCCTGGCCATAGGCAAGTGTTGTCACTTGATAACGGGATCACATCATTAGGAGAATCATGTGATGGACTAGACCCAAACTAATAGACGTAGCATGTTGATCGTGTCATTTTGTTGCTACTGTTTTCTGCGTGTCAAGTATTTGTTCCTATGACCATGAGATCATGTAACTCACGGACACCGGAGGAATGCTTTGTGTGTATCAAACGTCGCAACGTAACTGGGTGACTATAAAGATGCTCTACAGGTATCTCCGAAGGTGTTCGTTGAGTTAGTATAGATCGAGACTGGGATTTGTCACTCTGTGTGACGGAGAGGTATCTCGGGGCCCACTCGGTAATACAACATCACACACAAGCCTTGCAAGCAATGTAACTTAATGTAAGTTGCGGGATCTTGTATTACGGAACGAGTAAAGAGACTTGCCGGTAAACGAGATTGAAATAGGTATGCGGATACTAACGATCGAATCTCGGGCAAGTAACATACCGAAGGACAAAGGGAATGACATACGGGATTATATGAATCCTTGGCACTGAGGTTCAAACGATAAGATCTTCGTAGAATATGTAGGATCCAATATGGGCATCCAGGTCCCGCTATTGGATATTGACCGAGGAGTCTCTCGGGTCATGTCTACATAGGTCTTGAACCCGCAGGGTCTGCACACTTAAGGTTCGACGTTGTTTTATGCGTATTTGAGTTATATGGTTGGTTACCGAATGTTGTTCGGAGTCCCGGATGAGATCACGGATGTCACGAGGGTTTCCGGAATGGTCCGGAAACGAATATTGATATATAGGATGACCTCATTTGGTTACCGGAAGGTTTTCGTGCATTACCGGAAAAGTTTCGGGCTCATCGGTAGTGTACCGGGAGTGCCGGGAGGGGTGCCGGGGACCATCGGGAGGGGTGTCACGCCCCAAGGGGTCTCATGGGCTATGGGAAGAGATAAACCAGCCCCTAGTGGGCTGGAATAAGTTCCCACTAAGGCCCATAAGGTTTGAGAAGGAAAAAACACAAGGTGGAAAGAGTTTCCAAGTGGGAAGGTGGAATCCTACTCCAAGTAGGATTGGAGTAGGACTCCTCCACCTCCAATTTCGGCCAAACCTTTAGGTTTTGAGGCTGCCTCCTCCCCTCCCTCCCACCTATATATACGGAGGTTTTAGGGCTGATCTGAGACGACTTTTCCACGGCAGCCCGACCACATACCTCCACGGTTTTTCCTCTAGATCGCGTTTTTGCGGAGCTCGGGCGGAGCCCTGCTGAGACAAGGTCATCACCAACCTCCGGAGCGCCGTCACGCTGCCGGAGAACTCTTCTACCTCTCCGTCTCTCTTGCTGGATCAAGAAGGCCGAGATCATCGTCGAGCTGTACGTGTGCTGAACGCGGAGGTGCCGTCCGTTCGGTACTAGATCGTGGGACTGATCGCGGGATTGTTCGCGGGGCGGATCGAGGGACGTGAGGACGTTCCACTACATCAACCGCATTCACTAACGCTTCTGCTGTACGATCTACAAGGGTACGTAGATCACTCATCCCCTCTCGTAGATGGACATCACCATGATAGGTCTTCGTGCGCGTAGGAAATTTTTTGTTTCCCATGCGACGTTCCCCAACACGGGGGGAGGTCCCCCCGGTCATGGACCTCCGCACGAAGTCGCTTGCTCCTGCTGGCGTCGTAGTTTGTCCGTGCCGCCGCCTCCACTGCACAGTGGCTGCGCCTGAGGGAGCGCTCCCGCCTAGCCGCCCCGGGTTGTCGGGGCCTGACCTGGTCTTGGTGATGCACTCCGGTGTGTGCATCGAATGTCCTGCCATTCTCTTCCCGCACCTGGTGGTTGCGGCATGCTGCGCCTCGAGGCCGGCCACCAGAATCTGGAGGAGGAGGAGGGCAGCATGCGACAAGTCTCTCTCGTCCCTGCCCAGCGCAAGAGGGGACTCGTCGCTTGCAAGCCCGGGGACCGGCACGAGGTGCGAGCCCCTGGCGCCCGGTGCCTGCGGCCTTGAAAAAGAGTGGGGTTGGATGGCCTTCTAGGCGATGGCGGTCTCCTCCGTGATGTGCTCCACCCAGGCGTCGAAGCCCCCTTGCGTCGGTCGATGGCGGAGCATCTCGCTTGCCATCTGCAGCGCGTTGTGCGCGCCGAGGTACCCGAAGTTGATGCGGCGCGTCGTGGATGCTGGGGGCGCCGCCTAACCGCCGTGCGCCTGGGTGGCGCGGGTGGTTGCAACGGTGGAGATGATGTTGGCGATGTGGTACAAGTCGCTTGGTACTACAATGCCAGTACACGTGCTTTCGATCGCTTCGGTATGACGATTGGAAGCCAGCTCGATGAGTCTTGAAGAAGCTTGTTGGGCACCGGTCATCAGAGCAGAGGGGCTTAGGGAAGATGAAGATCGGAGAAGACCATGACACGTGTCCTATCTGGCACGCCAAATGTCGGATTTCGGGCTCCGCAAAACCCTAAAGATTCAAACTCAGGGGCGTGTACGAAGATCTCTCACGGGCTCGCCTCACCTAACTTGCTACTTGCTGGGGATGGCAGAGAATTCACTCGATGTTGAGGAAGACATAGAACACGGCAGTTTACCCAACTTAGGGCTGCTGAGAAGCATAATACCCTACTCCTGCTTTGGTGGATTGCCTCTCGTGGAGGTTGGTGGATGAACTAGTATAGTGTTCAAGGGCCTCCGGAGATTTGGTGGCCTTTGTGTGGTGCAGGTGGGCGGATGAATGAATCCCCCCTCTATGAAGTAACCTACTCTCTATATATAGTGGCGGCCCAGGTCCTCTTCCTTTATCGCGTCAGCGAGAAGGGATCTCACAACGGCCAATTTTAAAGGGGGACAGGGGAACATGCTTCCCATATCCAAAAGTAGTCTATGCCTGCAAAGTGACTGCCAACGCAGCAGGGACGGGTCCAGGGATGACGTCCGTCCTGCTGGTGGGTGGTGGTGTCCTTGTTGCACCTGAATGGAAACCTTTGGGAGATGCCTTGAAGACCTGTGTGCGTCCTCGACCCCTTTGCACTAAAGGGGAAACTGCACCGTCCTGTTGTTTGCTGCTCGCGTGTCCTTCCTTCGCATCATCCTTGACTCCTCAGGCCAGGTCTCGCCTCGGAATATCCGCCGCTCCGGAGGGGTCCTGGCGAGGCCCCATGTGGGTCTTGATGTTGCTCCCCCTCGCGAGGCTTGGCCCCTCACGAGGACCTTGCCTTGAGTGGTGCCATGCCCGATTGTGCTTGCTTGATGTAGTGAGACAGCCCTAGGCCACAGGCAGGCAGTTCTGGGTACCCCCATTCCCAGAACGCCGACAGCATCCTCTCTATCCACCAGATGAATCCTGTAGATTAGAGAACTAGGAAGTTTTTAGGGTTAACTGTCCGCAGACCCCATCTCGGTGACTCCCAGTTGCAAAACTCAGTGCTACCGGTTTTGAACCTAGGGTTCCTGAGAATGGACTTGGTGAGACCGAGTTGTCATTTTTGGTTCCATCGAAATGATGACCAAGTTTCTGTTAAGGAGTTCATGTGTCCCAGAGACTCCAAAAGTTCAAAGTCAGTTCCACCGATATGTGTTCTGCAGAAAGTTAAAACTAAGGATTTCTGTGTTAAAATTTTCAAAAACATATGAATATTGTGATGCTCATCCTTTCTGCCTTTCCTATATCCACTTCACAGGTTTTGCTATTTGTTGCTGAGTTTGTGCTTGCCTGTCAGATATGTTTGGTTCAGAAGATAGTCAAAATGACTCCAGAGAGCAAAGTGTTGAGATGAACTCAGGCACTAGTCCAGAGAAGTCTGCATCTGACCCAAGTTCTCCCTGCTCTCATGGTTTTCCCAAGGCAGCCACCAGGCAGAGGAAGAACATGGTTTCTGATGAAGAGGACTTAGAATATATGACAGAGGAAACTTCAGCTCCTTCAAAGGCTCCAAGGAAGGCTGTCAAGAAAGTAACTGCTACTCCTACTGGTTTGTGAGCACCTAAATATGCCAGGAAGAGCACAACACTATCCAGTAATGTAACTGCCAAGAAGGATGGTGCGAAGAGGCCCAGGAAGAGAACTGTTCATCTTGTTGGAAGAAAGACTTCAATGTATGAAGACCCAGAAGATGCCGAGGAATAAGCTCCTGAGGAGATCCCAGTTCCTCCCAAGAAGAAGAAACTGAGGCTGCTAGAAATAGGCCACCACTAGTTACAATGCTCACAATTCAAGCTGAGCAAATGACATTTCTAGTTAGCTGTGTCCAAGGCATGGAGAAGAAAATCCAGGAGATACTACAAAGTCAGAAAAGCCTTGAGATAGTCGTGGAAACTAAGTTTCATGACATGGATGTGAAGGATTCTGAGTTGACAACTATAGTCAAACAAGTTCAACATGAAGTTGACTCAGTGGAGATCCCACACTCAGATGATGAAGATGATGATGAGGAGGAGGAGGAAGAGTCTCATCCTCCCACTACTACTAAGTTCAGTACCAGGCCTAGGTCAACTGTTATACTTGCTCAGGAGACAAGACAGTCATCTTCAGCACAAGCTTCAGCACCTTTAGCACCAGCTCTAGCTCGAGCACCTCCAGTATCAACTCCACCAGCTCTAGGACATTTAACAAAAGCCTTCATGGACGCTCTTTTGTGGACTCCGTCATCAGCTACCCAGAGAGACGAGTAGTTCTATACCTTTGAACTTTTTGGTAACTTGTTGCCAAAGGGGGAGAAATGTATAGATCATAGACTAAGAGAGAGAGTGAGAGAGAGAGAGAGAGCTTTTGACCTTATTTTCTCTCATTTGGTTTTAAAAACTTTGGTCTGTTGGATGACTTTATCCTATCCGTGTGATTGATCGTACGCTTTATCTCATTTGATGCTACACTATTGTCTCTTAGCTATCTTAGTGATGATCATTCACTTATCTTGTTGGTGCCATGTGCATTGCTATTCATTCCTATTTTTGTATACGCAACACCAAGATGTATGTGACATGGAAGAGTGACCCATGATCCTAATCGATTGTGCATTTGTATTCAAATGCAAATTTTAAATAATGCACAAATTTAGGGGGGGCTCTTACTTTTCACATACTTCTCAAAGCATCGATGCTAATCATTGATTATATCTGCTGTCGGAGCTTTGATCTGTATGTTGTCGTCAATTACCAAAAAGGGGGAGATTGAAAGCACAATTTCTCCCTAGGGTGGTTTTGATAATTGATCACAACATATGCATCATTGGACTAATATATTTTCCAAGTATATTTCAGAAAAAGTTAAAAAGATGTTATGGCTTAAGGTTTATGTGGAGATGCCCCTCCATGCAAGAAAGGAATAATATTGGCTCAAGCTTCAAGATAGAATACTCTTCATTTTATATTTGTGAGAAATCACATTTGAGTCCATAGGAAAGCCAATACTATTAAAAGGGGGAGAGGTAGTGAAATGAACTGATTGCACAAATGCTCAAAGTTAGCCACCAAAACACTCAGTCATTTTTCCCACATATCCACTCTATCAAGATCCACATACACAAATTCGGTGTAACCAACATTTCCATATCCGACCCACCGAGTTTGACCTGAGACAGAAACCCTAGCCATTCCCACCAAATCGGTGCAACTGAAACCCAGTTTGTGCTACCGAGTTCAGTGTGACCAACATTCTGTTGCCAAGATACACAAAATCAGAATTTCTGAGTTTGAGTATCGGTGCCACTGAGTTTGACCATCTGACCGTTAGTCACCTTTTCGGTGCCACCGAGTTTCATATATCAGTCTCACCGAGATTCAAAAGTCCACACCTTTGTGCTAGTCGGTGTCACCGAGTTTGCCCTTTTGTGTGTAATGGTTGGATTTTGGCTGCTGCCTATATATACCCCTTCACCCACCTCTCATTCGTGGGAGAAGCACTCAGAACACTCACACATTGCTAGATCCATTTTCTGAGAGAGAACCACCAACTCATGTGTTGAGACCAAGATATTTCAATCCAGTTATTTGAAACTTGATCTCTAGCCTCCCCAAACTGCTTTCCACCAAATCAACCTCTCCTACCCATGCATATTCTGTGAGAGAGTGATTTGTGTTGAGGAGACTATCTTTAGAAGCACAAGATCAAGGAGTTCATTGATCTACCACATCTATTACCTTTTGGAGGGTGGTGCCTCCTAGATTGGTTAGGTGTCGCATGGGAGCCTCCTACTTCGTGTTGTGGAGTTGAACCAAGATGTTTGTAAGGTCAGTGAGATCTCCTACTTCATGAAGATCCACTGTGAGTAAGGCTAGTCCTCTGTGGACGGAAGCCGTGGTGGAATAGACAAGGTCGCTTCTTTGTGGACCCTCCGTGGGTGGAGCCCTCCGTGGACTCTTGCAGCCATTACCCTTTGTGGGTTTAAGTCTCCAATACATGGACATACGATAGCGCCACCTATCGAAACCATGCCAAAAATCATCGTGTCAGCCTCATGTGTTTGATCTCCCTACCTTACTCCTCTACTTTACACTTGCATGTTTTACTTTTCTCTACTATACTATTAGACTTCCATGTATAGGGTGTACTTGACTTGTTATTACTGTCGTAGCTGCCTCTCAAATAAAATTGGGAAAAGGAAAAAAATATCTTGTCAAGTAATCTAATCACAACCCCCTCTAGACATACTTTCGATCCTACAACTTGCATGTCGATGCTACAGCAACCGACACGAGCCATAGGGTTATCTTTAATTTATTTTGGTGCTTGGTGATGCTTTGCTTTATCGCTAGTTCAGTAGCTTTAGTAGTACAAGCATTGTTGGCGCGACAACCTCGATGGATGCACAATGATGGCGATCATGATGATGGAGATCATGGTGTTGTGCCAGTGACGATGGAGATCATGCCGGTGCTTTGAAGATGGAGATCAAAAAGCACAAGTTCATGGCCCTATAATGTGACTTATGATTTGCATGTGATGTTAATCCTTTTTATGCACCTTGTTTTGCTTAGGATGACCGTAGCATTATAAGGTGATCCCTCACTAAAATTTCAAGATCAAATTGTGTTCTACCCGAGTGTGCACCGTTGCGACAGTTTGTCGTTTCGAGACACCACGTGATGATCGGGTGTGATAGACTCTACGTTCACATACAACGGGAGCAAGACAGTTTTGCACACGCAGAACACTCGGGGTTAAACTTGACGAGCCTAGCTTGTACGGTCATGGCCACGGAATACAAGAGACCGAAAGGTCAAACATGAGTCATATAGTAGATATGATCAACATGGAGATGTTCACCATTGAAGCCACCTCATATCACGCGATGATTGGACTTGGGTTGGTGGATTTGGATCATGACAACCTTGAACAACCTAAGGGATGTTGAGTTGAGTGGGAGTTCATAAGAAATAGGATTAACTGAACTCATTATCATGAACATAGTCAAAATGTCTTTGCAAATTATGTTGTTGATGATTAGCTTGCATTGTAGCTCCCCTGTTTTTGATATGTTCCTAGATAAAACTAAGTTGAAAGATAATTCTAGCAATTATACGGACTGGGTCCGTAAACTGACGATTATCCTCATTGTTGCATAGAAGGCTTATGTCCTTAATGCACCGCTGTGTGTACTGTCCCCATGAACGTCGTGTGTGGATGTTGCGAACATCTGACATACACATTATTGGTGACTACGTAATAGTTCAGTGTGTCATGCTTTACGGTTTAGAATTGATGCACCTAAGACGTTTTGAATGTCATGGTACATATGAGATGTTCCAAGAGCTGAAATTGGGATTTCAGGCTCGTTCCCGTGTTGAGAGGTATGAGACCTCCAACAAGATTCTTTTCCCGCAAAGTAAAGGAGAAACGCTCAATCGTTGAGCATGTGCTCAGATTGTCTGGGTGCTACAATCACTTGAATCAAGTGGTAGATGATCTTCCAGATGAGATAGTAATTGACATAGTTTTCCAAAGTCACTGTCACCAAGCTACTGAGCTTTGTGATGAACTATAGCTAACCAAGGATGAAGAATATGATCCTTGAGCTATTCGCGATGTTTGACACCGCGAATGTAGAAATCAAGAAGGAGCATCAAGTGTTGATGGTTAGTAAAACCACTAGTTTCAAGAAGGGCAAGGGAAAGAAGGGAAACTTCAAGAATGACAAGTCAGTTGTCACTCCATTGGAAAAACCCAAGGTTGAACCCAATCCCGAGATTATGTGCTTCTATGATGAGGGGAATGATCACCGAGGCGAAACTGCCATAGAGAGTTGGTAGATAAGTATATTAGAAGTATGTGTTATTTTTGTGTACTTTACTAGTACTCCTAGTAGCGCCTGGGTATTAGATACCGGTTCAGTTGATAAATGTTAGTAACTCGAAATAAAAGCTACGGAATAAACGGAGACTAGCTAAAGGCGAGGTGACGATGTGTGTTGAAAGTTTTTCCACGGTTGATCTGATCACCATTGCACGCTCCCTTTACCTTCGAGATTAGTGTTGAAACTAAATGTTGTTTGTTGTTTGCGGTGAGCATGAACATGATTGGATCGTGCTTATTGCAATATGGTTATTCATTTAAAAATAATAATGGTTACTTTGTTTATTTGAATAATACCTTCAATGGTCATGCACCTAATATGAATGGTTTATTGAATCTCGATCATAGTGATACACATGTTAATAATATTGATGCCAAAATATACAAAGTAGTAATGATAGTACCACTTACTTGTGGCACTGCCGGTTAAGTCATATTGCTATAAAACGCATGAAGAAGCTCAATGCTGATGGATCTTTGGACTCACGCGTTTTTGAATCGTTTGAGACATGCGAACCATGCCTATTGGTGTAAAAGCATGAAGAAAATCCATGCAGATGGATCTTTTGGACTTAGTTGATTTTGAATCACTTGAGACACGCAAATCATGCCACATGGGCAAGATGACTGAAGGCCTCGTTTTCTAGTGAGATGGAACGAGCAAGTGACTTATAGGAAATAATACATTTTGATGTATGGAGTCCAATGAGTGATGAGGCAAGCAGTGGATATCGTTATGTTCTTACTTCACAGATGATTTGAGCAGATACATGTATATTTACTTGATGAATCACGAGTCAGAATTATTGAAAATTTCAATTTTCAGAGTGAAGTTGAAGCTCGTCGTGACAAGAAGATGAAATGTGTATGATGTGATCGTAGAGATGAATATCTGAGTTGCGAGTTTGGTATACATTTAAGACAATGTGGAAATTGTTTCACAATTCATGCCACCCGGAACACCATAGTATGATGGTGTGTCCGAACACCGTAGTCGCGCCCTATTAAATATGGTGCATACTATGATGTCTCTTATCAAATTACCACTTTTGGTTTGGGGTTATGAATTAGAGACAACCACATCCACTTTAAATATGGCACCATTTAATTCCGTTGAGGTGACACCATATTAACTATGGTTTGGAGAAACCTAAGCTATCATTTCTTAAAGTTTGGGGCTAAAATGCTTATGTCAAAAGGCTTTAGCCTGATAAGCTCAAACCCAAAGTGGATAAATGCATCTTCATAGGATACCCAAAATAGTTGGGTATACCTCCTATCTCAGATCCAAAAGCAAAGTGTTTGTTTCCTAAAAACGAGTCCTTTCTCGAGAAAGAGTTTCTCTCGAAAGAATTGAGTGGGAGGATGGTGGAACTTGATGAGGTTGTTGAACCGTGACTTCAAACAGAGTGTAGCAGGGCGCAGGAAGTTGTTCCTGTGGCGCCTACACCAAATTAAGGAGCAAGCCAATAATGATGAGCGTGAAGCTTCGGATCAAGTTACTACCAAGCCTCGTAGGTCGAAAATGACATGTACTGTTATGGAGTGGTATGGTAATCTTGTCTCAAAGGTCATTTCGATGGACAACAATGAAACTGGGAGCTATGGATAAGTGATGGTGGGCCTGGATTTCGATGAATGTTTGGAGGCCATGAAATCCGAGATAGGATCCATGTATGAAAACTAAATGTAGACTTTGGAAGAACTACTTGGTGTTTTAAAAAGAAGACATGCGATAATGGTAAGTGTCACCCTTTAGAAAGCTCAACTTGTTGCAAAGAGGTTTCCGACAAGTTCAAGGAGTTGACAACGATGAGACTTTCTCACTCGTAGCGACGCTAAAGTCTGTTGGAATTATGTTGCCAATTGCTGCATTTTTCAATTTTGAAATCTTGCACATGGATGTCAAAACATTGTTTCCTCGACGGTTTTCTTGAGGAAAGGTTGTGTGTGATACAACCAGAAGGTTCTGTCGATCCTAAGGATGCTAACAAGTATGCACGCTCCAGCGATCCTTCCATGGACTAGAGAAAGCATCTCGGAGTTGGAATATACGCTTTGATGCTCAAAGCTTTTGGGTTTATACAAAGTTTTTGAGAAACTTGTGTTTCCAAGAAAGTGAGTGGGAGCACTATAGAATTTCTGATGAATATATGTGGTTGACATATTGTTGATCGGAAATGATGAAGGATTTATGGAAAGCATATAGAGTTGTTTGAAAGGAGTTTTTCAAAGGAAAATCCGTATTAAGCTACTTGAACATTGGGCATCAAGATCTATAAAGATAGATCAAGACGCTTGATAAAACTTTCAATGAATACATACCTTGACAAGATTTTGAAGGAGTTCAAAATAGATCTGTCAATGAAGGAGTTCTTGGCTGTGTTGTAAGGTGTGAATTTGAGTAAGACTCAAAGATCGACCCCGGCAGAAGAAAGATAATGGATGAAGGTCGTCCCCTATGCCTTAGTCGTAGGCTCTATAGTATGCCATGTTGTGTACCGCACCTGATGTGTGCATTGCCATGAGTCTGTCAAGGTGTACAAGAGTGATTGAGGAATGGATCACTGGACAACAGTCAAAATTATCCTTAGTAAATTGAGAACTAAAGAAATTTTTCTCAATTATGGAGGTGATAAAAGAGTTCATCGTAAAGTGTTACGTTGATGCAAGCGTTCACACCAATCCGGATGACTCTAAAGTAGCATACCGGATTCGTATAGTGAAGCAATCATTTGGAATAGTCCAAAATGAAGCGTGGTAGCAGCATCTACAGGATGACATAGAGATTTTTAAAGCAACCACGGATCTGAAAGGTTCAGACCCTTTGACTAAAACCTCTCTCACAAGCAGACATGCTTAAACCCCAGAACTTATTGGGTGTTAATCACATAGTGATGTGAACTAGATTATTGACTCTAGTGCAAGTGGGAGACTGTTGGAAATATGCCCTAGAGGAAATAATAAATTAGTTATTACTATGTTTCCTTGTTCATGATAATCGTTTATTATCCATGCTAGAATTGTATTGACTGGAAACTCAAATACATGTGTGGATACATAGACAACATACTGTCCCTAGTGAGCCTCTAAGGACTAGCTCGTTGATCAAAGATGGTCAAGGTTTCCTGACCATAGACATGAGTTGTCATTTGATAACTGGATCACATCATTAGGAGAATGATGTGATGGACAAGATCCAAACTATGAACATAACATGTGATCGTGTCAGTTTATTGCTAGTGTTTTCTGCATGTCAAGTATCTGTTTCTATGACCATGAGGTCATGCAACTCCCGGGCACTGGAGGAATGTCTTGTTTGTATCAAACGCCACAATGTAACTGGGTGACTATAAAGGTGCTCTACAGGTATCTCCGAAGGTGTTTGTTGGGTTGGCGTGAATTGAGACTGGGATTTGTCACTCCGTATGACGGAAAGGTGTCTCTTGGCACACTCGGTAATACAACATCACAAGAAGCTTGCAAGCATCATGACTAAGGAGTTAGTCATGGGATCTTGTATTATGTAACAAGTAAAGACACTTGCGGGTAACGAGAATGAACTAGGCATGGAGATACCGACGATCGAATCTCGGGCAAGTAAGATACCGATGGACAAAGGGAATGGAATACGGGATTGATGGAATTCTTGACGTCGTGGTTCGACCGGTAAAGATATTCACAGAATATGTAGGAACCAATATGGGCATCGAGGCCTCGCTATTGGTTATTGACCGAAGAATATCTTGGTCATGTCTGCATAATTGTCGAACCCGCACGGTCTGCACACTTAAGGTTCGGTGACGATATAAGTTTAGTTGAGTTGTTATGTTGGTGACCTAAGGTTGTGAGGAATTTCGGATGAGTTCACGGACACGACGAGGAGCTCTCGAATAGTCCGGAGGTAAAGATTGATATATGGGATAATAGTGTTTGGTCTCCGGAAGGTGTTTCGGATGTTTCCCGAAATGTTTGGGTAAGAGAACACTTTATTTGGGCCAAGGGATAAAGCCCATGAGTAATTGGAAGGTGCAAACTGATTTTTGCGAACGCCAGGGGCCAGACGCCAGGGACCCTGGCATTTGGTGCCAGATGCCAAGGACCTTGGCGTCTCATCCTCGAGTCCGAGGAGGACTCTTGCCTTGCGTGCCAAATAGACTTTGAATAGGTTCTTTCTCCAAGAAATGACCCTAGGGCTCAACATATAAATCGAGGGGCAGAGCTAGCACCCGGAACACATCAATATTGCTCCAAGTCGTGTGTCGGCAACCCCGCCCCTCTAATTCATCCTCCGTCATAGTTTCCGTTGTGTTTGGCAAAGCCATGCGCAGATTGTTCTTCACCACTAGTGTCACCACGCTGTCGTGCTGCCGGAACTCATCTACTACTTTGCCTGTCTTGCTGGATCAAGAATGCGAAGACGTCATCGAGCCGATCGTGTGCTGAATGCGGAGGTGTCGTCCATTCGGCGCTAGATCGGGATGGATCATGATGGGATCGCGGGATGAATTGTGAATTGGATCGCGAAGACGTTCAAATACATCAACCACATTATTTACGCTTCTGCTTAGCGATCTAAAAGGGTATGCAAATACACTCCCCCTCTCGTAGATGTTAGTCTCCATAGACTGATCTTGGTGAGCGTAGGAAATTTTGTGTATCCCATGCGACGTTCCCCAACACTAGTCGCATAAACGGAGGCACCCGCCGACTTCCTAGCAAGAGACTGTCGTGTTCGCCCTGGCCAGACAACGTCCGCAGTGGGGTCTTCCTCCTCATCCTCGTCCTCGACCTCTAGAGGGGGAGTACGACGGACCGACTCCTATGTGTTGATCCTGCGAAGTACGCGCGTTCTCCTGCGGGTGGTACGGACCGGGGGATCCTCAAGCCCTGGCTTTGCGCCAATGTTGGCGCCCGCGACTCGGACACCACTGGTGCCGGCAGGCTCCTCTAGCTGGCCCTGTGATGGCGGTTCCTCGTCGCCCTCCCCCTCAAGTTCGTCCTCCTCCTCTTCTTCATCAAGGCCGGCGGCCCCAGAAGTGATGTCGCCTGCGCCAAGGCCCGCTTCCACGGCTCGCCGCCCAATGGATTTGGCCACCACCTCTGTGGTGGTGCGAATCATCGACCCTCCGCTCCTGATACACGCTTCCACTAGGGCGTCGAATCAAGCCTACACCGCCGCCCTTGTCGGGGGCCTACCACATGGGATCCACTCTATGAGCGTTGCACGCTGACATCATCGCCACTACCGCGTCATTGCGGGAGTTGTTGCAGAGTGGGATGATGGACAACAAAAGTATGTGACGGGGTTGTACATTAGGGGTAGCCCTACGGACCTGCTTCCCTAGGCCCACCTAGGACCCCTTACGTACATCTGTGTCCTCAAAGTCACCGGTGTAGTCTCAACCTCACTCGGTACAGCATACCGTCACTCGGCCTGCCTGGAGTCACTCGGATCACCTTGTATCAGTTAGATGCATCCTGGAACTTGGACCACAACAAGGTGAAAGCACCGAAGAGGCTGCAATGGTTAAGGACTTAATCCATCACATGAAGTGTAGTGAAGACCCATGTTACCAGTAACGCCAAGAGTTATAGTTGTCGTTTCTAGTAACTTCCCTATTTATTAGCATTAACTCACCTTGCACTGAAGCTCAGATAGTCGTGGCATGTACTATATAAGCCACTCCTGAGCTCCAGCTCAAGGGTTCAACGCCTTGTAATCTTTCATACCCCATAAGAAAACATCAGCCTTAGGGCTCGAGACGTATGGTTGTTACCACTTCCGAGTGGGGCCCGAACTCATACATCTGAGTATAACTTCTGCGCCTAGTTAGACTTCGCCCCTTCATTCATACCCCTAGGTACTATTGTCAGGGTCATTCCCACGACAGTTCGCACCCACCATGGGGCTGCATGTCTAGCAAATCCAGCACACTTGGAGATTTATCGTATTTTTCGTCAACATGATGACACTCGGCTAAGAGATCCTCTTCGGTTTCCTCAGCTTCTTCGTCGATGACCCAGCGTGGGTGCAGGATGCGCCACTGGACACCGACGCCCTCCCTGCATGAGGTACGTCACATTTTAGCGCAGTCGCGCATAGAGTCCTGATTTGGCAGCCGTCGGTGCCATACCACTCGGCACCCCCGTGCCCCGCCGCTTCTCACCGCAAGCGCTACGGTCGCTCGCGAATGCAGCGGCGGATCAAGCATGCCATGGCCAATCAGGACATTTCTGGGTAGGTGGCTATGCTCAGCTCGATGATCCCACCATCAGCCTCTTACCGTCATCAAGCGAGGAGTCACTCGGCGACTCCGACTGCGAAAGCAGCAGAGGTGCTGCCGAGATCTTGATGGTCGACACCAACAGGTGAGGCAACACATGTTTTGCCGCATAGAATTCTCTTGTGCATGACGGTGAAGAGCGTCTCCAAGGCGACGGCAACCACCATGTTCGGCAGTCGCTCACCAAGCAGCAGCGGGAGGAACTTCAGAGGAGGAGTGAACAAGGTTTCTGCACCCCCATCACCGGGAACACCCCGGAGGAGCTCGCGCTAGAGAACACGCACGTGGAAAATCTGGCCGAGCACGAGCGACTTGAGAGACTCCAGTGGTCACTCGACGCTCAAGCCGCGAGGGACCAGCCGAGCTCCAGTCGCAGTCGCAAGTAGTTGTTTCCGAACGACCGCCAGCATCACATCGAGGTGATGAGGACACCTCTGCTGAACCTGGCCACAACCACTCGAAACGATGATTCAATTCAGCTGAGTGACAACACGACCGGGGAAGGCATTCGACAGATCCACGCTCTGTTGAAGACTGCCATGCAGCAGAATTCCGCATTGTCGCAGTCGAGACATCACATTCACAGCAAGTCCGTCGAGGCAGACACCATGCAGTCGGCTCATAGCCCGCACGTGCAAAGAAGGCGCAAAAGGTCTCCTCCTCTTCCGAGTGGCTCGCATGGATACTGGAGGCAAGGTTTCCGAGACCGAAGCAGGTCACCTCCCCTGAGAAGTGGCTCACTCGGTCGTCGCCCCCATGACTGCAAGCCAAGCCCCAATTTGCGTCGTGGTAATGGGGACGACGACTACCGGGCCCTCGAGTTCAACGTTGGGTATATTATCACGCAGCACGTGGTTGATCGATCGCGAGCTGGCCGGGGAGTGTCCAGCCTCGAGTGCTTCGACCGACGCATCCGAGAGGTAGAAATCCCCTCCAACTACCGGTTGTCCACGGGGATCAAAAAGTTCAATGGCGAGTCGAAGCCAGAGACCTGGCTGGAAGACTGCCGAGTGGCTGTCCAGATCGGCAGCGGCGACGATTACGTCGCTGTGAAGCATTTGCCCCTCATGTTGGAGGGGTGTGCGAGGGTCTGGCTCAATCAGCTGCCCTCCAGCAACATCCACACCTGGGGTGATCTCGCCGAGTGTTCGTCAAGACATTCGAGGGCACATAAAAGCGCCCAGGCGGCCTAAGAGAGCTACATCATTGTGTCCAGAAGAGCAACGAGACTCTTAGGGAGTACATCCAGCGGTGGACCACACTGAACAACACCGTTGAGAACGTCACAAAGCATTATTCCATGTGCACCTTCAAAGCGGGCACTCGGTATCGGGAGCTGATTCTCAAGTTTGGCCGATCAGGGGACGAGTCCCTCAGTCAGGCCATGGAAATCGCCAATCGGTACGCGAATGGCGAAGAGGAAGACCGCCTCCGCAGAGGCAAAGGCTGAGCGAGCGAAGCCCCTCAGTGAGGCAATGTTGGGAAGAAGTAGAAGCAAAAAGGCGAACCATCGATCAAAGCCGAAGTAGCTGTTGTCCGAGGGCAGAGCCAAAATAAATCCAAGAAAAAGAAGAAGGATTGGGCTGGCAAGAAGAAGGCCGAGTCGAAGAGAAGCCTTTTGGACCAGCCATGTCCAATTCATTCTTGCAAGGACGAGGAGGGGGAGACCATCCCCTCCAAGAACATAGCTCTCGACTGCCGTCTGCTCCAGAAGGAGATGGGTGGAGAGCCCTACAGGGACAAGGAAGATGGGGACGACCCAGCGGACGCCTCCGGGTATCCGAACATTGAGGCGACACTCATGATCTTCGCTGATGTCGAGAGCAAGACCCGATTGAAGGTTATTAATCGGGAGGTGAACATGGCAACCCCGACTGTCACAAAGTACCTCGACTGAGCAAACACGGCTGTCATATTGGACCAGTCGGAGCACCCGGCCAATATAGCCACCCCCGGGAGGCAGGCGTTGGTGGTCGATCCCATGATCAATGGGTTCCGACTCCGGAAAGTCCTCATGGATGGTGGCAGCAACCTCAACATCATCTACGTGGACACTCTCAAAGCCATGGACATCCTGTTGTCCCGGCTCAGCAAGACTAACATGCAATTTCACGGGGTCATCCCCGAGAAGAAAGCCGAATCACTCGACCAATCACTTTGAGCATCGTATTCGAGAGCGAGATTTTTTTTCGCAAGGAGAGGTTAACCTTTGAAGTGGTCGACTTTCACAACGCCTATCACGCCATTGTGGGTAGGCCCGCCTACGCATCTTCCATGGCGCGCCCATGTTACGTGTATCTTAAGCTTAAGATGCCAGGGCCGAAAGGCGTGATCATGGTGACTGGCAATCGGAAGGTTGTCGACGAGTGCCTCCAGCAAGGCTCTAGGATCGCCAATGAGCAGGTCCTCACAGACGAGCTTGATGGGTACAAGAAGGCAGTGGACACCATAGTTCTGCTCAAGTTGAAGCAGCGAGCTGCTGAATCTGCTTTTTAGTCGGCCGGTGAGACGAAGCAGGTACACGTCCACCCCACTGATCTAAATGCTTTTGCGACCAACATCTCCACCTCACACGGAAAGAAATAGGAAGCCGAGCTCATCGAGTTCCTCTGTGAGAACTCGGATATCTTCGCATGGAAGCCGTCTAACATGCCGGGGGTTCCTAGGGAGCTGGCTGAGCATCGCCTCCGAGTGGACCCGAAGTTCAAACACGTCAAGGGACACCTGCGCTGCTCCTTCGTGGAGAAGCACAGGGAAATCGGCGAGGAGATCGCTCGACTCCTAGCTGTTGAGTTCATCCGCTAGGTCTACCACTCCGAGTGTTTGGCGAACGTGGTCCTGGTGCCAAAGAAGAACAATTCACTCCGAATGTGTATTGACTTCAAGCACCTCAATCGGGCCTGCCCGAAGGACCACTTCTCTGCCCCGCATAGATCAAATCAAAGATTCGACTGCCGGATGTGAACGCATGTCATTCCTGGATGCGTACTCCGGGTACCACCTGATCCAAATGTATGGACCTGACGAAATAAAAACAGCCTTCATCACCCCCATTCGGGTGTTTTTGTTACATCATGATGCCAATCGGTCTAAAAAATGCTAGAGCTACCTTCCAGCACATGGTTGAAAAATGTTTGTAGGAACAGATCAGTCGAAATATCGAAGTGTACATGAACGACATTGTGGTCAAGTCCATGAAAGGTTCCGACCTCCTGGCCTACCTCGCCGAAACCTTCACAAACCTTTGATGCTTCGCAATGAAGCTCAATCCGGCCAAATGCACCTTCGGTGTACCGACTGGTAAGCTACACGGTTTCCTTTTTTCCGAATGAGGTATCGATGCCAATGCCGACAAGATCAAAGCCATCGTTCAGATGAGATGGCCGGAGCGCATTCACGATGTGTAGAAGCTTACGAGCTGCCTTGCAGCCCTGAGTCGCTTCATCTCAAGACTCGGTGAGAAGGCCCTACCTCTTTACCGATTGTTGAAGAAATCCAACAGATTCAAGTGGATCGATGAAGCGCAGGTCGCATTCGACCAACTTAAAACTCTGCTTTCCACCCAGCCGGTGTTGGCTGCTCCGAGCAGCCGGGAGCCCTTCTCCTGTACATCGCTGCCACTAACCAAGTGGTTAGCACCATACTCACCGTAGAACATGAAGAAGCGGGCAAAGCGTACAAGCTACAAAGGCCCATCTACTACATTTCCGAAGTGCTAACCCCTTCAAAAAAAGGTATCCACACTACCACAATCTGGTCTATGGGATCTACCTGACTGTGAAGAAGGTGGGCCACTATTTTGAAGATCACTCGGTCACTGTCATCAGTTATGCTCCATTGGCAGAAATTCTGCACAATCGGGATGTAACTAGTCGAGTGGGAAAATGGGCGATTGAGCTCCTACCACTAGAGATCAAGTTTGAAGCCAAGAAAGTAAGCAAGTCTGAGGCCCTGACAGACTTTCTTGTCGAGTGGGTAGAGCAAGAGCAGCCGGCTCCAGCCGTCCTTGAGCATTAGACCATGTTCTTCAATGGATCAAAAATGCTCCATGGCTCGGGGGCTGGGGTGGTACTCGTTTCCCCCGGGGGAGATTGATTGACCTACGTGCTCCAAATCCACTTAGATTCATCCAACAGTGAGGCCGAGTACGAGGCCCTCCTGTACGGGCTCCGCATGGCTATCTCGCTCGGCATCCGCCGACTAATGGTTTATGGAAACTCGGATCTCATTCTCAACCAAGTAATGAAGGAATGGGACATCCGAAGTCCAGCAATGACACTCTATTGCAACGCGGTCAGGAAGCTAGAGGAAAACTTCAGAGGGTTGGAACTACACCATGTGCCCCGAGTCAAGAACCAAGCGACCGATGACATGGAAAAGATCGGGTCCACTCGGAAGATTGTTCCGAAGGGCGTGTTCCTCGAGCACTTACGCGCCCCTCTGTCAAGGAGGATCCCTTCACTGAAGAGCCCCCACAAGGAATTGGTCCGCCTAATCCAACTGAGATCGATGCCCCGGCCGTGGTTGACCTCGTCCACGAGATTTGGTCATCACACCCGAATGGACACAACCCTATCTAGCTTACTTGGTCCAGCAAGAGCTTCCCGAGAATGAAGAGGAAGCCCGCCAAATCGTTCGGCGGTCTAAAACTATCTAAGTACTCAGAGACAAACTGTACAGGAAAAGCATGACAGGAGTCACCCAAAAGTGCATCTCTCCGGAGGATGGACTACAAACCTACACGAGACCCACACGAGAACTTGTGGACACCATGCGTCCTCTCGGACCTTGGTGGCCAAGGCCTTCCGATCAGGTTTTCATTGGCCTCGAGCCAATGAGGCAGCAAGGGACCTGGTGGACCTCTGTGTCGGGTGCGAGTTTTACAAGAATCAGTCACACAAGCCTGCATCCGCACTGAAAACGAATCCGCTCACTTGCCCATTCGCCGTATGGGGCCTCGACATGGTCAGCCCTTTAAGCATCGGGTCGAGCGGATTCACCCACCTACTAGTTGCAGTGGATAAGTTCACTAAGTGGGTCGAAGCTAAACCCATCAAAAACTTGGACGCGGCGACTGCCATCAGCTTCATTCGGCAGATTATCTTCAAATTTGGAGTCCCTCACGACATCATCACCGACAACGGAACAAACTTCGACTCAGATGAGTTCCGCGAGTTCTATCACAACTAGGGCACCCGGGTTAACTACGCCTCTATGGCGCACCCACAGTTGAATGGGCAGGTGAAACGATCGAATGGTATGATACTTCAAGGACTGAAGCCCCGTCTAATGAGAGACCTCAAATATGCAACCCGCGCTTGGGTCAAAGAATTACCATCCATCATATGGGGTATGCGAACGACTCTGAGTCGTTCAACTAGGCATACTCCATTCTTCATGGTGTATGGGTCGGAAGCCGTTCTACCGAGTGACTTACGTCACAACTCTCCCCGAGTGGAGCAGTACAACGAACCCGAAGTTGAAGCAACACGCCAAGACAATTTGGATCTTCTGGAGGAAGAGAGGGAGCTAGCCCTCATTTGGTCCACCGCATACCAGCAAGGCCTTCAACGCTACCATGTCAAACAAGTCAGGGGCCAATCGTTTCAGGAGGGGGATCTAGTCCTGCGACTGGACCAACAGAAACCCCACACCCCCTTGGCAAGGATCATTCACCATCTCCAAAGTCCTGCACAACAGAGCTTATCGACTATACAACATCGATAACAACATGGATGAACCCAGAATCTGGAATGCGGACCTGCTTGGCAAGTTCTACACATAGAACTTTCCTTTTTCATTCCTGTAATGAATCTGAATGATTAGAAGAATAAAGTGCTTACTTTCTTCAACTACCCACACACACACTTCACTCCGATGAAACACACACCCAGTGGGTGTAAAATCCTTAACTGCGAATCTGTTTTCGCTTAAGGTAAAACCTACCTCGAGTGCGGACAATCTCCTTACTCGGGGGCTTAGCTGCAAACCAGCTTTTGCATAAGCCATGTCCGCAAGAACAAAAGCATCTTGGTAGTGAACCTGTTTCTCCCAACATAGACCCTTCCCCGAGTGATCGTGGAAAACTCCACACTCGGGGGCTTAGCTATGAACCAGCCTTCGCCTAAGTTAAAGCGATTTCGAATGAAGGCAAGATCTTCATTCTGATGCCAAGATGAACAAAAACAAACATTTCTTGGTAGCGAACCTGTTTCGCCTAAGGTAGACCCTTCTCCGAGTGATCGTGGAAACCTCCACACTCGGGGGCTTAGCTGCGAACCAGCCTTCGCCTAAGTTACAGCGGTTCTGAATGAAGGCAAGATCTTCATTCGGACGCCAAGATAAACAAAACATACATTTCTTGGTAGAGAAACTGTTTCGCCTAAGGTAAACCCTTCCCTGAGTGAGGACAACCTCCACACTCAGGGGCTTAGCTGTGAACCGGCCTTCGCCTAAGTTAAAGAAGTTCTGATTGAAGACAAGATCACCATTCGGACGCCAGGATGAATGGAACAATCATCCCAAGTAGCGATTCCGCTTTTGCCTAGGGAGAAATGATCCCGAGTGGGGACAACCTCCACACATGGAGGCTTAGCCGCGAACCAGTTTTTGCCTAAGTCACAAATGATCTCGAGTGAGGACAACCTCCACACTCGGGGGCTTAGCCACGAACCAGTTTTCGTCTAAGTCACAAACGATCCCGAGTGAGGACAACTCCCAGACTCGGGGGCTTAGATGCGAGCCGTCTTTCGCCTAAGTCACGGATCCCGAGTGAGGACAATCAGTTGTCGCCTAAGTCAAAAACAATCCCGAGTGAGGACAACTTCCACACTCGGGAACTCGGATGCGAACCAGTTTTCGGACGTGTATAAATAACCCCAAATAAAGACGACCAAGCAAATAAGATCCAAAATCAAATACGGATAAATGGGATCAACTTCATCTAAAGGTACGCAAAAGAGAGGTCCTAGAGCCCACTCGAAGTTTGGGGTTACATAAAATCACTCGGCAACCCGAGGCAAATTTAAGCTTAACTGTTTTTCCTCTGAGCATCACTTGGAGGCCGAAGATTCCACCGCTTCCATGAAGGTGTCAAGGTCGATTCCCTCTGTGATCCGTGTGGCAGCCGCCATGAACATATCCATGAAGTCTTCGAACTTGGCGCTTTTGCAGTTGACGACCCGAAGATTCTTCAGCTTCTCTTCATCCACCCCCTTGCAATGGATGCGGACGAGCGAAAGGGAAATGCTAGCGCCATCCCTTGCCGACGACTTCTTCCATGACTTGAGTTCATTGGGAATGACCTTCACACGGTTCACAACGGATTGGGCATCCTTCACAGGAGCATCTTGAGGCGCTTTTTCCTGGTCAATCTCCCCAACGGCTGATGGAAGGAGTTTGAAGCAAGCCAGTACATAATCGACGCGATCCTTCAGCCCGAGGAGAGATAAAGTAGCGCCGTCCTTCATAAGCCCTCTCTTGGGATCAAGTTCCTTCTCTATTCGCGTCATCTCTTCTTCAACATCGGCAGCAAAGGCTACACTCAACAGAAAACAACAGACGAGAAACGCCACTCGGAAATTTCAGAATGATCATGGGGAAGTATTCGGATGCTTGACATACCTTTGAGCTTCTCACAGAGTTCCACGCAGAAGAACTGGACGAACTTCTCTAGCTCAGCTTTCTTGGAAGTGGCTTTCTCGATGTTCATTTCCTACTCGGCGTAATGCTTCTTCAGCTCGGCTAGATCCACCACGGTCTTCTGCGCGCCGGCTTTCAGAAGCAGATTCTCTTCCTCCAAAGTACCAACCGTTTTGAGCTTGGCCTCAGCCGCCTGGGTCTTCTGCTAGGCATCCTTTCAAGAGGAAGCGAGTTCTTCACCCCTCTTCTCGAGGGCTTCCTTCATGGTCACTAGAGAAATGGAATTCTTTAGCCTCTTAGAAAGACGATCTGACAAGACAACCTCAGTCGGATAAGAAAAGGTAACCTAATGGAGCATCAGTCGGATGGCGAGGACATACCTTTGGCTGTTTTCTTTTCCTGCTCCGGTCGCTTGTTTTTGGCTTTCTCCGTATCGAGGCTCAGTTGGAGTTCCTGCAACTCTTTCTCCATGGTGTCATCACGTCCCACGGGCCCACAAGCAGTCTACTATCAACAAATACAAGTAAGGCATAACATTATGTCACAACTCTAAGACTATCGCCGACTGCCACAGTCGACGGTAGCCTCGGGGACTACACCGAGTCGCTGCGCTCAGCGTGCACCCACTAGAATGATAGAGGATAACGGATCCATACCCGATCAGCCTCTATCAATCAAAACAAAGAAAGTGAGACTACCGTCGACTACTCCAGTCGACAGTAGCCTCGGGGAGTACACCTAGTGGGTGCGCTCAACACGCCCCCACTGGAAAGATGGAAGAAATAAAAGGGCTTTGTACCCTACTTGACTCTGTCGAACATACAAAGAAAAAAACACTATCACCGACTGACACAGTCAACGGTAGCCTCGGAGACAACACCAAGTGGGTGTGCTCAGCGCGCTCCCACTGAAAGAAAACACCCATTGGGTGAGCCTCTCGGCATGCCCACTCGGAATTCCTACTAAGGAACAGATTCTGAAACAAATATGTGTGTAAAGGACTTACCCAAATGTTCTTTTCCACTGCATCACTTGCGTCGTATGCGTCCTTCAATCGCCCAACCATCACGTCTAGTTTAGCCAAGGCCTCCTTGCGTGCCCCCTCCTGGTCCTCTAGGGTATGGTGGAGCTGGAAGATGTTGTGATCCTTGGGGACAGATGATTAAGTTGTCAGCGGATACAGTCCGAGTGACGCCCCAGCCGAGGTGGCCTCCTGCACCACGGGAGTCTTCACCTTGACGATCACTCGGCTGGGAGTCGGAGTCTCCTTCAGCACTTCTCCAACTATGTAGGGGACGTCGGCGTCGAGGTCAACCACGTCTTGCGGCTCTGTACATGTCAACAAGACAGTCAAAAGGCCACTAGTATATCCAAAGCCCGAATTTTGAATGGATCCCCGGAAAATCTCAATGGTTACCTTTAGATGAAGCGACATCAACGTCAGCTCTACCTTTGTCACGGGTCTTGGCATCCAGTGAAGCACACAAAGTATCAGGCCTACAACAAAAACAACAAAACCCTATCATCACTCGGAAGACATTGCTAAAACTCGGACGAACCACTCGGTAAAGGAACTTACGTCGAAGCCAGAGGCATGTCGATCTTGATGCGCGGCAGGACAACTTTATGAGGCTTGGAGCTCGACATCTTGGGTTGCTTGGCGGCCTGCTCTGGCAGCGCCTCGGGCTCTTTTCGACCCCACCTGGAGCTGCGAGTCGGCATTGTTGACGCACTCGGCTTCGCTGTTAGCGAAGTTTTTGGGGTGCCTGTGCGGACTCCAGGGTCCTGGTGCACCTTGGAACGGGTCTCAACCTGAAATTCATCAGAGAGAGAAGATTCTGCCTCGTCTCCACGCTCCTCCTCGCTCTCCTCCATCTCCTCGTCGTCGCCTTCATCGTCCCGTTGTCCTCCGAGCCCTACGGGTGCTCGGTGTCTTGGTTTTCAGTGTCACTCTCCACATCAATGGGCAGCGGTCAACCACCGATATGGAACTGACCAGCCCTGTAAAAGCCTCCCGGGTGCAAGAAGCAAAATCATAAATGGGAGTTAAAACAATGAAGGTATTCAGTTGGTACAAATGCTCGATGGCTCACCTCATTTGGCTAGTGATTCTCCGAGAAAGGAGGCACCTGCCTGGAACCCGTGGGGTTATCTCTCACTAGGGTAATGGCCTTGAGTTTATTCTCCACCGCCTCTTCTCCAATCTCCTGAGGATGGACTCAATTCGGATCATCTGGCCCTTCATATTTCCACATTGGATGGACTCTGGCCTGAAGAGGCTGGATCCTACGCTGGAAGAAGACCTCGAGGAGGTCCATCCCGTTCACACCCTTGTGGATGAAGGCAACCACCTCTATCATCAACATATCTGCATCGATCTTCTACTCCTTAATCAAGGTCAAGGTAGGAGACGGATGGATCATATCAACAATATAGGGTGGGGTCCCGAATGACCCTCGCCGACTGGGACGTCTCGGCAATAAAACCAAGATTCTTGCGAGTTCTTCACCGAGTCCGGGAAACTCATCTGGGGGAAGCTACTCTACCCCAGAGTTGAATGCCTAAACCACCACAAAGCTGCGCTACATTTGTTCTCCCCCCCGATGAGGAAGACTTCTTCACGGTCATCACTCGGCACGTGAATAGGCACTTGAACAACCCCCAATGCGGGAGACACCCGAGGAAATTCTCGCACACAGACACAAATGCGGCTAGATACGAGATAGCATTGGGGGAAGGTGGTGGAGCTGAGCCCCGAAGAAACCAAGAAACACTGGGAAAAAGGGAAGCAGAGGCAAAGAAAACCTCTCTCGATTTGGGTGACCAGGAGCACTTGCTCGTCGTTCTAAGGCACTCGCTCTAGCTCGCCATCCCCAGGCAGTCACCAGCTCCACTGGGTGACCAAGCCTTCACCCTCTAGCTCCACCAGTCGCCCCTCTGAGACTCGGGACGACATCCAATCTCCCTGGATCCATCCTTACGGGAGCGCTCTGGCGCTCAAGGAGGATCCACACGACCTTTTCTTGGCCCGCTCAGCCTTCGACGTCAGTCCCTTCACCATGCTGGGCGATGGAGAGGTCAGGGTCGGGAATCGACGGGGGCAGTCGACGGTTCTTTTTTTTTGGTGGCAAAAGGAGGAAGCAGAGATGGAAAGGCCTTGATTCCAAGGCACAGTCTCCTCTCCCTTCCACCTCCGGCCATAAATACCCAACAGGGAGATTCCAATCAAGTACACCGCCTGCTCGAGGAAGATCTGCAGAATCCCAAGGATGGCGCGCATTGTAGCATGACAGCGACATCACATGCGCAAAAATCGAGGCGTCACCCCACTACTTCCTCTACCTGCGTCTCCACTGAAGCCGCCGCCCCCGCGTGTGCTCCCTCAATTCAAAATCTGTGAAAAAAATTGTCCCGACTCATATCTTGAATGGATTGCGTATCCACCCTGTGTGACGAGGTGGGCCGAATGTTCTTTTCGCTCGTCCCCTCACACGACCCCGATCATTCGGGAAGCCGGTGAGGACGACCTGATCGTCCTTGCCTTAATACAAGTGGGGATTCATCCCAACTCATAGATTGAGCATGCAGAGTTCAGAGCTCTCGTTCGCCCAAGTCATGGAATCTATCTTCCCGAAAGATATCCGACCACTGTCGACTACCGACATACCTGTATGATCAAGCAGTCAGAATTTGTCACTCTTGAATTCGTGGAGGTTTGCTGAGAGTCCGAATGACGCAGCCCCCAGCTACAACCCAAGAATCTCCAAAACACCGGAGACATCGAAGAAAGTCATTCACTTGGTCCGCAAAACCTCAACCGATTCGGAGGCTATTGATGGGGTTGTAAATTAGGGGTAGGCCTACGGATCTGCTTCCCTAGGGCCACCTAGGACCCCTTACGAACATCAGTGTCCTTAAAGTCACTAGTGTAGTCTCGACCTCACTCGGTACAACATACTGTAACTCGGTCTGCATGGAGTCACTCGGATCACCTTGTATCAATCGGATGCATCCTGGCACTCGAACCACAACAAGGTGAAGGCACCGAAGAGGCTGAAACGGCTAAGGACTTAATCCATCACATGAAGTGCGGTGAAGACCCACGTTACCAGTAGCGCCAAGAGTTATAGATGCCGTTTCTAGTAATTTCCCTATTTATTAGCATTAACTCACCTTGTAATGAACCTCAGTCGGTTGTGGCATGTACTATATCAGCCACTGCCAGGCTCCCTCTCAAGGGTTCAGCACTTTGTAATCTTTCATACCCCATAAGAAAACATCAGCCTCAGGGCTCGAGACATAGGGTTGTTACTACTTCCAAGTGGGGTCTGAACTCGTACATCCGAGTGTATCCGTTGCACCTAGTTAGACTTCGCCCCTTTGTTCGTACCCCTAGGTACTATCGGCAAGGCCATTCCCATGACAGTTTGAATTTTCCCTCCGGGTAGAAGAGTTGGTGGGGGAAAGAAGGCAAGTTGTATGTAGGTCAGGTCACCATCGAGCTGAGGGCGGATTCGCATGATGTCAGCAGGACCAGTGTACTCCCAAGCGAAGTGCTTCCGATCCTGGAGAGGGGTGATGCGCCAGGCAAGGATGTCAGAGCCCACCATCTCTATGGTGAGCCCGGCAGCTTTCAGCCAAAGCATCAAGCAATGGTGATCTCCAGTTTCTTGTCGTCAGGGGCAACGATGCTCCATTCATCCTTGCGGGTGGGCTTGGACGTCTGGACCTGGCAGAAGGGTGAGGGCTCCTTGTCGGAGATATAACACCACTCTCCTTGCTACTCTTCTCACTTTTTGTGCAGGAGGCCGGGGGATACACTTCCCTGTGAGAGGCACGGGGTTTCCACATGATGCTGCCAGAGATGGCATGCTCGCCCTCTATGCGGGGATAGAAGAAATGGAAGAAAAGGGAGACTTTGGGGGCTATTCCTATGAAGTTTTCACACAAATGTGTGAAAAAGAACAAGGTGGTCACCACGTTCGGCATAAAATCAAGCAAGCGGAACCTGTTGGTCAACATCAGACCTACAAAGAAAGCAGATAAGGGGGGAACCAACCCACTGTAGAAGTACACCGCGAAGAATGGGTACTACTCGGGTCCGACTGAGCATATCCTCGAAGAACTACAGGGGCTGGGTGCGCCTTGGTCTCCCCCCCCCCACAGTCGGCCGTACCTCGCAACGATCTCGTGCATCGGCAACAAACGAGGGAAGAAGACGGTGGGCTTCCTCTGCATCACCGCTAGGCCCTCCTTCGCCTCAACAGTTGTCGTCTTCTTGGCCTTCTTCGCCACACCAGCTGTGGCGGAAGAGGCTTAACGCTTTGGTGCCATGGCAATCCTGAAAGCAAACGGCGGCGGGGATGGAGGGAGAGACTTGGGGGCTCTGCACTGCAAGATATTGAAGAAAGGAAGGGAGAAATGAAGCAGGAGGAATGCGACTCGGGTGAACGGCGCACTTGCGAAAACCACTGCTTATACACAAGAGGAAAACGCAAGGGTTGCCACCCCCAGCCCCGCACGTTGTGGGCTTCTAGGTGCGTCCCCTTGAAGCAACCGCCCCGCTCCGCCACTCCCATGACCCACAGTAAATGCACATCGTGGGGAAGGTCAGTAAAAGTCATCATAACCGCATGGGAATTTGGCCACACATGCCCATGCGCTATTTTTGGCCTAGCCCAACAAACACCACGCGCGCATGTGTGGCCCAGGCCCGGGGGCTCCTCTTGGTGTACTAAGGACTGGGGTCCCTAGTACCCAGACTTGTGTTGGAAATATGCCCTGGAGGCAATGATAAATAGTTATTATTATATTTCCTATTTGAAGATAATCGTTTATTATCCATGCTATATTTGTATTGAACAAAAACATAGATACATGTGCGGATACATAGACACAACAGTGTCCCTAGCAAGCCTCTAGTTGGCTAGCCAGTTGATCAATGATAGTCAAGGTTTTCTGACTATGTCCAAGTGTTGTCACTTGATAACTTGATCACATCATTAGGAGAATCATGTGATGGATTAGACCCAAACTATGAACGTAGCATATTGATCGTGTCGTTTTATTGCTATTGTTTTCTGCGTGTCAAGTATTTGTTTCTGTGACCATGAGATCATATAGCTCACTGGCACCGGAGGAATAGCTTGTGTGCATCAAACGTCACAACGTAACTGGGTGACTATAAAGGTGTTCTATAGGTATTTCCGAAGGTGTTCGTTGAGTTAGTATGGATCAAGACTGGGATTTGTCACTTCGTGTGACGGAGAGGTATCTCGGGGCCCACTCGGTAATACAACATCACACACAAGCCTTGCAAGCAATGTGACTAAGTGTAAGTCACGGGATCTTGTATTACGGAATGAGTAAAGAGACTTGTCGGTAACGAGGTTCAAATAGGTATGCGGATACCGACGATCGAATCGCGGGCAAGTAAACATATCGAAGGACAAAGGGAATGACATACGGGATTATATGAATCCTTGACACTGAGGTTCAACCGATAAGATCTTCGGAGAATATGTAGGATCCATATTGTCATCCAGGTCCCACTATTGGATATTGACCGAGGAGTACCTCGGGGCATGTCTACATAATTCTCGAACCCGCCGGGTCTGCACACTTAAGGTTCGGCGATGTTTTAGTATAGTTGAGTTATATGTGTGGTTGACAAATGTTGTTCGGAGTCCCGGATGAGATCACGGACATCACGAGGGTTTCCGAAATGGTCCGGAGACGAAGATTTATATATAGTATGACTTGATTTGGTTACCGGAAGGCTTTCGGGCATTACCGGGATTGTGCCGGGAGTGACGAATGGGTTCTGGATTTTCACCGGGAGGGGGGTAACCCACACGGGGGAATCCCAAAGGCCCTAGGGATGGCGCACCAGCCCTTAGTGGGCTGGTGGGACAGCCCAAGAGGGCCTATGCGCCAAGGAAAGAGAAACCAAAGAGAAAGGAAAAAAAGAGGTGGGAAGGAAGAGAAGGACTTCACTTTCCAATCCTAGTTGGACTAGGATTGGAGTAGGAGTCCTCCTCTCCCTTGGCCGGTGCACCCTTGAGGGCTTGGCCCTCAAGGCAAGCCTCCTCCCCCTCCCTCCTATATATAGTGCTGATTTACGCCTGATTTGAGACAACTTTTGCCACGTGCAACTCAGATCTAGACACCATAGTTTTACCTCTAGATCGTATTTCTGCGGAGCTCGGGCGGAGCCCTGCAGGAGTAGATCCTTCACCACCACCGGAGCGCCGTCACGCTGCCAGAGAACTCATCTACTTCTCCATCTTCCTTGCTGGATCAAGAAGGCTGAGATCATCATCAAGCTGTACGTGTGGTGAACGCGGAGGTGCCATCCATTCGGCCCTGGATCGGAGCGGATCGTGGGACGGATCACAGGACGGTTCATGGGACGGTTCGCGGGGCGGATCGAGGGACGTGAGGACGTTCCACTACAGCAATCGTGTTTCTTAACGCTTTCTGCTGTGCAATCTACAAGGGTGCGTAGATCCAAATCTCCTCTCGTAGATGGACATCACCATGATAGGTCTTCGTGTGCATAGGAAAATTTTTGTTTCCCATGCAACGTTCCCCATCAACTTGTGCACGGGCGGCCGCAGCCTCCAAGCCAATAAGCCCTTGTTAGGCTCACATAAACCTTTGAGCAACCTAAAGAGAAGACCAGAGAAAACGGCAAGCCTCATTGCCGGTCAAAGAAACCCAACTACAAGCGCCTCCCGGGAAGACTCTAGCCCGCCAAGCTATCATTCCACCTCACTAGGCTAATTGTCTACATCAGTTGAGGTGTCGAGCATGCAGGCGGTTGGGTGAAGCTGGTCGGGGCGCGTGGCAGAAGCGGTGGGTCTACAACAGCTTTAATGACACCATCTCATAGTGCTGCAAAGGAATAAGAGGTAGTTGGGCAGACGTCACAGAAGGAGAGGCAATCCTTGTCGGGGAACATCGCCAATGTGCCACCTCACGAGAGATTTAATGCCCCTATCCTAATCCATCAGGGTTAGGTTTTTCCCACTATAGCTCATGTCTGTATCTATAGTGTAGATTGTCAATACATGTAAATACCATCTTAGCCATTCTCGTAACCCCTTGGGATATAAAAGGAGGTCCAAGTCTACAATTAGAGAGGTTGACTCTATGTTCATTCTACACATGTAGCTTCTCCTCTCGCATCCTTGTCGGATGAGCTCTCGTGTACTATGGACAACACATAAATCCACCAGAACACAGGATGTATGGCTTTACGTTTCCGAGCGGCCCGAACCTGTCTAAACCACCATGCACGCAGTCGCCGTTGGCACTCTTTGTGCACGTGAACTCCTCATAGAACCGCAAAGGGACCTTGCCGGTCCCATATATCGTTGGCACCCCAAACATCGAGACATCCTCGGAATCTTCTAGAAGCTGGTATGTGACGGGAACTCCTGCATTAACCTCAGCCCTTGCTAAAGACCTTGACCTAGGATTATTGTTCGGTGCCTCTCCCACGTCCTCGGAGAAGAGTAGTTGTACTCGTCTCCTACAAATCGGAACAAAAATTGTAAGTCCTTATAGTGGCTATAATGAGGACCATGCTGTAAATTTACAACATTACATCTTGGACTGGGGGACGGACGAGTTAGCTAGCATACTAGGAACAATGGGAGACGATCGCCCTTTTCGAGAGGGGGCTTCTTTCTACTTAAAGCAGAAGATGGGAGTGTACTACGGTGATCAGCCAAAAGGGCCACCTCGGAATTATCAAGTCCCTCCTCGTAAAAGACACCGTCTTTGAAATCAATTGACGTATCTGGATCATCATGGAATCCTCGATCATCGTCGCGGGAATAATTCTCTGGCTGGGGACCAGAAAAATTGACTATATGGATCCAGCGCTTCCAGTCATGATCGAGGAATTGAAAAGAGTTGGTCAGCCAAAAAAGGGGGACATAACATCCGAACTATGGAAATATAGCCAAACTTACCCATTCGACGGGGTTATAGCTCGAGTAGTCATCCCTCGTCCTCAGGCGGGCAAACTCTTCCTTTACTCCTTTAAAGAGATTGACCAGAATGGCAACCATCGCTTCCTGGTCGGCATGGCCCTTCAGTTTGTAACGGGTTCTGTCATTAATACCATTATAATACCGTAGGGGGTGTACCCTTTGTTGAAGCGGTTGGACACATCGGGTAATGGTGGCGACCATCACATCAACAATGGTTAACTTATCATGGGATAACAATCTCAGTTTAGCATCCAGACGCTTCACTTCGGCGCTCTGCTCTTGAGAAGGGTTCCTCACTCGCGAGTTAAACCTCTTCTTTAAAGGAGCATCTGAGTATCCGGGCAGACCCCTCTGAGTTGGATCGAACAGGGGGACGTCCTCAATATAAAACCATTATGAAGTCCATTCTTCATGGTCCTTCTTTGGAGTCCCAATGGGGAATCTTGTCCCAGCTATGCGCCATACCTCGGCTCCCCCAACTTCGAGCATTAACCCTCCCTTGGTGCAGGGGACGAGACAAAATTACTTTCTCCATAATTTGAAATGGGGCTCGTAGCCCAGAAACATATTGCGAAGTGTAGCGTAGCCCGAAATGTGCAAATTGGATCTGGGAGTAAGGTGATGGAGCTGGATCTCGTAAAATTCCAACAAGCCCCTTAGGAAGGGGTGAATGGGGAAACCCAAGCCTCATAAGAGGAAGGGAACGAAACATGCCCTTTCTTCCTTGCGTGGAGCAAGGAAGTTTTACGTGAAGGCCTCGCCATTCACGGAAGTTAATCCAGCACAAGTGGATACCAGATCTGAAGTAGGAATAAATCCTTGCGTCTCAAGATCGCACAATCGAAGGCGAAAAACTGAACAACTTACCCAGTTGCCAGTAAGGGGGCCATGGCGACATGAGGAGGAGCGTGGGACACTTGACATGTCTCTAAGCTTCCTATTTTTTGGTCTCTCAAGGGATGGGGAAGGGGATGTGTTGATTGAGGCACGCCCGACCTATTTAATAGGCACCTTTCCCTTTGACCCGCGAGGGGCATTTGTGTAAAAGATAATTTAACCACCTGCCTCCCAATTGTGCATGGGAATCAAAAGGTGTCATTAACCTTGAGCAAGAAAAATAAAAAATATGGGCCCCGTGATGCTTCGACAATCGGGAAGTCATCGCTGGCCGAACTATTATCGGCCGAGCACAAGAAGATAGAAGAAATCACCCCGCAAGCCGGAGACTTTAAACGCATGAACTTGCTGGGGATCAAGAGCCCCGACGTTCGAGGTCAGTTCGGGGGCTACTGAGGGTGTTCGAGAATAAGGGGTCCTCGGGCCGCCAACCTGTCTCCTATAGGCGGGACAGGTGGGCTGCTCTATGACTGCTACATGGAGACCGAGCTATGAAACGACTCTGTGTTTGATGAGGAAACCTTTGGTGCCTTGGTGTGTCCTCCAAGTCAAGATGGTCGGATCGACATGTTTATCTATTGTTGGTAACCGACTATGCATAACCCTAGGTACCCCCGGTGTCTATATAATCTAGAGGGTTTAGCTTGTAGAGGGACATTCAGAAAATCTAGGGTTTAGTTCACTAGATCTCGTGGTAGATAGACTCTGTAACCATCATACACATATAAATACAATCAAGCAGGACATAGGGTTTTACCTCTTTGAGAGGGCCCGTGTCGGATTTCGGGCTTTGCAAAACCCTAAGGATTCGAACTCAGGGGCATGTGCGTAGGATACTCCCCGCTTCGTCTCGCCTAGCCTCTACTCGATGGGAACGGCGAAAAACTCACTTGAAGGTGAGGAGAACACAGAACTGAGTAGTTTACCTAGGTTCGGGCCGCTGTGAAGCCTAAAACTCTACTCCTGCTTTGGTGGATTGCCTCTCTCGGAGGTTGAGGAACGAGGTCGTACAGTGCTTTTGTGCCTCCGGTGGCCAAGAGGCTCGGTGTGTTGATCTAGGGTACTGATGGTCTGATGACCTGATCCTCCTGTCAAGTATCCTACCCTCTCTATTTATAGTGGAGGCCAGGATCCTCTTCCCTTATCATCGGCGGGAAGGGATCCCACAACGGCCAGTTTTGGAGGGAGACATGGGAACATGCCTCCCCTGCCAAAAGCGTTCTTCTCCTGCAAAGTCGCTGCCAGCACCGCAGAGATGAGCGCAGGGGCGACGTTCGTCCTGCCGGCGAGCGACCAGGGTCTTGTTGCACCAGAAGGGAAACCTTTAGAAGATGCCTTTGGGGTCCTGATTTGCTCCTGCCTTCTTGGCACCGAAAGGGGAAGTTGTCCTGCTCTGCCACCTTCTTATCGCCTGCCCTTTCCTGGCGTCACCCTTGACTCCTGAGGCCCAGCCTTACCTTGGAATATCCGCCGCTCCGGAGGGGTCCTGAGGACGCCTCCGTGCGGGTCTTGACGCTGCTCCTCCTCGTGAGGCATGGACCCTCACGAGGGCCTTGTTCAATGCAGTGTTGTTCCTTGCCAAACTTGTGTAGACAAAGCGGGCCAGACCTAGGCCGCAGGCAGGCAGGTCTAGGTACCCCCGTTCCCAGAATGCCCGCAGTAGCCCCCGGGCCCAAGGCGCGACTGGGCTGGCTTCCTAGCGAAGCCTTGAAGGCGGCCCGAAGCATCGCGGGCCCCATTTGCATGCGGTTCTGGCAACCCGCGTGTCTCGAAGCTGCGCGGTGACGCCCTCACTCCCTAAGGTGCCCCGACGGTGCTAGGCCACGACGGTGCGATTCCCAAAAGTCGCGCAGGCCTTCATTTAGCCCATTGAATGCGACTACAACCAACGGCCCCAACGGATGCGACCGATTGATGGTCAGGTGAGGCGACGTGAGTGGCAGCGCTTCCATCGGCCCACCTCGCGACCCTCGCGAGGCGTGCGACGCCCTTGCTCCTGCGATGGTTGGTGCCTAGGGCTCGACCTTAAGTATGCCCTGCCTCCTATGGGGGAGGCACCGCAAGCTTGGGCTCCTTCTCTTCTTCCCCCATCCATCGCGAGGAGACTTCTTCCCCTTCTTCGCTCTTCATCTTCATGGCATCCCCCGGAGGTGGCTCTTGTCGGGGAAAGCGGACGGCGCCCCCTGTGCACTCGTCAGCCCCCGGGGGTGATGGATAACATTGCATGGGAAACAAAAAATTTCCTACGCACATGAAGACCTATCATGGTGATGTCCATCTACGAGAGGAAATTTGGATCTACGTACCCTTGTAGATTGCACACAGGAAGCGTTAAGAAACGCGGTTGATGTAGTGGAACGTCGTCACGTCCCTCGATCCGCCCCGCGAACCGTCCCACGAACCGTCCCGCGATCCATCCCACGATCCGCTCCTATCTAGTGTCGAACGGACGGCACCTCCGTGTTCAGCACACGTACAGCTCGACGATGATCTCGGCCTTCTTGATCCAGCAAGCAAGATGGAGACGTAGATGAGTTCTCCGGCAGCTTGACGGCGCTCCGGTGGTGGTAAAGGATCTACTCCTGCAGGGCTCCGTCCGAGCTCCGTAGAAATACGATCTAGATGTAAAACTATGGTGTCTAGATCTGAGTTGCACGTGGCAAAAGTTGTCTCAAATCAGCCATAAATCAGCACTATATATAGGAGGGAGGGGGAGGAGGCTTGCCTTGAGGTCCAAGCCCTCAAGGGTGCGCCGGCCAAGGGAGAGGAGGAGTCCTACTCCAATCCTAGTCCAACTAGGATTGGAAAGTGGAGTCCTTGTCTTCCTTCCCACCCCTCTTTTTTTCTTTCTCTTTGGTTTCTCTTTCCTTGCCGCATAGGCCCTCTGTCACATCCCTAACCCTTAAGCAAGATAGCATTGTGCTCATGTCTTCTTTGCATTTGCATCTAAGAAATTTCAACAAAAACAACAAAGTGGCAAAGGAAAAACTCAAAACCCTAGCCACCATTTCAATTAAAGGAAATCTCAAACTAGTTCAAAATCAATGAACCCAAAATGGCCTCAAGAAATGTTCAAACTTTCTGATAAATCATGAAAGTAAATGAGCATTGGAGAAAACTATTTTCTTGACACTTTAAGCATTTTAAATTAATGCAAAAAGCCACTGGTTTCAAATTTAAAATTTGAAATCAGAAACTATAATTTTCAAAAATGTTGAAAACCTTGGAAATGGTTGGGGATATTATAACAAATATTTCAGGAGGTCTAAAATAGTTTTTACTTTTTGTTTTGGAGCTGAATTAATTAGCAAAACAATAATTAGCAAAACAGAAAAACAAAAACAGAAAAAAAAGGAAAAACCTTACCTGTCGCTTGAGCCTGGCCCGGCCCATCCCTGGCTCGTCCCCTCCCTCGCGCCAGTAGGCAGCAGGAGGTGGCCGCCGCCCCCTCCGGCGTGGCCACGCACCTGCGTGCCTGCCTGGCCGCCGCCTCGCGCTGGCGACGACGGGGATAAGCTCCCCAGAGCCTCCCCTATCCATTCCCCGCCTCGGTTCTCTTCCTCCTCCTGGATCTCCTCCTCCTCCCTGCTGCCGCCATTAGAGTCGAGCTCGAGCTGCCCGTGCCCCTGGTCATAGGATTCCCTCCCAGAGCACGCCATTAGCTCCGCCTCGTCGCCCTGGTCATCTCTGCAGAAGCCGAAGCTTCCCCAAGCCCTGCAACGCCCGCAACGCCATCGTCTTCCACCTCCGGCCGCCGGACCCCTCCCGTCGATTCGCTTCCTCCGGTGCAACCCCGAGCCCCTCTTCAGCGCCATCGGAACCGCCGTGAGCTCGTCGTCGTTTCCCCTCTCGCCCCATGCTCTCCCGTGCATCGTATCCTAGTTCCCCACCAAGGCGGAGAGCTTCTCGCCGCCGGCCATGTCGCTGTCGTCGCTGTGATGACTGATCCACGCACCCGAGCTAGGATTCGAGCTCCTGGAGCCTCCAGGAGCGTGCCGAGCCCTCCAGCTGCCCTCCCCGTGCCCTAGAACCACCCCTCATAGAAGGCCGAGCTTCGACCGCCGCTCCGGCTCGTCGCCGACGCCTCTTCCGGCGACCCTAGCCTCCCCAGATGGTCCTGCCAGATCGGCCACTTCGCGAGCATGCTGTAGCTGCAAACCGCGTGCGTTTTGGTGCTGTGCAGCGCCGTCTAGGTCGCCTCCGGCGAGCCCTCCGCCGCGGGCCTGGTCGCCGGCGACCACCCTCCGGTGGGGGTCGACATGGCAAGCTAACCCAGCAGCTTAGGGACCTAATCACTCGCTGACAAGTGGGCCCAAGGCCAAGTCAAACCTCAGTTAGGGCTGGTCAGCGCGGGATTAGTCCCAGAGAGGCTGACCAGTGGGGCCCCCCTGTCAGGTTTGACCTGAACAGGTCGGCTGACCTGCTGACGTCAGCCTGATGCAATAATTAGAATTTCCAGTATAGAAATAATTCCAGTAAATTGCTAAAACTAGTAAAAATCATAGAAATTAATCTGTAACTCCAATGAAAATAATTTATATATGAAAAAGTATCCGAAAAATTCGGGGATTCTGATTATGCTATTTTCAACCATGTTTGAAAAAGTTACAGAACCCTAAAATGAGAAATAAGGAACAATTCAATTCTTATAATTACTTTTTAAAGGCAATTTGGAAAAATATTCAAATTTCATTATGAATGCAATGATCACACACTGTCCTAGTTAAAAATCAGTACCATAACATGACATCTCATGCAAGCTAACATCAAATTGATCTGAGCATCAGGTCGAATCAATTAAATCGGTAACCGTGAATACCCCGTTTGAAGTGATATCCGAATATGATTCAAATCAATCTCAAACCCAATACATGATGATTATATTAGTTTGTCACCTTGCATTCTCATGCCATGCTCATGCATCATTTTGAGTGCATATGATTGTTATTGAATGTTGCCATTCATTTCGGTAGGCTCCGCACCCCCGGATTCCACCGAATATGCGTCTGACGGATATCGTTCCTCCTCTGAGCAACAAGGCAAGCAACCCTTTTGATCATCCCGATAAATCCCATGTTCTTGCTCCTGCACCTATTTATTGCATTTAAGATCAAATGCTTCAACTGCTTTTGCCACGATAGTTGAACCCACTTCCTTTGCATGACTTAACCTTGTCACAGTAAATAGCCGAACCTTGCAACCTAGCATACCTGGTAGTTGCTTGAGCTATGATGTGCCTTATCCTGCTATGCATGCTATGCTTAGAGTTGTGTATGGTCTGTCATCTGGGAGATGAACAGAATTGTGGAATGTGTTTAATGAGCAAAGGTTGTGTGTTGAACTTGATTTGGTAAAGGTACCGGTGAAAGGCTGTGTAGGAGTACATGGCGGGTTGTTTCATTGGAACCGTCCTTAGGAACTGAGTTCCGTGTATGTATTCCAAGACTAGATATTACCACATGTTGGGCCCTAAAATATGACCCCGCTCGGCCTATTAATCGCGTAGTACTCGGTCCAGGAGTTGCAAGTAGTTTCTGGTGTTTATAGTAATGCTGGAGGCCATGCATGGTGCTGACCTGAGAGGTGGGCCGTGATGCGGTAGGCAGTGGCACGGTGTACCAAGTGGCACCCGGATGGTGGGCTTGGGAACCCTGCGCACATCGTTTGACGCCGTGGCGGAAACCTTGGCCGGACTTCCGTACGGGTTACTCTCAGATAGGCGATAAACCTGGACTAGGTACTAGTGTGGTTAATGGTCGTGGCCGACTCCCTCGCTGGGCTTCCGCTTGAAGGTTGCCGAGGTGCATGACGTGCACATAGCGATAAGTGGCGAGAGCGTGTGTGACGAAGTACACCCCTACAGGGTTGTGATCTATTCGAATAGCCGCGTCCGCGTATATGGACTACTTGGAGACATATGTTGTTCATAGATAACTTTAATGGCTACTCATAAAATTGTCAAGATAAGTGTGAGTGTCGTGCACGGCATTTCCGTATGGAGACGGAATGATTCCACGATAGTGTATTGTTGTGGTGTTAGTGGACTCGTGTGCGAGCAATCAAGTTGTCAAAACTAATTTCAAAATGCAAGTTGTCTAGCCACGAGTCAAATGTTGGCTTCCCGCATGAAACCCCACAATACCTTTTGATACCTTGCATGAGTAGTTAGTTCTCCTAAAGTCTTGCTGAGTACCTTCGTACTCATGTTTGCTTAATAAATGTTGCAGAGGTTGCTAATGACCCTAATGGAGGGTTCTTCTTAGACATCGACGACGACGAGTAGCTGGTGTCCCAGCTACGATCTGGCCCTACGTCGGCTCTGTAGTATAGTCAGGCCATGTGCCTTCTAGTTGCCCTGTCTGTACCCAGACAGTTTATAACTCTTCCACTGGCTTGTATTTGTATGACTGCTATTATGGGTCGAGAGACCTTAATGTGTAATATTATGTGTGTGGCTCTTCCGAGCCTCTTAAATAAAGCTTGTATGTTTATGGTTATGTTGTGATGCCATCGATGTATCTATACATATCAGTATGCCATGCGTACGTGTGTCTTACTTGATATGTATGGGGTTCGAATACCTAGTCGTGAACTTTAGTAGCACTCCTTACAAGGAAATGCCCCTTTGTGATCCAATGAGCCTTGGTAGTCCGCTACTGCTCCGGACACATTGGTTGACCGGCATGTGTCCTTCTTAGCTGTTGTGTCTGTCCTCTTTGGGGAAATGTCACGCGACGTAATGGAGTCCTTGTAGCTTGCTACGACTCGTCTACGTTCGCTGATGACCGACACCTACTTTGTTGGGTCATGTATGCCTGTCCCTGTGCGGAACTGCCACTTTGGTTTATGACTAGACATGTCGATCCGGGTTCTTTGACATTGGATTGCTAGCGACACCTATCGCATACGTGAGTCAAAAGACGCAAACGGTCCCGGCTAAGGTAAGGCTGCAGCCGTGGAGTTAACCGTGCGTGAGACCACAAAGAGATGCGATGTGTTACAGGCTGGATTCCTATGGCTTAGGATCGGGGTCCCGACAGCATTGATATCAGAGCCTGACTAACTGTAGGATTACTAAGCCAAACTGGTCGAAGTTGAGTCTAGAATTTCTTAGTTATATATAAGGGAATTGTTTGTGGAAGGGAACGTAACACAGTGGAGGATCCTTCTATGGAGCTTAGTCTGGTGAAGAGGGATACCTCAGTGGAGTCTATTTTGATTCTTCTATGGAGGATCCACTTCTGCAGACCACTGTTGAGATGCTAGAGAATAGAGACAAGGATCCTCGTGCTCTCCGCATGGAGCTTTATGCTACCCGTGCCCGTCTGTGGACAGCTTTGACGCAGCTGGCACCGGTAGTCCAGACAGGGTATGGAGAGATGGAGATGCTGAACCCTGTTAGGACCCATCTTCCGGCTCACGTTGACTGGCCAGCTATAGGAGGAGTCACACCTCTTCGGGGACCCCTCTTACCACCAGTCAGGGGACCAAGGCCACATCCGTGTCCTTATGGATCCCAGGGATATCAGGCTAGAGTGTTTCCTGATCCGCAGGTTGAGCTTCCAGGTCATGGAGGTAATCTCTATGAGATGTTCTATGCGGATGCCTGAGCTGTGAGCGGAAGGATAGTATGGTAGTAGCCGTACGTTCACAGTCCTGCGTGACTTGTGAAGTATGGTAGTAATGTGAAATGAATTCCGGAGGCCTAGATAAATAATGTATAGGAAGCTTGTAAGCCTCTGATGAGTAGTTCCACCATTTTAGTAGTTTGCTCTTCGGGTAAGTTTGTACTGAACTATGTAAGGGTGTGTATGAACCATGGTGTATATATAGCAGTTGCTTGTTACCATGTTGTTCGGATATTCATTTCCGCATTCCGTGTGTTCAGTACATTCTTAATCCATAGCTAGTATTGATATGATATTGGTCTAAGCTATGAGTTTGTTTGTCAGGATGGTGTTCACCAGGTTGAACCGTGCCCCTGCTCATGAGCAAGGTGAGGGTAGTCAAGCGTCGCAGGAAGACCTGCCCCACCCACCTTCTCTGGTAGAAGTGATGCTTGAGGCAGAAAGAAACAAAAGGGAGACCAACCGACTGCTAGAGCGTATTGAGCAGAATACGGCTCGACAGCCTAGGAATGCTGCAGTGTCCCTCAATGACTTTGTGAAGCTGAATCCTCCAAAGTTTCATCATTCCGTTGATCCCCTCGACGCTGATGACTGGCTGTGCAGCATCTCACGCAAGATTCGCTCGGCGAATGTGTCTGAGGCCGACAAGGTGACCTTTGCGGCGTATTTCCTCGAGGGACCCGCCAATCTGTGGTGGGAGAATTTTGAAGCTATGCGTCCCGCTGAACCAGTGGCCACGTGGGCAGACTTCAGTGCAGCTTTTCATCTGCACCATATTCCAGAGGGCCTGATGGACAGAAAGAGAGAGGAGTTATGTGCCTTCACTCAGGGCAAGTTGTCTGTGGATGCCTATAGCCGCGAGTTCGGTAACCTCGCCCGCTATGCAACAGAGGAGGTGTCTACCGACGCCAAGAAGCAAGCAAGATTCCGTAAGGGTCTGAGCCCTGACCTCCGTCGAGACCTGCGCCTCCATGAGTGTGCAAGTTTTCAAGCCCTGGTCAACAAAGCGATCAGTGCGGAGACTGGACATACTGACTTCGAAGCCACAAGGAAGCACTCCCGTGACTTTGGCTCATCTTCTGGTTCCGCGTTTCCAAAACGCAGGCTGTGGGTTCCAAACAGTTCTCTGCCGCCAAGATACACTCCGAGGCCATCCTACGTGGCGCCTCAGACGAATCAGGCCAACCCTCCAGCAAAAGCTTATGGTGGTCCAGCTAGCAATGCTGCACCACGTGCCAACCAAGTGATATGCTACAAGTGTGGAGAACCAGGGCATTATTCCCGTGAGTGTCCTCAGAATGTGGGTGCCAAGCAACCCGGAAAGTCCGTCGGGCAGGCCAAGTCGGGCAAAGCTTTTTACATGAAGCCAACTCCTGCACATGGCCGTGTGAACTATGTGTCAGCAGAAGAAGCTGCAGAGGATCCCGACGTCATGCTGGGTACGCTTCTTGTTAATCATCACCCAGCGTCCGTTCTCTTTGACACTGGGTCTTCTCATTCCTTCATTTCAGAAAGTTATGCACAGTTGCATAACATGTCTTTTTGTGATATGCCAATCCCATTGGTTGTCCAAACCCCTGGTAGTAAATGGCAAACCTCTAGGATAACCTATGACAATGAAATTATAGTAGACAGGCTAGTTTTTCTAGCCTCATTGACAGCATTGAAATCTTCGGATATTAATATCATCTTGGGCATGGACTGGATGTCAGCTCACTATGCCAAGATTGATACTCATTCTAGAAATGTCCAACTTACCCATCCCTCGGGTGAGATAGTAATTGTCTCTACTCAAGTTGCCAAATGCCAGCTCTATTCCTTAAATGCCAACCCTCTTCCGGAACTTGAAGACATTCCGGTAGTCCGTGACTTCCCGGATGTTTTTCCAGAGGAACTGCCAGGAATTCCACCTGACAGAGATGTAGAGTTTGTGATAGATCTTGTTCCGGGAACTGTCCCAATAGCCAGAAGACCTTATAAGATGGCACCCCTAGAGCTAGCCAAACTTAAGAAGCAACTAGATGAGGCCTTGAACAAGGGTTTCATTCGTCCTAGCTCTTCTCCTTGGCCTTGTCCCGTCCTCTTCGTCAAGAAGAAAGACGGAACGGATCGGATGGTTGTAGATTACCGACCAGTTAATCTGGTCACCATTAAGAACAAGTATCCGCTCCCCAGGATCAACGACTTGTACGATCAGCTCGCTGGATCCTCAGTCTTCTCTAAAATGGATTTGAGGTTGGGATACCATCAAATCAAGATTAAGAACGGGGACATTCCAAAAACGGCCTTTGTTACTCGTTATGGTCAATATGAGTACACCGTTATGTCCTTCGGTTTAACCAATGCCCCAGCCACCTTCTCTCGACTGATTACTTCAATCTTTATGGAGTATTTGGATAAATTCGTCGTAGTATACCTCGATGATATTCTCATCTACTCAAAGAATGAACAAGAACATGCCGAGCATCTAAGGCTGGTATTGATGAAACTTCGAGACCATCGCCTTTACGCCAAATTTTCAAAATGTGAATTCTGGTTACCAGAAGTGACCTATCTAGGCCACGTAATCTCTGGTAAGGGTATTGCTGTCAATCCCGAGAGAGTTCAAGCTGTCCTTGATTGGACTCAACCTGAATCGGTTAAGCAAGTTAGGAGTTTTCTTGGTCTAGCGAGCTATTGTCGCCGCTTCGTCGAGAATTTCTCCAAGGTTGCAAAGCCTCTAACTGAACTCCTCAAGAAGGATAAAAAGTTCGAGTGGATACCACAGTGTGAGCATAGTTTTCAGGAACTGAAAAGACGCCTGACTTCCGCACCTGTGTTGCTACCACCAGATTTTTCTAAGGACTTTTTTATCTATTGCGACGCCTCGCGACAAGGATTAGGTTGCATTCTCATGCAAGATCGTCATGTGATCGCATACGCATCTCGACAGTTGCGTTCACATGAGGATAATTATCCCACACATGACCTTGAGCTTGCAGCTGTGGTCCATGCACTAAAAACCTGGCGACATTACCTTTTGGGTAATCGATGCGAAATATTCACTGATCACCAAAGTCTGAACTATATCTTCACCCAGCCAGATTTGAATCTCAGGCAAAGACGGTGGGTTGAGTTGATCTCGGATTACGACTTAGGAATAACTTACACCCCGGGGAAGGCCAATGTTATGGCTGATGCACTAAGTCGTAAATCTTATTGTAACAATTTGATGCTACAACAAGGTCAACCACATCTCCATGAGGACTTTCGGAAGTTGAATCTTCATATTGTTCCTCAAGGATTCCTTTCTACCCTGGTGGCGAAGCCTACTCTTAAGGATCAAATTATAGCTGGCCAAAAGCGTGACAGGGGTATATCACGGATCAAGGAGAATATTTTTAGCGGAAACGCTAAAGAATTTTCCATGAATGATCAAGGTGTTGTGTTCTTCCAGAATCGTTTAGTGGTTCCTAAGAACCCACATCTAAGGCAGTTAATCCTTAAGGAGGCTCATGATTCTCCTCTCACCATTCATCCCGGTAGTACTAAGATGTATCAGGACCTACGCCAGAGGTTCTGGTGGACTAGGATGAAGAGAGAAATTGTTGAGTTCGTTGCTAACTGCGACGTTTGTCGCCGAGTTAAGGCAGAACATCAAAGGCCTGCTGGCACCCTTCAACCTTTAGCTATTCCTGAATGGAAATGGGATAAAGTTAGCATGGATTTCATTACCGGATTTCCCAAGACCAAGAAAGGAAATAATGCTATCTTTGTGGTCATTGACCGTCTTTCCAAAGTGGCTCATTTTCTTCCTGTTCGTGAGAGTATAACAGCTAGCCAGCTAGCAGAGTTATATATCTCTCGAATAGTGTCTCTTCATGGTGTTCCCCTGGAAATTAACTCGGACCGTGGAAGTATCTTTACTTCTCGCTTCTGGGAAAGTTTTCAGAATGCCATGGGGACTCACTTATCTTTTAGCACTGCTTTCCATCCTCAATCAAGTGGTCAAGTAGAAAGAGTGAATCAAATCATAGAAGATATGCTCCGAGCTTGTGTTATTTCGTTCGGTATGAATTGGGAGAAGTGCCTTCCATTCGCCGAATTCGCTTATAACAATAGTTATCAATCAAGCTTGGGCAAAGCCCCTTTTGAAGTTCTCTATGGACGAAGATGTCGAACCCCTCTTAATTGGTCAGAAACCAGAGAGAGGCAACTCTTTGGCCCGGACATGATCCAGGATGCAGAAGAGCAGGTTCGCATTATTCGTGAAAAGTTGAAAACAGCCCAGTCTCGCCAAAAGAGCCAATATGATCGTCATCATAAGGTTGTGACCTTTGAAGTTGACGAGAAGGCTTACCTTCGGGTTACACCTTTGAAGGGTACCCATCGTTTCGGTATCAAGGGCAAGTTGGCTCCTCGTTACATTGGTCCTTTTCGCATTCTTGCCAAACAAGGAGAAGTTTCCTACCAGTTGGAACTTCCTCTGCATCTTTCCAAGGTTCATGATGTTTTCCACGTCTCGCAACTCAGGTGTTGCTTTTCGGATCCTATCCGTGAAGTGGACCACGAAACGCTTGATCTACAAGATAACCTTTCTTACCAAGAATACCCCGTGCGTATTCTTGATCAAGCTGAGCGTACCACTCGACGTCGAAACCTCAAGTTTCTTAAAGTTCAATGGTCAAATCATTCTGAAAAGGAGGCAACTTGGGAAAGAGAGGATCGTCTCCGACTTGAATATCCTGCGTTATTCCCGACGACTTCTAAATCTCGGGACGAGATTCTTTTGAGTGGGGGTGAGCTGTCACATCCCTAACCCTTAAGCAAGATAGCATTGTGCTCATGTCTTATTTGCATTTGCATCTAAGAAATTTCAACAAAAACAACAAAGTGGCAAAGGAAAAACTCAAAACCCTAGCCACCATTTCAATTAAAGGAAATCTCAAACTAGTTCAAAATCAATGAAACCAAAATGGCCTCAAGAAATGTTCAAACTTTCTGATAAATCATGAAAGTAAATGAGCATTGGAGAAAACTATTTTCTTGACACTTTAAGCATTTTAAATTAATGCAAAAAGCCACTGGTTTCAAATTTAAAATTTGAAATCAGAAACTATAATTTTCCAAAAATGTTGAAAACCTTGGAAATGGTTGGGGATATTATAACAAATATTTCAGGAGGTCTAAAATAGTTTTTACTTTTTGTTTTGGAGCTGAATTAATTAGCAAAACAGAAAAACAAAAACAGAAAAAAAAAGGAAAAACCTTACCTGTCGCTTGAGCCTGGCCCGGCCCATCCCTGGCTCGTCCCCTCCCTCGCGCCAGTAGGCAGCAGGAGGTGGCCGCCGCCCCCTCCGGCGCGGACACACACCTGCGTGCCTGCCTGGCCGCCGCCTCGCGCTGGCGACGACGGGGATAAGCTCCCAAGAGCCTCCCCTATCCATTCCCCACCTCGGTTCTCTTCCTCCTCCCGGATCTCCTCCTCCTCCCTGTTGCCGCCATTAGAGTCGAGCTCGAGCTGCCCGTGCCCCTGGCCATAGGATTCCCTCCCAGAGCACGACATTAGCTCTGCCTCGTCGCCCTGGTAATCTCTGCAGAAGCCGAAGCTTCCCCGAGCCCTGCAACGCCCGCAACACCGTCGTCTTCCACCTCCGGCCGCCGGACCCCTCCCGTCGATTCGCTTCCTCCGGCGCATCCCCGAGCCCCTCTTCAGCGCCATCGGAACCGCCGTGAGCTCGTCGTCGTTTCCCCTCTCGCCCCACGCTCTCCCGTGCATCGTATCCTAGTTCCCCACCAAGGCCGAGAGCTTCTCGCCGCCGGCCATGTCGCTGCCGTCGCTGTGATGACTGATCCACACACCCGAGCTAGGATTCGAGCTCCTGGAGCCTCCAGGAGCGTGCCGAGCCCTCCAGCTGCCCTCCCCGTGCCCTAGAACCACCCCTCATAGAAGGCCGAGCTTCGACCGCCGCTCCGGCTCGTCGCCGACGCCTCTTCCGGCGACCCTAGCCTCCCCAGATGGTCCTGCCAGATCGGCCACTTCGCGAGCATGTTGTAGCTGCAAACCGCGTGCGTTTTGGTGCTGTGCAGCGCCGTCTAGGTCGCCTCCGGCGAGCCCTCCGCCGCGGGCCTGGTCGCCGGCGACCACCCTCCGGTGGGGGTCGACGTGGCAAGCTAACCCAGCAGCTTAGGGACCTAATCACTCGCGGACAAGTGGGCCCAAGGCCAAGTCAAACCTCAGTTAGGGCTGGTCAGCGCGGGATTAGTCCCAGAGAGGCTGACCAGTGGGGACCCCGTGTCAGGTTTGACCTGAACAGGTCGGCTGACCTGCTGACGTCAGCCTGATGCAATAATTAGAATTTCCAGTATAGAAATAATTCCACTAAATTGCTAAAACTTGTAAAAATCATAGCAATTAATCTGTAACTCCAATGAAAATAATTTATATATGAAAAAGTATCAGAAAAATTCAAGGATTCTGATTATGCTACTTTCAACCATGTTTGAAAAAGTTACAGAACCCTAAAATGAGAAATAAGGAATAATTCAATTCTTATAATTACTTTTTAAAGGGAATTTGGAAAAATATTCAAATTTCATTATGAATGCAATGATCACACACTGTCCTAGTTACAAATCAGTACCATAACATGACATCTCATGCAAGCTAACATCAAATTGATCTGAGCATCAGGTCGAATCAATTAAATCGGTAACTGTGAATACCCCGTTTGAAGTGATATCCGAATATGATTCAAATCAATCTCAAACCCAATACATGATGATTATATTAGTTTGTCACCTTGCATTCTCATGCCATGCTCATGCATCATTTTGAGTGCATATGATTGTTATTGAATGTTGCCATTCATTTCGGTAGGCTCCGCACCCCCGGATTCCGCCGAATATCCGTCTGACGAATATCGTTCCTGCTCTGAGCAACAAGGCAAGCAACCCTTTTGATCATCCCGATAAATCCCATGTTCTTGCTCCTGCACCTATTTTATTGCATTTAAGATCAAATGCTTCAACTGCTTTTGCCACGATAGTTGAACCCACTTCCTTTGCATGACTTAACCTTGTCACAGTAAATAGCCGAACCTTGCAACCTAGCATACCTGGTAGTTGCTTGAGCTATGATGTGCCTTATCCTGCTATGCATGCTATGCTTAGAGTTGTGTATGGTCTGTCATCTGGGAGATGAACAGAATTGTGGAATGTGTTTGATGAGCAAAGGTTGTGTGTTGAACTTGATTTGGTAAAGGTACCGGTGAAAGGCTGTGTAGGAGTACATGGCGGGTTGTTTCATTGGAACCGTCCTTAGGAACTGAGTTCCGTGTATGTATTCCACGACTAAATACTACCACATGTTGGGCCCTGAAATATGACCCCGCTCGGCCTATTAATCGCGTAGTACTCGGTCCAGGAGTTGCAAGTAGTTTCTGGTGTTTATAGTAATGCTGGAGGCCGTGCATGGTGCTGACCTGAGAGGTGGGCCGTGATGCGGTAGGCAGTGGCACGGTGTACCAAGTGGCACCCGGATGGTGGGCTTGGGAACCCTGCGCACATCGTTTGAGGCCATGGCGGAAACCTCGGCCGGACTTCCGTACGGGTTACTCTCAAATAGGCGATAAATCTGGACTAGGTACTAGTGTGGTTAACGGTCGTGGCCGACTCCCTCGCTGGGCTTCCGCTTGAAGGTTGCCGAGGTGCATGACGTGCACATAGCGATAAGTGGCGAGAGCGTGTGTGATGAAGTACACCCCTGCAGGGTTATGATCTATTCGAATAGCCGCGTCCGCGGATATGGACTACTTGGAGACATATGCTATTCATAGATAACTTTAATGGCTACTCATAAAATTGTCAAGATAAGCGTGAGTGTCGTGGACGGCATTTCCGTATGGAGACGGAATGATTCCACGATAGTGTATTGTTGTGGTGTTAGTGGACTCGTGTGCGCGAAATAAAGTTGTCAAAACTAATTTCAAAATGCAAGTTGTCTAGCCACGAGTCAAATGCTGGCTTCCCGCATGAAACCCCACAATACCTTTTGATACCTTGCATGAGTAGTTAGTTCTCCTAAAGTCTTGCTGAGTACCTTCGTACTCATGTTTGCTTAATAAATGTTGTAGAGGTTGCTAATGACCCTAATGGAGGGTTCTTCTTAGACATCGACGACGACGAGTAGCTGGTGTCCCAGCTACGATCTGGCCCTACGTCGGCTCTGTAGTATAGTCAGGCCATGTGCCTTCTAGTTGCCCTGTCTGTACCCAGACAGTTTATAACTCTTCCGCTCGCTTGTATTTGTATGACTGCTATTATGGGTCAAGAGACCTTAATGTGTAATATTATGTGTGTGGCTCTCCCGAGCCTCTCAAATAAAGGTTGTATGTTTATGGTTATGTTGTGATGCCATCGATGTATCTATACATATCGGTATGCCATGTGTACGTGTGTCTTACTTGATATGTATGGGGTTCGAATACTTAGTCGTGAACTTTAGTAGCACTCCTTACAAGGAAATTCCCCTTTGTGATCCAATGAGCCTTGATAGTCCGCTACTGCTCCGGACACATTGGTTGACCGGCATGTGTCCTTCTTAGCTGCTGTGTCTGTCCTCTTTGGGGAAATGTCACGCGACGTAATGGACTCCTTGTAGCTTGCTACGACTCGTCTACGTTCGCTGATGACCGACACCTGCTTTGTTGGGTCATGTATGCCTGTCCTTGTGCGGAACTGCCACTTTGGTTTATGACTAGACATGTCGATCCAGGTTCTTTGACATTGGATTGCTAGCGACACCTATCGCATACGTGGGTCAAAAGACGCAAACGGTCTCGGCTAAGGTAAGGCTGCAGCCGTGGAGTTAACCGTGCGTGAGACCACAAAGAGATGCGATGTGTTACAGGCTGGATTCCTATGGCTTAGGATCAGGGTCCCGACACCCTCTTGGGCTAGTGGGCTGGTGCGCCACCCCTAGGGCCTTTGGGATTCCCCCGGGTGGGTTGCCCCCCTCTCGGTGAACATCCGGAACCCATTCGTCAATCCCGGCACAACCTCGGTAATGCCCGAAAACCTTCCAGTAACCAAATGAAGTCATCCTATATATCAATCTTCGTCTCCGGACCATTCCGGAAACCCTCTTGACGTTCGTGATCTCATCCGGGACTCCAAACAACATTCGGCAACCACACATATAACTCAACTATACTAAAACATCGTTGAACCTTAAGTGTGCAAACCATGCGGGTTCGAGAACTATGTAGACATGCCCCGAGGTACTCCTCGGTCAAAATACAATAGCGGGACCTGGATGCCCATATTGGATCCTACATATTCTCCGAAGATCTTATCAGTTGAACCTCAGTGTCATGGATTCATATAATCCCGTATGTCATTCCCTTTGTCCTTCGATATGTTTATTTGCCCGAGATTCGATCGTCGGTATCCGCATACCTATTTCAATCTCGTTACCGGCAAGTCTCTTTACTCGTTCCTTAATACAGGATCACGTGACTTACACTTAGTCACATTGCTTGCAAGGCTTGTGTGTGATGTTGTATTACCGAGTGGGTCCCGAGATACCTATCCGTCACACGGAGTGACAAATCCCAGTCTTGATCCATACTAACTCAATGGACACCTTTGGAAATACCTGTAGAACACCTTTATAGTCACCCAGATACGTTGTGACGTTTGATGCCCACAAGGTATTCCTCCGATGCCAGTGAGTTATATGATCTCATGGTCATAGGAACAAATACTTGACACGCAGAAAACAATAGCAATAAAATGACACGATCAATATGCTACGTTCATAGTTCGGGTCTAGTCCATCACATTATTCTCCTAATGATGTGATCCAGTTATCAAGTGACAACACTTGCACATAGTCAGAAAACCTTGACTATCATTGATCAACTGGCTAGCCAACTAGAGGCTTGCTAGGCACATTATTGTGTCTATGTATCCACACATGTATCTATGTTTTCATTCAATAAAATTATAGCATGGATAATAAACGATTATCTTTAAACAGGAAATATAATAATAACTATTTATCATTGCCTCTAGGGCATATTTCCAACAGGGGCAGTGGCGGAGAGCGCTTGGGGCCCTCATGCTTCTGCCCCCGCTGGGTGTTGGCTGGCGAGATGTCCTTCGTCGTGCTTCCTTTGTCGTCCTGTCTGTTGTCCATGAATTGATTCTTCTTCTTCTTCAGCACGCTCGCCTCCGAGGAGCCGAGGTCAGGAATGCTTCAAGAGGAGGCAAAGGGGCTGCGGGTCCAGCTTGCGAACACCGAAACCGCTCTCCAAACCGCTCGCAGGGAGGAGGCGGAGGTCATAGTTTAGGTGGCGTCAATACGGAAGCAGGTCCAGGAGGTGAACGGCGATGTCCTTGCTGCCGACGGTGAGGTGTCGAACCCCTGAACAATGGCCCGCCAGCGTGCCATGCGTTTCGCCGACGTAGCCAGCCGGGCGGTCGGCACGACTCGCCGACTGGTGGGGGTGGCCCGGGCAGGACCCAATGTGACGAGCGACGGTGGCTACCTCACCTTCTTCGAGGGGGTGGTGGAGGCACTAGAGACTGGCGTCCCCCATGCTGAGGAAGATGGCGCGGCCGACGCACACGAGCTTCTGAGCCTCGCCCTCACACTTGTCGTCTCCAACCCGCGTCGCCTTGCTCCGACACTTGACCTTTGGTGCGTTGTCGCGCCGGCCCCAGTAGGGTCCCGTCTTCTCTCGTGGGGCGAAGTACGCCCTCACGTGGCCTCTCGGGAGGAGAAGTGTGCTCGGGCGCTCGTCTCCAGCGAGGGAGAAGACTCCGACACCGAACATGTGGTCATCAAGTGTGCTGCCGGCGATCCCTCCTTCTAGGTGTCCTCCATCTTCTGCGTGCCTATTCCTGTGATACCAGAGGAAACCCTGCTTGACTGAGCGTTAAATTTCTGTTAGCATTACCTTTGTTGATATCCTCATTTTTTGCCCTTGTGGTGATGGCTTGCGTGCTGGTGGTCATTGTAGCAGAGCTGCAAAGCTTAGGGCCTATCGTCGTAGCTGCCGTTGCTTGGGGTTGGCGAGGGACGCGCGACCTTCCGAGAGTTCTACCCTCCTGTGGCACCTCCCGTGCCGCCGCGTGCTTGGGTGTTGGGTTCGCTCCTTGCTGCCACTGAATCCTTAGGCCCTGCATCCTATGTTAGTGTGCATATTTCAATTCATTGCTAGTTTATCGTAGAGCGGGAGGGTCCAGGTCTGGGCCTATGAGGCGCTTAGCTTATAGGTTTGCGTCGGTTCCTTGTGTAGTTCCTCCTGAGGGGCTCCTGTTTTGCAAGCGGGGTGGGGTGGAGACCCTTTCGGCACTCTATATCTGCAGGTCCCGGTCCCGCACATTTCCCTGCCCCCGTAAGGCGCAACCCGTTACCAAGGTTGGTCCTCGCGGGGCAAAGCCCTGAACCAGAGTCTAGGTGGCCTTGCGACCGGTAAGGCTCGTGAGGCGCACTGCTCAAGAGCCCCTCTTTGACACTCAAGCCGCTCTGCATCATCAGGCCCCAGTCTTGACAACCGGTAGGCTCCTGAGGCGCGCCCAGGAACTCCCTTTCTGGCACCCGAGCGATTCCGCACTTCGTACCTTTGGTCATTGCCCCGGGGGTGCCCTGAGGCTTCCCGGGACTCACTGTGGTGACCCGAAGTAGTGGTCCCCAAATATGTCCTCCGGACGGGAGGTTTCGAAACCTAGTTAAATGAGGAACGCTAGAGAAAGCATTTTTCCCCTTTTATTTTTCAAACACCGGTCAGTAAGACCAGAGAAGACCAACTTAAGAAATCTGTGACGCCCTCGGCTTAATCGTACGCTAATCATACACGCAAATGCGTACGATCAAACCCAAGGACTCACGGGGAGATATCACAACACAACTCTAGACACAAATAAAATAACATCAGCTTCATATTACAAGCCAGGGGCCTCGAGGGCTAGAATACGAAAGCTCGATAAACACACGAGTCAGCGGAAGCAACAAATATCTGAGTACAGACATAAAACATGGGGTGCCTTAGAGAAGGCTAGCACAAAAGATACAACGATCGAACGAGGCGAGGCCTCCTGCCTGGGAGCCTCCTAACTACTCCTGATCATCAGCGGCCTCCACGTAGTAGTAGGCACCATCGGGGTAGCAGTCGTCGGCGGCGGGGACCTCCATCTCCTGGGCTTCATCATCTGGTCGCAGCAAGCGGATCAAGGGGACAAGGGGGGAGCAAAGCAGCGGTGAGTACTCATCCAAAGTACTCGCAAGTCTTACATCAGAACTATTCTAATTATGCATTAGTATCAAAGAAGGGGGGGTTATATGTGGACTGACTGCAGCAATGCGAGAATAGAGAGAGAAGGCCTAGTCCTATCGAAGACTAGCATCTTCAGGGTCTTGCAGCAATAGACGAGAGTAGAACAGGGGGGGTAACACATTAATAGTCATATTGTTGCAGCAATATTAAAGTGAGGTCACGCCTAAAGATCCTCCCTCGACTCCCTGCGAGGAAGCAATCCCGAGGCAAACTAATTCCAGTTAAGTAACAATTGTAATTGTATAAGATCGGGGCACAACTCCAAGTCGTCCTGTAACCGTGGACACGGCTATCCGAATAGTTAATTTTCATCCCTGCAGGGGTGCACCACATGTCCCGTCACGCTCGATAACACTCTGGCCGGACATACTTTTCTGGGTCCTGCCCGGCCTCAGAATATCGACACGTCGCAGCCCCACCTAAGACTAATCAGAGAGGCCAGCCCGCCGGTCTAAATCCTAAGCACAAAGGGTTCATGGGCCCAGTTCCCCTTCACGCTCCTGCACGTGGCGTGGGTGGCCGACGTCAGTCCTAGCATCCCTTAATCGCAAGCGCGATGCATCTCGGGACCACTCGGGCGCGCGCCGCTACACTGCTGGCATCTGAAAAGCTTCGGCTGATACCGCGACGTCGAGTACCCATAATTCTTCCCGCGTAGCCGGTTAGTGCGAAAAGGTCTCCGACCAACCCAGATCAAATACCCAAATCCATTAGCATTTTAATTAGGCCAACAACACAGTCTCGCGGGAATCCACCCGTCTTACAACTAATCACCGAAGATCCCAGTAACATGGTCGAGTAACTGTGTGGTTGTAACATCGGGGGAATCCGAGGTATCACCCTCGTTGGATTCCGAACAATGTACCCGTCAAGGTGGGCTTAGAGGAATCACCCTCGGGGGTCCCACACTCGCGGGGTGGCACGACAGAGACGTCATCGGGAATGGTGAAAAAGGGATCACCCTCGATAACCACGACCGACTAGCTATACTACAGAGATATCATCAGGAGTACTTAGCGAGGTGTCACCCTCGGTACCCGATAGTATCTCTGTAGCGTCGTACAACGAAGGGGGGTGAATGTGTTGTGTCGGTTCTGGCTCGTCGATCAGAGATCGAGATTCGAAACAAGCGGGGCAACTGATATACGGGGTCAGAGGGGATGACTGCTCCACCTATACTAAGCATATTAAAGGTACAGGACTGAAAGTAGCAGTTCATCAAAAACAGGCTATGCATCAGATATAGGAGCTAACTACAACAGTAGCAAAATACTAATGCAAGCAGCAGGAAGAAAGACATAGACGATATAGGAATGATCAAGGGGAGTTTGCTTGCCTTGCTGCTCTGCGGCAAAGGACTGATCGGCAGGGTCGTAGATGTACCCGGCAGCAGCGTCAGTCTCGGGGTCTACCGGTAAGAAGAGGGGGAAGAAACAATAAATAATAGCACCGATGCAACACAAAGCATGACATGGAATTATGCAGGCTAGACATGAGCTAACGCAGCAACATCCGTCATAGACGGGTCGGAAGAATATCTGACGATATTTTCTGGGTCTCGGGCTACTACCGGTTACACTGGATACGATGGAAAGGTTCCATGTTTGCTATGCTAGGGACGCGTGACAGACGAACGGACCGTGTATCCGGGTTCGTCTCGCTCTGCTGATCAGCTTTCATGTTGAAAATATTTTGATCTGACTTACGGATTATTTAATATTAATTTTCAAAGTTTTATTAATTATTTAGGAATTAAAAACAGATTTAAAAGATTTAGTAAAATCCTATTATGACATCATCGCGATGTCATGCTGACATCACATTTGACTGGTCAACTGACCAGCGGGTCCCGAACGTCATAGGCACAAGTTTTATTTAAGATTAATTATTTATTAATCAGATTAATTCAACGAGGGACCCACGTGTCATACCCTAATTGTGTTAATTAATTATTCTAACTAAATATCTATTTATTTATTTATTTTAAGAAAACATTATTTTTAATTATCGCGTGGGGCCTCCGTGTCATTGACAGCGGTGCATTGGCCCCACCGGTAAGTGGCCTAAGGTTATTTCCTCATTTATTTTTATTAGATACCTATCCGTGCAAATACCGTATTCCTCTAAATATCCAAATACACAAATACATACATCACATCTCATACATACATACGGAATACAACCTTTGTTTTTATTTCTTTTTTTTTCTCAAAAACTCTCATCTCTCATCTCTCTGTTAACAGAGACAGAGAAGTTCTTTTGCTACTCCACCTATAAGAACACAAACTTCAAATCCTTCTACCGGAGTCCACCGTCGACGGATCGAGGCCCCGTTTGCCGGAACGGAACCGTGACGTCGAGGGGAACGACAAGGTGGGAGGAGCCCGAGGAGGGGCTCACCGACGGTGACGTGACGGCCCGGTGAAGCCGGAGTTCGCACGTAGTTGACGGTGGAGACGGGCGTGGAGGCGGTGACGGTGCCGATGGTGGTGATGTGCCGGCGAGGAGGAGCCGGTGAGGAGGGCCCCCCGGAGATGGAGCCGCCGATGATGAGGGGCTCGGCCGGCGGGGCTCCCGGGGTCGGCCGACGGGATGGGGAGGGCCCCGGCCGCCGGACCTGGAGGGGGGGGGCCGAGGTGGCCGGCGTGGTGGTGCTGCCCGGCGTGGTGAAGGTGGCGCGCCGGCCGGGGAGGGGGGGGCTCGCCGTGAGGTGGGGGGGCCGCCGGGGAAGGGATAGGCCGGTGGAGGAGGTGGCCGTGAGAGGATGGAGGGAGGGGGGCCGGCGGGGGAGAGGGCTGCCGGCGGGGAGGGGAGGCGCGCCGGCCAGGGAGGGGCGGGGTGGAGAGGAGGGAGGCGACGGAAGCAGAGAGAGAGATCTGCGGGAGGGAGAGGGGGCGAGATGGGGGGAGAGGGAGCCGTCACGGGAGAGAGAGGAGGGAGATCGTGGGGGGGTGGGGGCTCCCGCTCGTGGGGTGGGAGGACCGAGCGTGGGGGGGAGCGTCGGTGGGTGGGGTGGGGCCCCCCACGAGGGGGGGGGGCTGGCGGCGGCGGCATGGGAATGGGAGGGAGTAGCGAGGGGAGTGGGGGTCGCCAGGGGGGATTAGGGTTGCGGGAGGTGGCCGGCTGGGCCTTGAGCCCAGTTGGGCCGGGGGGGGTTGTTTCCCTTTTTTTTTGAATTGTTTTATTTTGTTTTCTCTTTTTTTATTATTATTATTATTATTACTTCTTCTAATCCCTTTTTCTTTATTCTATTCTTATTTACTTTTCTTTCATCGTTTATTATTTATACTCTTAGTCCTTTCTTTTGTTTATTTATCTTCATTTACTATATCTCTTTACTTATTTTGTTGAAGCCCCTTTCTTAATATATCGGGATCATCAACGATTCCAAAAGTACCCGACTTGATATTATAATTTGTTAGGGAATCTTTACAACTCCCCGACGTTGTTATCTCAACAACACGAAGATCTTTTCATGTTTGACTTAATCCCGAAGCTTCGAACTATGATTCGGTTTCAATCATCACGAGAACATTGTTATAGTTAGCGGTGACGTGGCATCATTAGCGGGTGATCACTGTAGCTTAATTACAATCACTACTGTAGCAAAATTCAAGGATGTCACAAAATCAGCCAGTTCAAACTCAGTGAAAACTAGTCCAAGTCCAAAAGAAAGCAAGTGCCACGTCTGGCATTTAAAGCTGGCATAGTCATTGGTGGACTACATGGGTTTCCTTGCTAGCTGCGATCATGGTCATTCGCAGGCCATGCTGATTGCCTTTGTCTCTCGTCCTAGCGCGGAGCTAAGGTCTTCCACTAGGCGTGGGGTGGACCCCTTCCGCGTCCTCGGGGGGGGGGGGGGGGGGGCTGGGCGTATACAGCCTCGGCTCGTTATTATGTGAGAGTGTCACGGTGGGGTGTATATGGGAGGTCGCGAGGACGCTTCGGCCTCGCGAGTGTCCCTACCCCCGAGACATTGGGGCTGAGCTTCTAGAGTCATTGGGGACTTTGTTGTACCCAGCGTGGAGCTAAGGTCTTTAACTAGGCATGGGGTGGACCCCTTCCGCGTCCTCGGGGGGGGGGGGGGGGGGGCTGGGCGTATACAACTTCGGCTCCTTATTACGTGAGAGTGTCACAGGGATGAAGTAGGTTCCGGAAGGATTGAAGGACGATGCAGAGTTGATGCAGTGGCAACGTTGGGGCGTCGCGAGACTGCGCTAAGGTGCTAACGGTCGAAGCGGGTCTTGCGTGCTTGCACTCCTTCCCGGAGGCCTATTCAAGGGCTTTTGTGGCTCTACGTTGTCAGGTCCCAGTCCCATGCATTTCTCGACCGTCGTTGCGTGTGACCAAGTGAATGGATGTAGCTACGGGGTCGGGCCTTGCTTCCCCTGACACCGATCGGGTCAGGGACGATGTCAAGGGTAGCTGGTGGCCTTATGACTGGTGAGGCTCCTTAGGTGCGATGCTCAGGAGCCCCCTTCTAACATTCAAGCGGCTCTACGTCGTCAGGGTCCAGTCCCGCTCATTTCCCGACCGCCGCTGCCTGAGATCGAATAAACGATCTCGGCTATGTGGTCAGGAGGTGCCTCCCCCGACAGTATCTTGATCAAGGATGTTATCAGGGGCGACAGGTGGCCTCATGACCGGTAAGGCTCCTGGAGCGCCATGCTCTGGAGCCCCCTTTTTGACCTTCAAGCGGCTCTGCGTCGCTAGGACCCAATCCCGCACATTTCTCGACCGCCGCAGCCTGAGACCGAATAAACGATCTTGGCTACGTGGTCAGGCCCTGCCTCCCCTGATAACGACCGGATCACAAAGGACGATATCAGGGGAGGCTATTGGCCTTATGACCGGTAAGGCTCCTGGAGCGCCATGCTCTGGAGCCCCTTGGACACTAAAGCGACTTTGATTTCATCCTGTTGACCGGGATCCTGATGGGCCGCGGGGCTCCATAGCCCCCGCGATGGGGTGGTGCGTTGTAGCCGAGCGGTTGCCGCGGCTCAAGAAAAGCAGCGGGTTAAGTTGCCATGTGGCTGAAACCGGAATTGTAAAGGGAGAAACTTACTGGAGTACGCCCTAGGTAGTTGAAGTCCCTGCGGTAAGCAGACACACCCTAAGGCAGCAAATCCAAAGAAAATTACCTCGCCGGATAGTTGAACCCCCTTTCGCTTCAGGAACGCCGCGCAAGGCCTGGCCCCTAATGCCCACGCATGCGCCTTGGCCGTCGCGGGTGGTCCATGACGTTGGTGTCTCGTCACGGCATTCGACTCCTCCTCCTGAGGCCTGCGAGTTTGGCCTTGCTTAGCCCCTCCGCAGGGAGAGGTAACTGGGGCCATGCCCCATGGTTTGAGGGTGCCCTCCTGCCCGGGCCCCTTGCACCCGGCTCATGGAGGAGCCCCCGAACGCTCCTTACTCCTGAGGAGGTGATATGTCCCAAACGTATCTATAATTTCTGCTTGTTCCATGATCTTTTGGGTGACATTGTTATATGTTTTGATACACTTCTATCTCATTTTACACATATTTGGACTAACCTATTAACTCAGTACACCCAGTGCCAGTTTATGTGTGTTGATGTCTATTTTGCACGGGCTTTTACCCAATTTTCCGAAGCCCAAAAAATTTCAGGAAAAATATATAAAAAATCAGCGAAACAGAAGCTCCGAGATCACCAAAGATGGCTAGAGGGGGCCACGGGCTGCCCAGGCGACCTGCTAGCGCGGCCAGGCCCTAGGCCACACCAGGAGGCCTCCTGGGTGGGCCCCACCTACTCCAGTGCCCTCCTTTGGCCTATATTTAGTCCTCCGAAAGGAAACCCTTCGACAACTTCCAGAATCGTGAATTTCTCCATCGTTCCGATGCCGCAGCGCTTCTGAGATCGGGAGTGTCAGGAGACCTCTTCCCGGCACCCTGTCGGAGGGAGGATTGACCTCCGAGAGCTTCTCCACCGCCATGGACGATTCTCAGACGAGTCGTGAGTAGTCCTCCTTGGACCATGGGTCCATGACGACTAGCTATGTGATGTCTTCTTTCCAATCTTGTGCTTCAATGGTTAGTCCTTGTGAGCTTCCCTATGCTACGGTAACAAAAGTCCTTCCTTGGCGCTAGGAATTCTTCTTGCTACTACTCTTGTTCGCTTTGGTTTTTCCCTTGAAGAGGAAAGGGTGATGCAGCACAGGAGCAGTAAGTATCTCCCTCAGTTTGAGAACCAAGGTATCAATCCAGAAAGAGGGCCTCGTCAAGTCCAGAGTACCTGCGCAAACACAAACAAGCTTGCACCCAACGCTTCAAAGGGGTTGTCAATCCCTTCAAGATTGTTTGCAGAGTGAGAACTGAAGGCGAAAAGTGCAACGAAGTAAAAAGTGTAAGGCTGAAAATATGGTGTGGAGTAGACCCGGGGGCCATAGTGTTCACTAGAGGCTTCTCTCAAAATAGCAAATATCACGATGGGTGAACAAATTACTGTCGAGCAATTGATAGAACCACGCAAAGTTATGACGATATCTAAGGCAATGATCATACATATAGGCATCACGTCTGAGACAAGTAGACCGATACTTTCTACATCTACTACTATTACTCCACACATCGACCGCTATCCAGCATGCATCTAGTGTATTGAGTTCATGACGAACGGAGTAACGCCTTAAGCAAGATGACATGATGTAGAGGGATAATCTCAAACCAATGATGAAAACCCCATCTTTTTACCCTTGATGGCAACAACACGATGCGTGCCTCGCTACCCCTTCTGTGACTGGGTGAGGTCAACGCACGGTACGAACCCAAAACCAAGCACTTCTCCCATTGCAAGAATCATAGATCTTGTTGGCCAAACAAAACCCACAACTCGAAGAGAATTACAAGGATATAAAATCATGCATAATAGAGATCAGAAGAAACTCAAATAACATTCATAGATAATCTGATCATAAATCCACAATTCATCGAATCTCGACAAACACACCACAAAAGAAGATTACATCGGATAGATCTCCATCAAGATCATGGAGAACTTTGTATTGAAGATCCAAGAGAGAGAAGAAGCCATCTAGTTACTAGCTATGGACCCGTAGGTCTATGGTGAACTACTCACGCATCATGGATAGGTCATGGTGTTGATGAAGAAGCCCTCCGTGTCTGAATCCCCCCTCCGGCAAGGCACCAGAACGTGCCCCAGATGGGATCTTGCGGAGATAGAAGCTTGCGGCGGCGGAGAAGTAATTTCGATTATCTCCTCTGGAAGGGGTCAAAAACATGGAAAAAACAGGAACTGTCACTTGGAACTGAGTTAATAAGTTAGTCCCAAAAAATATATAAAAGGCATGCAAAACATCCAAAGTTTGACAAGATAATAGCATCAAACCATCAAAAATTGTAGATACGTTGGAGACGTATCAAGCATCCCCAAGCTTAACTCCTGCTCGTCCTCGAGTAGGGAAGTGATAAAGAATGATTTTTTTATGTGGAATGCTACCTAGCATAGTTGTCCTTTGCAACTTCTTTCACGTGACATGAATGTTCAGATCCGTAAGATTCGAAACAATAGTTTTCTATTGACATGAAAATTGTAATACTTCAAGCAAACTAGCAAGGTAATCATGAACTTTCTAAATAACAAGGCCAATGAAAGTTATCCCTACAAAATCATATGGTCTGGCTATGCTCCATCATCCTCACACAACTAATGTAAATCATGCACAACCCCGGTATTGGCCAAGTAAGTGTTTTCGCACTGTTACTTTCTCAAACTTTTTATAACTATCACGCAATACATGAGCGCGAGCCATGGATATAGCACTAAAGGTGGAATAGAGTGTGGTGGTGGTTGTGAGACAAAAAGGGAGGAGATAGTCACATTGACTCGGTGTATCAATAGGCTATGGAGATGCCCATTAATAGATATCAATGTGAATGAGTAGGGATTGCCATACAAGAGATGCACTAGAGCTATAAGTATGTGAAAGCTCAAAAGGAAAACTACTAGGTGTGCATCCAACTTGCTTGCTCACGAAGACCTAGGGCAATTTTGAGGAAGCCCATCATTGGAATATACAAGCCAAGTACTATAATGAAGATTCCCACTAGCATATGGTAGTGACAAAGCAAGAGGCTCTCAATCATGAAGAACATGGTGCTAACATGAAGCACAAGTGTGGAAAAATATAGTAGCATTATCCCTTTTCTCTTTTTCTCTCTTTTCTTTTTTTTCATTTGGGCTCTTAGGCCTCTTTTTTTCTCTTTTTTTTGTTTTTGGGCTCTTTGGCCTCTTTTTTTATTTCCTCACATGGGACAATGCTCTAATAATGATGATCATCACACTTTTATTTACTCACAGCTCAAAGATCACAATGATGATGACTCCATACAAAATGCCTCCAGTAGTGTACCGGGATGTGCAACGATCTAGCACGGCGTATGACGCTGAAACATCTCGCTAGCTATCTTACAATCATGCAATGGCAATATGAGAGTGACGGCACAAGTCATGAGATGGAACGGTGGGAGTTGCATGGCAATATATCTCGGAATTGCTATGAAAATGCCATAGTAGGTAGGTATGGTGGCTGTTTTGCGGAAGGAATTTGGTGGGTTTGTGCACCGCGAGAATTGCGCGGCACTAGAGAAGCTAGCAATGGTGGAAGGTGAAAGTGTATCTATACCATGGACTCACATTAGTCATGAAGAACTCAAATACTTGTTGCGACAGTTTTTATTAGTAATCGAAACAAGGTGCTAAACGCACACTTCGAGGGGAAGGGTTGGTAGGTGTTAACCATCACGCGATCCCGACCTCAACACAAAGGATGACAGTCCATAGATCAATTATGCTCTGACTTCCTAACATAGCGGTTCACCATACGTGCATGCTACGGGAATCACTAACTTCAACACAAGTATTTCTAGATTCACAACACCCTACTAACATAGCTCTTAATATTACCAAATCCACGTCTCAAAACTATTTGAGAGGAATCAAAACTTCTCTTTCTATTCAATGCACATGAAGATGGAGGTTTTTGCATCCTCTTTGGGTACCTATCACATTTGGGACTACTTTCATAGAATAAGCCAACTACCAAGTCACGCACCGTCGTGCTCTAAAAGATATAAGTGAAGCACTAGAGCAAAAGTATCTAGCTCAAAAGATATAAGTGAAGCACTATGATCAAAAGTATCTAGCTCAAAAGATATCAGTGAAGCACTATGAGCATTCTAGCAAAATCACGATGAGTGCATGTCTCTCTCTCTCAAAAAGGTGTGCAGCAAGGATGATTGTGACACAACAAATAGAAAAGAGTCCTAAGATACAAGACGCTCCAAGCAAAACACATATCATGTGGTGAATAAAAATATAGCTCCAAGTAATGTTACCGATGGATTGAAGACGAAAGAGGGAATGCCTTCCCGGGGCATTCCAAGCTTAGGCTTTTTGGTGTCCTTGAATTTGGCTTGGGATTCCTTGGGAATCCCCAAGCTTGAGCTCTTTCCACTCCTTATATCTTTGTCCATGAGAACATCACCAAAACTTGAAAACTTCACAACACAAAACTTAAACAGAAACTCGTGATAACATTAGCACAAGAAAACAAACTACCACTTATTTTGGTACTGTAGCAAACTTGAATTCTATCTATATTGGTGTTGGGCTACTGTATTATCACTTTTCCATGGCTAGTACCCCCCGATACTAAACACAGTTTCATCAAAACAAGCAACCAACTCAACAAAAACAGACCAGTCTGTAGCAATCTGTATACTTCGTATACTTCTGGTACCTCAAAAAATCTGAACAATTACGACGGCCTGGGAAAAACGCATATCAACCAGCATCAAAAAGAATCAACTCAAAATCTCTTTCTGAATAAAAAGTAAAAATCATTTCGTGAGTGAAAAGTTTTGTCTTTTTCCAGCAGGATCAAACAACCATTACCAAGACTAGTCATAAAGGTTTTGCTTGGCTCAAACACAAAAAGAAACACAAAAAACACAATCACAACAGAATTGTGATAGTGTGGACGCAACAAAACAGAAATAAAAAGATAAATTCATTGGGTTGCCTCCCAACAAGTGCTACTGTGTAACGCCCTTAGCTAGGCATAAAAGCGATAGAATCACGTATCTCGTCTTTGGTGCTCAAACCTTAAGTGGCCCTCATCATGGATTCATAAGGCAATCTTTTTTTCTAGGAAAGTGTTCCATGCCCTTCCTTAAAGGAAATTGAAATCTAATATTCCCTTCCTTCATATCGATGATAGCACCGATAGTCCTTAGGAAAGGTCTACCAAGAATAATAGGGCATGTAGGATTGCAATCAATGTCAAGCACAATGAAATCCACGGGTACATAGTTCCTATTTGCAATAATAAGAACATCATTGATCGTTACCATGGGTTTCTTGAAAGTAGAATCAGCAAGATGCAAATTAAGAGAAAACTCTTCAATCTCATTAAAACCCAGAACATCACATAAAGACTTTGGAATCGCAGAAACACTAGCACCCAAATCACACAAAGCATTGCATTCATAGTTTTTGATTTTGATATTTGATGGTAGGTTCCCACACAGGATGAAGCTTTCTAGGGATAGAGACTTCCAATTCAAGTTTCTCTTCCAGAGATTTTATCATAGCTTCGACGATATGATCGGTAAAGGCCTTGTTTTGGCTATAAGCGTGTGGAGAGTTTAACATGGATTGCATCAAAGAAATGCATTCAATAAAGGAGCAACTATCATAATTGAATTCCTTGAAATCCACGGTAGTAATTTCATTACTACTCAAAGTTTTAACATCTCCTACTCCACTTTCAATGCTTTTAGCATCAAGATAGATAGACTCCGAATCATTGGGGCACTTTACAACCAAAGTGGATTCATATCCAGCCCCAAAATCATTAGGTTTGACACAAGAAAACAAAGATTCAATGGGAGTCACACCAAGCACTTTAAGATCTTCGTGATTCTCATCACTAGAACACGCCTTTTAAGCCATTCATGTCTAGCACGAATTTGGGCGGTTCTTTCTTGGCTCTCAATCATGGAAACACGCATAGCTTTCAAAGTTTCATCCATGTTGATTTTGGGAGGAGCACATCTAACTTTCAAAGCATCAACATCACTAAACATTCTATCAACGCTCTTAGCCAAATCGTCAATTTTGAGTAGCTTTTCCTCTATGGACGCATTGAAAATCTTTTGAGGGCTGATGAACTCTTTGATATTACTCTCTAGATCAGAGGGTAATCTATTGTAAATTCCATGAGTATTGTTGTAGGAGTTGCCAAAATTATTAGAGGAGTTACTAGGAAAAGGCCTAGGAACATAGTTTCCTCTGAAAGCATTGTTGTTGCCAAAGTTATTCCTACCAACAAAATAAATGTCCAAGCTAGTGTTGCTACTCTCAATCAAAGAAGACAAGGGCATATCATTAGGATCCAAAGGAGCACTTCTACTAGCAACCAAATTCGTTAACTCATCCATCTTAGCACTCAACGAGTTAATTTCTTCTATAGCGCGTACCTTCTTACTAGTAGGTCACCTTTCAGTGTGCCACTGAGAGTAGTTTGTCATGATATTGTCTAAGAGCTTTCTGGCTTCCCCTAACGTGATTTCGATGAATGTTCCACCTGAGGCAGAGTCGAAGATATTTCTAGAAGCGAAATTCAAGCCAGCGTAAAAGATTTGAATAATCATCCAAAGACTCAAGCCATGAGCGGGACAATTTCTAATCATCAATTTCATTCTCTCCCAAGATTGTGCAACATGTTCATGATCAAGTTGCTTGAAATTCATGATATCATTACAGAGAGAGATGATCTTAGCCGGTGGAAAATACTTGGATATATAAGAATCTTTGCACTTATCCCAAGAATCGATACTATTTTTGCGCAAAGAAGAAAACCAAGTTTTTGCACGATCTCGAAACGAGAAAGGAGAAAGCTTCAATTTAATCACGTCATTATCCACATCTCTCTTCTTTTGCATATTGCAAATCTCAATGAACGATTGAGATGGGATGCGGCATCTTCACTAGGAAGGCCAGAGAATTTCTCTTTCATAACAAGATTCAGCAAAGCGGCATTGATTTCATATGACTCCGCACTAGTGGCGGGAGCAATCGGAGTACTAATAAAATCATTATTATTAGTATTCGAGAAGTCACAAAGTTTGGTTTTTCATTCATGGTGACTTCAGCAAGCAAGCAAGAATGCAAGCAAACAAAGAGCAGGCGAGAAAAAGGGCGAACGAAAAGGCAAACGAAAAAGGCAAACGAAAAAGGCAAATTGGTGAAGTGGGGGAGAGGAAAACGAGAGGGAACTCGCAAACAAAGTAAATGCAAGAAATGAGTTTGCAACACTTACTTGGATGAGTTCTTGACTTGATCTTCCTTCGCGGCAATGGCGCCAGAAATTCTTCTGCTACGGTAACAAAAGTCCTTCCTTGGCGCTAGGAATTCTTCTTGCTACTTCTCTTGTTCGCGTCGGTTTTTCCCTTGAAGAGGAAAGGGTGATACAACACAGGAGCAGTAAGTATTTCCCTCAGTTTGAGAACCAAGGTATCAATCCAGAAGGAGGGTCTCGTCAAGTCCAGAGTACCTGCGCAAACACAAACAAGCTTGCACCCAACGCTTCAAAGGGGTTGTCAATCCCTTCAAGATTGTTTGCAAAGTGAGAACTGAAGGCGAAAGGTGCAACGAAGTAAAAATTGTAAGGTTGAAAATATGGTGTGGAGTAGACCCGGGGGCCATAGTGTTCACTAGAGGCTTCTCTCAAAATAGCAAATATCACAATAGGTGAACAAATTACTGTCGAGCAATTGATAGAACCGCGCAAAGTTATGACAATATCTAAGGCAATGATCATACATATAGGCATCACATCCGAGACAATTATACTGATACTTTCTGCATCTACTACTATTACTCCACACATCGACCACTATCCAGCATGCATCTAGTGTATTGAGTACATGACGAACAGAGTAACGCCTTAAGCAAGATGACATGATGTAGAGGGATAATCTCAAACCAATGATGAAAACCCCATCTTTTTACCCTAGATGGCAACAACACGATGCGTGCCTTGCTACCCTTTCTGGCAATGGGTGAGGTCACCTCACGGTATGAACCCAAAACCAAGCACTTCTCCCATTGCAAGAATCATAGATCTAGTTGGCCGAACAAAACCCACAACTCGAAGAGAATTACAAGGATATGAAATCATGCATAAGAGAGATCAGAAGAAACTCAAATAAGATTCATAGGTAATCTGATCATAAATCCACAATTCATCGGATCTCGACAAACACACCGCAAAATAAGATTACATCGGATAGATCTCCATGAAGATCATAGAGAACTTTGTATTGAAGATCCAAGAGAGAGAAGAAGCCATCTAGTTACTAGCTATGGACCCGTAGGTCTATGGTGAACTACTCACGCATCATCAGAGAGGTCATGGTGTTGATGAAGAAGCCCTCCGTGTCCGAATCCCCCCTCCGGCAGGGCACTAGGACGAGCCCCAGATGGGATCTTGCGGAGACAGAAGCTTGCGGCGGCGGAAAAGTAATTTCGATGATCTCCTCTTAAAGGGGTCAAAAACATGGGAAAAACAGGAACTGGCACTTGGCACTGAGTTAAGAAGTTAGTCCCAAAAAATATATAAAAGGTATGCAAAACATCCAAAGTTTGACAAGAGAATAACATGAAACCATCAAAAATTATAGATACGTTGAAGACGTATCACCCTACATGATCAAGGCATCTATGTAATTCTCTTGCTATTGCTATGCTCGGTTTCTTGGGATGCGATGGATTATGAGATTATGTTCAGATTGTTATGAGTTATATATTTTATTATCCTTTTATATTATGTTCCTTAGTGATTCATGTATGTTCTCTGTTGCTATTTATTGCTTTGGCCGAGTAGTAGATTGTAACTCCAAGAGGGAGCGTTATGCATGATTGTGTGTCCATGCCCCTCGATGTCTAGCTTGAGTGACAGAAACATGAGACTTGGGGATGTGTTGTTGCCACCAGGGAGAAAACGATGGTGATTGTGACCACGGTTGCAAGAATTGTTTACCTTACGCATAGTTTGTTAATGCAGTTGTCTGTTGCTTTGAGTTTACACTTTGGGTGGGGCTCGCAACTTAATACCGGAGAGATGTTCTGGATAGATATCTCAAGGTGGATGATGAGTAAGTAGATGCTGATGAATAAACGATCTACTTGTCTTGGTGTACTGCCCATTACTATTGGACCTCTAACTATCAAGTAGCATAATTAGCATTGCGGTGCGTTCATAATTCTCTCAATTGCCCAACTGTGATTTGTTTACACAAGCATAGTTGTTTATCGTCTTTTGGGAGAGAGACGTCACTAGTGAACATCATGTGACTCCAGTCCATATCATCATCATTGTTTACACCTCCATCATTTACCGTTTTCATTTACTTTTCTGTTGCAATCACTATCACTTTCCCGCTTGTGTTTTGATCCTTTGCAAACTACAAGGCCGGAGAGATTGACAACCTCTCTGTACTCGTTGGGAGAAAAGTTATTTGTTGTGTGTGCAGGTCCATGTCTTCTGCTGACAAGGACAGGAGACACCTACTTGTTGATCCTAGGAGTCCTACTAGTTCGATAAACCTTACAGTCTCCGTGTAAGGGAAAACTTACTGCTGACTACATCTCAACGTTCCACTTGGGGTAACGAATGGGGTGCGAGAAGTATATACATCATCTCATCATCAAGCAAAGTTTTCTGGCGTCGTTGCCGTGGACTCCAGTCTTCAAGATAGGGGAGTTGCACGCTATCCTTTACCTTTGCTTTTTAGTCTTGTTAGTTTACTTTCTAGTTTTTGCTTTAGAGTCTTATACCAAAAACCACAAAAAAAAATAGTTGCTTTGTTCTTGCTTGTTGTTGCTGCTATGGGTTCCACTGAGAACACCAAGTTGTGTGAGTTCACTAGTCACAACAACAATGACTTTATCTGCACTCCTATTGCTGCTCCCGCCACTGGAGGCACGTCCTATGAGATTAAACCTGCTTTACTTAACCTTGTTATGATAGATCAATTCTCCGGTGCTGGAGATGATGCTGCCTTGCACTTGAACAATTTTGTTGAGCTCTGTGATATGCAAAAATCTAAAGAAGTAGATGGTGATATTGTTAAACTTAAGCTTTTTCCTTTCTCTTTGAGAGGAGGACCTAAAGTGTGGCTTCAATCTTTGCCTAGGAATAGCATAGATTCTTGGGATAAGTGCAAAGATGATTTTATTGGGAAGTATTACCCGCCTGCTAAGATTATCCAGTTGAGGAGTAACATTATGAATTTGAGACAATTGAATAATGAACATGTTGCTCAAGCTTGGGAACGTATGGAATCTCTTGTTAAGAATTGCCCTACTCATGGTTTGACTACTTGGATGGTTATCCAAACTTTTTATGCAGGATTGAACTTTACCTCGCGGAATTTGTTAGACTCGGCCGCGGGAGGAAACTTTATGTCAACTACAATTGGTGCTGCCACAAAGCTATTGGTTGAGATGATGACAAATTATTCTCGATGGCACACTGAGAGAGCTCCAACAGGTAGGAAGGTAAACTCTATTGAAGATATCTCCTCCCTTAATGGTAATGTTGACATGATCATGACTCTACTTACTAAGAAAGCTCCTATTGATCCTCATGATGTTCCTTTAAATTCTTTGGTTGCTCAAGAAATAAAGCAAGTTGATGTTAATTTTATCTCTAAGAACAACTTTAATAACAATGCTTATAGGAGTAATTTTGGTAGCAATCCTAGATTGTTTCCATCCAACAACTATGGTAACAGGAACACCTATAGTTACACTCCTAATGATAGAAGAATGCCTAGTTATGAAAAACTTTTAGAGATAGTGAAGGTTACAAAGAATTATATGCACACCCAATATAAACAAAACAAGGCCTTCTCTAGACAATCAGATGATCATTCTTCTATTTTGCAAAATATTGGAAGACAACTTGAGAGCCTGAACAGTGAAATTTACCATCTCCAAACTAGACTCACCACCACAGAGACCCAGGTCTCCAATATGTCTCACACACATGACACTTTGATAAATCAAATGGCGGCAAAACCCGAAGTGGTTGTACCTCAAGAAGAGGAAGAGAGAATTAAGAGCCTTCCTACACACACTACCATTGCTACTATACAAGTTGTTGAGGACCTTAAAACTTTTAGCACCCATCACACTCCTAGTCCCAATGGACCTTTTAATGGTGATGCTAATGCCTCAACTATAGGACAAGAAAGTCCTTTGAATTTAGAGACTACCAAAAGAATGAGCTTAGATGACATTACTACCACTTTAATTAATGGTAGTAACCTTGATTTTGACAATTGTAGTCTCTCCGAAGTTATCACCTTTTTGCAAAGAATGGCTAAAGATCCCCACACTAGTACACTCAATATTGCCTTCACCGAGCATATTACCAATACTCTTATCAAAGATAGGGAGGAGAAGCTTAAGCTAGAGACTTCTATTCCTAGAAAACTAGAAGATGGTTGGGATCCTATGGTCAAAATTAAATTGAATGATATCTCTTGCTTTGCATTGTGTGATGTTGGAGCTACTACCTCTGTTATGCCCAAAAGAATGCCTGATATGCTTGATTGGAAACCTTATGATCCATGTTCTTTTGGTGTTCGTCTTGTTGATTCTTCCATAAATAAACCTTTATGGAGAATTGATGATGTGCTTATTGTTGTCAATGATAATTATGTGCCCGCTAATTTTCTTATTATGGACATTGAATGTGACCCTTCATATCTAATTATTTTGGGACGTCCTTTTCTCTGCACCGTTGGTGCTATCATTGACACGAAAGTGGGAATTATTAAATTACAATTTCCTCTTAAAAAGGGAATGGAACACTTCCCTAGAAAGAAGATTAAGTTACCTTATGAGTCCGTTACTCGGGCAAGTTATTCTTTTGGAGTTGATAACACTTGATCTTCTTGCATTATGCCTAGCTCAAAGGCATAAAAGAAAGCACTTGTTGGGAGGCAACCCAATTTGTTTTTAATTTCTGTTTTAGTGGTCTTGATGCTTATTACTACTGTAGCAACATCATTGTATCTTTATTTTTAAGCTTTGTGCCAAGTTATAGCCTCTGATAGTAAGAAAGTTCAAAAATTGTGACCTGTTGTCCAGAAACAGATTATGTCTGCTTGATGGAAAAATCACCAAAAATCACCAGATCATCTTTTAGATCTTAATTATTTTGGCAGCATGCTCTATATAATTTCCTTTCTCGCAACTATTCTCAGTTTTTTGATTTGAGTTGCAGAAGTGCCCCGAATAAATTATTTACTACCTGATGTTCTGTTTTTTCACATATTCTACCATGTTTTGCGTTTTCAATGTTTTGCAAATCCTAAGCTAACTTTTTATTTGCAAAAACCTTTTGGAAATCATGAGAAGCAGTAGCTTTTCATGAAAATCTTTAATTCCAGCAGGTAATGAATTATTTTATTAAGGATACTAACCACTCTAATCAGCTTATGATGAGTTTCGTATGAAGTGAGTTTTCAAGTATGCGATGGGAGATGATGAAAGAAGATACAGGAGTGTCAATCACTCAAGCTTGGGGATGCCCCCATGCACCCCAAGAAATATTCAAGGAGACTCAAGCGTCTAAGCTTGGGGATGCCCCCGTGCATCCCCTTCTCTATCAACAATCATCAGTTCGTCCATCTCCATGCTATATTTTTATCACTTCATATGTTATGTGCTAGCTTGGAGCGTCCCGCTCTTTACTTTTTAGTTTGTTTTAGTTTTCCTTGTTGTTAATAATAATTTGGAACCTAGGCTACCTTGTTTGGGAGAGAAACACACTTCATTCCACTCTAGAACTCAACATAGGTTTGCATGCTTATCCTTTATGTGTGTTCTCTATCTTTTCGTAGCTACTGTCATGCTTAGCTCTTATTTTTCATGCTTATCTTTTTAAGAGCTTTTATTTTGGATGCTTTTTTGGAACTCTCTTGAGTTATCATACTTATCTTGTTTAGAGAGTTGGCTTGTTGCACTGAGTTGTGTGTCTTGCATGATTAGGTAATTGAGATTGCTATTTAAGTAGAGTAGTAACTTGCAATTGTTTTGAGGTATTAAATTGAGTAATGTTTGGACTATTAGTGCCAAGATCTTGAGCCTATTAGTGATAGGTGTCATATTTTGGGAAATCCGTGTGTTTTTTGAAAACTAGAAATTAGTTGAGAACTCTAGCTACTAAATTGATCGCTAACCTCTTGAGGGGTTGGAATATATAGAGTACCCTCACGTTACCATGAGTCGAGGATGCGCAAGGATAACCAAACCCCCAAACACTCCTCCTCGGGGTACTTGTCTCTTTGTCAACCTCCTAACTAGATAGAGAGTTACCGATAATAAGTGTATGAGTTCTTCGGACTTACGTGAGTATTCGATTGTTGGCACTTCCACCATCCATACTTTGCTAGCCTCTTCGGTACCGTGCATTGCCCTTTCTCACATTGAGAGTTGGTGCAAACTCCGCCGCTCTATCCAAACCCATGACATGATACGCTCTGTCATACATAAGCCTCATTATATCTTTCCTCAAAACAGCCACCATACCTACCTATTAAGGCATTTCTATAGCCTTTCCGAGATACATTGTCATGCAACATCCACCATCTCATGACTTGATCTTCATGTCATACATGTTTTTGCTTGATCATAGAGCCGCATGATAGTTGGGCCTTGCCCCAATTATTGCTACATGACGCGCTAGTAGCATTGCATATCCGGCTACACTGGCAGAGGCATACATTTGCATACATCATGATATTTTTCACTTGTCTTTATGTTGAGTACTTCTTATAAAGTGTGATGATCTTATTTTTATTCATGTAAAATAGAGAGTGTTGCCCTTAAGTGAGGAAAAGATCCCAAAGAGGACAAATGAGAGATAAAAAGAAAGAGCCAAAAAGGCCACAAAAAAAGAGAGAAGGGGGCAACACTACTATTCCTTTTGAAAGATCCACACTCGTACTCCATTGTTGTATTTGTACTACATAGAGATTATCATTCATGCATAACTATGTGGGGACCCTTACACTATAGAACTTGGTTTTCATATTCCAATAATGAGCCTCCTCAAATGAGCTCTAGGTCTTCATGAGCAAACAAGTTGGATGCACCCCCACTAGTTCCATCGGAGAGCTTACCTTAGCTCATATGTGCATCCGTTACATGGCAATCCCTACTCCTCACATCATATCTATCATTTGGCTTTCTCTCGCCTATTATTGCCCTCATTGATGTGAGCCTTTCACACTTTTTGTCTTCCTTCCCCATCATTATTATATTTGCCATCCTAAGTGCCAACATATCTTGCTTACGCTCATCCATTGCATGAGTGCTGAAAGTCGAAAGGGAGAGGATCATTTTGACTTGTGCATAACTAGTGGTCTGGTGATGAGTCAAAATAAGATTCCGAAGGAGACGAAGAGTAAAAGTAGATTGAGTTATCAATCAAAAAAAATATGATCTCAACCCATCTCCCACTTCTTGCACGCAAACACCATTTGGAGACATTCGAGTCACGGACAGCGAGATCTCTTGCACATTTATGTTTTTACTTTGCTAAACTCAATACTAGGTATAAACTCTTGCTTGTTATTGTCTTGACTTGAATTGCATATCTTACTTGCTTTACTTTAAAGTTCTTATATGTGTGTTAGCATGTCAGCATAGAAATTATTGTGTTATCATTTATCTACTCGAGGACGAGCAGAAATTAAGCTTGGGGATGTTGATACGTCCCAAATGTATCTATAATTTCTCCTTGTTCCATGATCTTTTGGGTCACATTATTATAAGTTTTGCTACACTTCTATATCATTTTATACATATTTGAAATAACCTATTAACTTAGTGCACCCAGTGCCAGTTTGTGTCTGCCGGTGTCTATTTTACAGGGGCTTTTACCCAATTTTCTGAAGCCCAAAAAATTCCAGGAAAAATATATAAAAAATCAGCGAAATAGAAGCTTCTAGATCACCAAAGATGGGCCAGAGGGGGCCAGGGGCTGCCCAGGCGACCTGCCGGCGCGGCCAGACCCAAGATCGCGCCATGAGGCCGCCTGGGTGGGCCCCACCTCCTCTGGTGCCCTCCTTTGGCCTATATTTAGTCCTCCGAGAGGGAACCCTTCGACAACTTCCAGAATCGCGAATTTCTCCATCGTTCCGCCGCCGCGGCGCTTCCGAGATCGGTAGCGTCAGGAGACCTCTTCCCGACACCCTGTCGGAGGGAGGATTGACCTCCGAGAGCTTCTCCACCGCCATGGACGCTTCCCGGACGTGCCGCGAGTAGTCCTCCTTGGACCATGGGTCCATGACCAGTAGCTATGTGATGTCTTCTCTCCAATCTTGTGCTTCAATGGTTAGTCCTTGTGAGCTGCCCTACATGATCAAGGCATCTATGTAATTCTATTGCTATTGCTATGCTCGGTTTGTTGGGATCCGATGGATTATGATATTATGTTCAGATTGTTATGAGTTATATATTTTATTATTATTTTATATTATGTTCCTTAGTTATTCATGCATGTTCTCCGTTGCTATGTATTGCTTTGGCCAAGTAGTAGATTGTAACTCCAAGAGGGGGCGTTATGCATGATTGTGGGTTCATGCCCCTCGATGTCTAGCTTGAGTGACAAAAACATGAGACTAGGGGATGTGTTGTTGCCACCAGGGAGAAAACAACGGTGCTTGTGACCACAGTTGCAAGGATTGTTTACCTTACGCATAGTTTGTTAATGAAGTTGTCTGTTGCTTTGAGTTTACACTTCGGGTGGGGATCGCAACTTAATACCGGAGAGATGTTCTGGATAGATATCTCAAGGTGGATGATTAGTAAGTAGATGTTGATGAATAAACGGTCTACTTGTCTTGGCGTACTGCCCATTACAATTGGACCTCTAACTATCAAGTAGCATAATTAGCATTGCGGTGTGTTCATAATTTTCTCAATTGCCCAACTGTGATTTGTTTACCCAAGCATAGTTGTTTATCGTCTTTTGGGAGAGAGAGATCACTACTGAACATCATGTGACTCCGGTCCATATCATCATCATTGTTTACACCTCCATCATTTACCCTTTTCGTTTACTTTTCCGTTGCAATCACTATCACTTTCCCGCTTGTGTTTTCATCCGTTGCAAACTACAAGGCCGGAGAGATTGACAACCTCTCTATACTCGTTGGGAGCAACGTTATTTGTTGTGTGTGCAGGTCCACGTCTTCTGCTGACCAGGACAGAAGACACCTACTTGTTGATCCTAGGAGTCCTACTGGTTCGATAAACCTTACAGTCTCCATGTAAGGGAAAACTTGTTGCTGACTACATCTCAACCTTCCACTTGGGGTAAGCAAAGGGGTGCGAGAAGTATGTACATCATCTCGTCCTCAGGACGGTAGGCGCCCCGGGGGGACGCCTGAGACTCTTCCTCATCCGGAGGATCAGGTAGCGCCGCATACTCTAGCATATACGGCTCCTCATAAGCACTTGCCCGTCCCCCATGTCCTGCCATCAGCGCAATGGTGACTGCCTCTCTAGGCGGCGGAGGTGGATCCCCCCGTCCTTGCTGCTCGAAGGTGTTCCTGCTGCTGCCGTCGGCTAGTCCTGGCGCCGTCCGGTGCTGACTTCCGCCTTGATACCCCGTCGCATCTCCGCTGTCGTAGTTCATCCGCGCCATCGCCTCCGCCCTCTGTTGGATGTGCTAGATGGAGTGCTCCTGTTGGGCCACCCCTGGCTGTCGAGGGCCGACCTGGTCTCGGTGATGCGCGCCAGCGTGTGCGTCGGTTGTCTTGTCGTTCGCTTCTCGTCCCTGGTGGTTGTTGGTGTGGTGTGCCTCAAGGCTGGTTGCTGCGGTCTTAAGGAGGCGGAGGGCAGCACGAAGCGCGTCTCTCTCGGCCCCGCCCAGGGCGGGCAGGGCCTCGAAGCTTGCAGGTTCGGCGCACGGCACGCGGCGCGATCCCCCGGCGCCCGGCGCTTGTGGCCTTGAAGATGTATTTGGCTGGATTGTCTTCTGGGCGGTGGCGATTAGTTCCATGATCTGGTCCGCCCAAGCGTCGAAGTCCCCGGGTGTTTCCATCAGCAACACATCATGTGCGTTGAGGTCCCCTAAGTTGATGTGGCGCACTCCGCGTGCCCGGGCTGCCGCCAAGCGCCCATGCTCCTGGGTGGCACGAGTGGTCGTCACGGCGGGGATGATGTTGATGGCCTGGTACGAGCCGCCTCGTCCCGCGATGCTGGTATGCGAGCCTTCAGCTTCCCGGCGATGATAAGGGAAGAGGACCCTGACCTCCACTATAAATAGAGAGGGTAGGATACTTGAGAGGAGGATCGGATCATCAGACCATCGGTACCCTAGAACAACACACCGAGCCTCTTGGCCACCGGAAGCACAAAAGTACTGTACGACCTCGTTCCTCAACCTCCGAGAGAGGCAATCCATGAAAGCAGGAGTAGGGTTTATGCTTCGCAGTGCCCCAAACCTGGGTCAACTGTTGAGTTCCGTGTTCTCATCACCTTCGAGTGAGTTTTTCGCTGTTCCCATCGAGTAGATGCTAGGCGAGACGAAGCAGGGAGGATCCTACGCACACGCCCCTGTGTTCGAATCCTTAGGGTTTTGCGAAGCCCAAAATCTGACATTTGGCGCGCCAGGTCGAGGGCATGTGAAGGCTTTCCCCTAGCTTCCTTCGTCCCAGACCGCCGCGTCGATGGTCGGCGACTTACCGGCTACTTCGAGCCTCGTTGGGATGATCTCCGACCACCATGTTACGGGATCCCACAACGGCCAGTTTCGGTGGGAGACACGGGAACATGCCTCCCCTGCCAAAAGCGGTTTGCGCCTACAAAGTTGCTGCCAACACCGCAGAGATGAGCGCTGGGGTAACGTCCATCCTGCTGGTGGACGACCAGGGTCTTGTTGCACCAGAAGGGAAAACTTTAGAAGATGCCTTTGGGGTCCTGATTCGCTCATGCCTTCTTTACACCGAAAGGGGAAGTTGTCCTGCTCTGCCACCTTCTGATCGTCTGCCCTTTCCTCGCGTCACCCTTGACTCTTGAGGCCCAGCCTTAACTTGGAATATCCGCCGCTCCGGAGGGGTCCCGAGGAAGCCTCCGTGCGGGTCTTGACGCTGCTCCTCCTCGTGAGGCTTAGCCCCTCATGAGGGCCTTGTTCAATGCGGTGTTGTTCCTTGCCAAACTTGTGTAGACGAAACGGGCCAGCCCTGGGCCGCAGGCAGGCAGGTCTGGGTACCCCCGTTCCGAGAATGCCGACAGCTCAAACCTGGGTAAATATTGTCTGTGCGTTCCATGTTCCCCATCAATCCAAGATCCACACCTCGGGACCCCCTACCCGAGATCTGCCGGTTTTGACACCGACACCTGCAGTCCCATGTGCTCTAGGTTGTAAGTTGTGCTGTTACGGAGGCAGGAATGGTTCAGTTGCAGTAGCATAAGGGAAGCCCCCATCAGCAGCTTCTCTTGGTACATTGAAGGTCACATTTTCACCTTCATCTTTCTGCTCATGAAGCTTGCATTGAGGTTTGGTTAACCTAGACAAAATAGGCCCATCCGCTTGCAGTACATGTCATGCAACACCCGCCCAAAAGAACTGAATGTAGTGTTAAGTTCTGCAGCAACTGCAAAATGCACGGAAACATGAAAACATTAGATGTTGGGTGGTGTTATTTTTTGCATCTCAGTTGAGCAAAAAAAAGTGCATTGTAGAAACAAAAAGAGTTGCAAAGTAAATCACTCTAGTTCAACGATCGTAGGTATTGAGTGAAGCCACTCCTCCAAAGAGCCGCACACATTGTCGTCATCGTCAGTGTTAGCTGCACTAGCCTCATGCACATGCTCTACACTACCATTGGTACCCCCACTACCAGCATGAGGTAGATCTCGAGAACCCCCAACGATTCTACCTTGAACATTTGCCTGCATTTGGGAGCTCTCCGGCACACCCAAAAGATCTGATGCGCTCGTAACACCACCGACTTCGCCAATGGTTTTCGGCAGCTCCTCTGTCACACTAACTTGGATGTTTCCTTGGGGCAGCTGATCTACATATGACATAAACTGAGATGTGTCGTACTGTGTACTAGACCTGAACTGCATTAAAAAACAAATGAATTCATAATTGCAACAGATGAGAAGGTCCTCAAGATAAAAAAAAATATACTAAAAATGATGGACTCAGCTTGAGTAACTTACAATCCGCTTCCCCTAACCATCATCCATAGTGTCAACGGCAACAACATCGTAAAAGTCTATTTCATGAACAAAACAAGCTCTAGGTAGTGAGTAGTTGATAGTGTGATCAACTAAACATGCTCTTGGCACATCAAGGTGGTCCATGTATATTACCTGCACATAGAAAAATGAAAGAAACAACAGCTCCTGACTAGAAGGGTTGTTGTCCCTGGAAAAGAAGGTGTGAATGTTACAGGAATAGAAGGGTTGTGCCGGAAGCATTGGTAGACATCCACGGATCAGGAATTTCCTTTGCCGTCGTTCCTCGTGTCCTCGTATTTTTTTAAACTTCTTTCATCACATCGGACAGAATATGTTGATCAAACACGAACTCGTGGACCACACTCATGTCTCGAAAAGTGTACAAATATTCCAGGGGAACCATGTTTCCTGTCTAAGGAGTTAATACCAATGCTAGGCACAGTAAATCCCATCACCTCTCGATGGTATCCTCGTCATTATCATCTGCCTTAGAAAAAATAGCAACTCAGGAGGGTATTGGAGCCATTTCACCATCCAAATAAACTTCACGGAAGTTCGCTTTGCCCCTCTTGCCAAATTCTAGCGGTGTGCTAACCATGTCTCTTGTTAAGTGTATCTTCTTCACGTCGTTAATTATGTAGTACACAAAATTAAAAAGTCAATATATGTTGCGAGAAAAACATGTTATGCAACAGGTATAGGAAAAAGGAGACAAGTGACAAAAATATAATAGACCACATACTTAAACACATGCTTCTTGGTGTCCATCCTCATGACTATGAAATCAAGAAGCTCTTCTGGAGGAGGAACAAAATGAGATATGTATAGCAAATCACTAAAGCTAGACTTGTTTATCACATACTTCTTTTTCCCTTCGATAGCATTCGCTATCTCACGCAGCCGCTTTGCCGACCATTGAGTTTGGTAGATGGACATGCTGCAAAACAAACCAAAAATGAAAAACAAGATGCTATGAACATGCATCTCTATTAAAAAAATAAAGGTATATGGGAATCCAAGGTACATAGACTAGTGAAACATTGCATGCATGATTCAATTTTTAGAAGAAAAAAATATTAGATACAAGAGCTTCAGAGGGAAATTCAGAAAATATTGCAACCTGAAAACTATGATCATACAACTTTAGGTTACTGTGTATCACATTCAAATCAGAAAATTTCAGCAGCACTGAATTCATGAAGTAATAAAAACCCGAAACATATTAAAACCAGATGATGCCCCGACGCGTTGCTGCGGGAAACTTGCTAAAAGAATCATGAAAGTTGCTAAAAAACATCTATAATTTATGGGAAGCGAATGTAAGCTTACAAATGAAAATGAAATATAAATAATATAAAAAGAGAAAAAATGCAGTAAAAATAATGCCATTTTTAATAAGAATGTGAACGTGAACTACATATGTATGGTATATGCGACCAACACATATATTGTCAATACAAAATGTAATGTAAAAAGTAACTTAAGAGTAACATGCATGAACTAATGATGTGATGCTTTCATGCATAGAGTAATGAAAAAACAATGTAATTTATGACATGCGTGAGTTGCTCATGTGGCATACTTGCATGTGTAGGAAAAATAGTAATGAAAAAACAATGTAATTATGGCATGCATTAGTCGTTCATGTGGCATACTTGCATGTGTAGAAAAAATAGCTAGTGGGTTGTAGCTATTTAGAAATTAGAGATTCAGCGGCATGCTTAGTGAAACAACAAAAAAACAAAACTAATTTTGTCACTCATTGCCAAAGCCAAAGCCCCAGCCAAACTAATTGAAACCTATATATGGGCACACTCATTGTGAGGGTGCATGACGATATCACGATACATGATTCAGAAATTCTAAAACGTTTCAACAACAGAACTCAAAAACATCAACATATTATCATTGTATCTCTGAACCATACCCATCACTCATCTATGATCACAAAAGAGCTATGTAGAATCATCCAATCAACATCCAACACAACATATAAATCTAAAACATCTTAAAATCTCAACAACACAAGTCAAACAATCCACATTTGGCACACCGATCGAGGCCACCCTACATCATACTGTGTTGTTGAACTACCTACTCCAAGCTATCGTCGTTGTCAAGCACGAAGCCACCCCGGGGAGGACCACCATGAAAAGCCGCAGGGAATGCCTACACAACACCACTCCTACGTTATCAGTGTTGTGGGAATGAACCTGACAGTAGAGGTGTAGGGTACGAAAGGCGAGGGCAGAATTCTAGCTACGACAAGCTTGTATGCAAGATGTATGAGTTCATGCCCCTCTCATAGAGGTAACAACCCTACGTCTCAGTGCTTGGGAGCTCTTGCAGTGTGAAATGCGTGTTACAGGGGGTGCGAACTCTTGTGCCAGAGGGGAGGGGTGGCTTATATAGAGTGCGCTACCCCTCATTAAGACCCATCATCTAAGGGTTCGATCAATGGAGTTTAAAGGTGTACGTTACTGATAACGTACGAAATTAATGTTATTTATGATGACCAGTCGAACGCTCACCAGTTGGCCTCCCTGGAGTGGCTTGTGGTCTTCTGGGTTGACTGGCTTCTTCCGAGTGGAAGTTGGTTGTCGAGTGAAGGGGGAAATACTCTGAGTGATTTCTTACCGAGTGACTTAGACGCTATGGCTATCCAGTCGGAATATTCCTTGTGGCCTTCAAGTCTTTAATGAGGTACCCTTAGGTAGGACATCTAGGTCAGGCATGTGACCCTACCCAAGGTACATACCCCCATCATTAGCCCCCGAATGGATCGGGTTTCGAGTGAGGAAGGGGTCGATGCAGATTCTGTCGAGGCATACCGATCTTGAACGTACTTCCGAGTTTAATAGAACGGTGCATCGATTGAAGTCTTCGTCATTCACCCTGATTGATTGTGTTGTGAAGCACGCCCGAGTGAATTTAAGCATTGAGGTTGATCCGAGTGGCTAACGAGATCTTGAGATGTGACGGATCACTTCGCGAGGTCCGGATTTCACAGGATTCGAAATTCCTGTTAGCGTGTCGCGCGATGATGACGCAACAACCAGAGCAAGCAGGATAGCGACGCCTCGATTATCGTGCCGCCCTTATCGCCACGTATCACGCCTCCTCTGTTATCGGGATAGACACAGATCCGACGGGTTCACCAGTCAATTACTCACTCAGACGGTTATAAGTCTGGCCGACGTTAGGGTTGGAGCGGCGCTTTTCTCTGATTCTCCCCTGCTCCCTCTCCACCTCCGCCTCGCAGGTGCTGCTTTGACCTGCCTCCACCGCCGCTGCAATGACGAAAGGCAAGACGGGCCAGCTTGAGCGCGCCAAGAAGGGCGGAAAGTCGGAGAAGCCATGCGGCCAATCTGCGTTGTTGTCACGGTGGATTGAGGGAGTTTTTCTCCCGTCAACTGCCCGGAAGGAGGATGTTCTAGAGCTTGTTGAACATGGAATGATAGCTGAGAAGTCGTGGAGGCTGCCTGAAGGGGAGCTCGAGCCAGAGCCACGCGAAGGGGAGAGAGTCCTCCTCCTTACTCACATTGAGCGGGGTTTCTCTCTGCCCCCTCATCCTTTCATCCGCAGTTTTGTGCATTACCTTGGTGCACAACTTCATCATGTTCCTCCCAATTCCATCGCGCATCTCGCCGCATTCGCCATGTTGTGCGAATGCTTTTTGGGTTGTCCTCCTCACTGGGGACTGTTTAAACACATCTTCTCTGTGCGTTCCCAAGCAGTGAAGAAAGCACATCCGAGTGATAGTAGGACTCATGTCATTCAGTTGTGCGGTGGCCTGGGGATTCAAAAGAGGAGTAGGAGTACGTATCCTCAGATGACCCTTCCTGAGTCAGTCCAGAACTGACCTTCCCCCATTCACCTTGGAGCGACCGACTGCTCCTAGGATGATAAACGTGTTGGATGAGGAGAAGACTCGGGTAGGGATGTTGGTAAATGAGGTGGTTAACTTGGTCCATGGTGGAGTGGCGGGGATGGACTTGCTTGAAACGTTCCTTGGTCGGTGCATTCAGCCACTTCACGCGAGGGATCATGCTATGTGGCACTACTCTGGCCCTGAGGATTCCACTCGGTCGCACCCGGAGGAGGTTTCTAAAGAAATCGTGGCTCAGTGGGTTAAAATCACCACCGGAGCCTGTGACAATCCATTAGGAGCCAAGCGGGTCTTGCCTTACTCTATTGAAAATAGGCCACAGAACCTGGTGCATTATTTCTTTGCTGGTTACTTTCATATCTTTGTCAAGTGACTGAATCTTCCGCCGACTGACTTTGTTGCTTTCACATCTTGTAGGAGTGGACAAACATGCATTCACCCATGCCCAACGGGGCTAAGCTTGACGTCTGTGGGGAAAGTAAAGGTGGCAGCGTTGACAACGACTATCCTGAAGACAGCAAGGGGAGTTAAGACGACTCGGGTGAGAGTGAGGAAGAAAACCAGTAGCCTCCACGTCCCGAGTCCCGATCCAAGCGTCGCCATGATCCAGTGGCTACCCCAAGCAAGACCTTAGTGTCCAGCACTAGGAACACGAAGCATGACAGAGCTCCCGCAACTGAATCTGCACAAAAAGCCACCAAACAACCCAAGCCTGACGCTCCTAAGCCTCAGAAGGCTCTGCCACGAATGAGTATTGTCGTGCCAGTCGCTTCAACATGAGTGTCTATCTCTTTCTTTCTTTTGTCATTGTGAATTTTCATGCCTTTGATGACTGAGTGGAATTTACTTGCCAGAGCTGCTACCTCGATGACGTCGCCTACTAGCGATGAAGAAGATCCCATGGACTTGGATGTCGTGGACATGCCTACCTCCCAACGAGGTATGACAAGTCTTCATTCTGCTATCTTTTCTAGATGAAATTCGTCAATAGAACTAACTGATATTGTCAACTAACAGCTATGGACGTCATCCTCTTGGATGACGATGAAGAACTGCGGCACTCGACTGCTGAATTAGCCAAGACCATGCGTGAAACGCCGGTGTCGAGTGCTCCTCCAGCCAGTTCGATTGCTGTAACTATGGCTCCTCCAGCTGGTTCAACTGTTGTGACTATAGTGCCGACTGCGCCTCTTCCGGTAACTCATGTTACCTCTGGTGCAACGCCGGCTCCTTTAACGCTTGCATATACTCAGCACCGTGTCCGAAAGACCAAACTGGAGCTTCTAAAGAGGCCATGATTCAGGCCGAACAGATGATGCAGCGGACCACAGAGGCATATGAGGCCAGCAAGTTGGCGTACAACGCGAGTTCGGCGCTTCAAGCTAACGTCTGAGTAAGTGTAATCGTAAGTTTGTTTCCGACTGAATCTTGTCCATCCTGACTTTGCACCCAGTGGGTGTTTTCTTGTGTCATATTGTTTCTTGTTTCTGATCCAGTGGGGGCACGCTGAGTGAACCCACTGGGTGTAGTCCCCGATACCGCTGTCGAGTGCTTGCATCCGTAGGGGTCTGATTGGAAGACAGTCTCTTCTTTTCTTTTTTTGACTCTGCCAAGCCGGATCTGGTTGGGTGGTTTTGTATCCAGTGGGGGCACGCTGAGTGCACCCACTGGGTGTAGTCCCCGAGACCGTTGTCGAATGCTTGCATCGGCACAGGTATGATTGGGAGACACACTCTTCTTTCCTTTTTTGACTCGGCGAGGTCGGACCTGGTCGAGTGGTTTTGTATCCAGTGGGGGCACGCTGAGTGCACCCACTGGGTGTAGTCCCCGAGACTATTGTCAATCGTTTACGAAGGGCATTAGTCTTAATAACTTGAACACAAGATCCTTCTTCATACTTAGAGTACTTGCACCACTCTATGTGTCGAGTGAATATGTTTCCTTAGTATCTCTTGCGGGCTGCCATTCAGTCGACTGAACTATACTTCTCCACTCGGTAGTGGAAAAATATTAGTGTCGACTGAACTATTTCCTTGATGTTTTCAAAAAACCTGTGAGATTGGAGTCAAGTATGCCAAATTGGAATCAGAGATGAGCCAGCTTCAGCTGGATCTAGAAGTGACGACCAATGACTTGAATGCCTTGAAGAAAGCACTCGAGACCAAGGACAAGGTCCTCGCATAAGCTAAGGAGAGATCTGAGACTGCTGAGAAGAAGCTCTTGGAAATCGGCCAGGTGGAAGAAGAGAACACCAGACTGAAGAAAGAACGACTCGAATGGGAGAATAAGCTTGAGCAAATGGTGAAAAGGGGAAACGCCATGGAAAAGTATCTAAAGGACTTCTTGGGCAAAATGCTCGGGACACTTACTAGTATGCTTTTTTCATTGAATGAATCTCTTCGAACTTTACCGAATGAATTGTGGCTGACTTTTCATTTTTCCTTCACATGGAATTTTGCCTAGACTTTGATAAGGAGACTAAAGAGGTGGATCGTATCTAGACCCTATCAAGCCGCCTGTAGCATATGACATGTCCATGGATAAGTTTCGCCTCAATGATCATCTCTTGAAGGTCCAAGGGTACGTCTCCCGACTGCGAGCCGCGTTGGGCAAGATCAATAAGGATATGTGGCCTAAAGACACCCTCCAGACTAATCTCGAATCAATAATGAGCCGTTTCGACCAGATTCCCTACAAGGTGCAGGCGTGGAAGAAGTCTGCAGCATGCTGTGGAGCCGATGTGGCCCTTTCACTCTTCCAAGTCCATTGCAAAGAAGCTACATAATATAAGTTGAAGGCGCTCCAGGTGGCTAAGACGAAGAAGCTCCATTTTGAGGACTTCATGAAGACCTTCATCGACGCGGCGACTCGCATTGCTGACAGGATCGACCTTGACACCTTCGTTGAGCCTGCGAGTCGTGGTGAGCCTTGAGAAGGAACTTTGATTACCGTCAAAAATTTAATTCGCCTCGGTATGCCGAGTGTTAATGTATTTGTTAAAACTACATTCGGGTGTCGAATCCGAGTACTTTCGTCTGCATGGACGACTTTAATCCGTGCTAGATTTCTTTGAATTTATCCGCATCCGGCTGAGTTTGTTTGGTTTTTGAATGTTCTCGACATTTGGGGAAACTCCATACTTAAGTGAAATTTGTTTCACAGTTAAGTGTCCACTGGAATTTAACTTAGGCAAAGACTGATTCGCTGCTAAGTTCACGAGTGAATAGGTTGATATTCACTCGGAGGGTTTTTTAACTTAGGCGAAAACATGTTCGTAGCTAAGCCTCCGAGTGAGTGGATTGCTCGTCACTCGGAGTGAGTTTTATACTTAGTCACAGTCTGGTTCGCGGCTAAGTCCCTGAGTGAATAGGTTGTTATTCACTTGGAAGTATTTTTAACTTAAGCAAAAAACATGCTCGTAGCTAAGTCCCCGAGTGAGAGGATTGGTCTTCACTTGGAGTATATTTTAAACTCAGGCGAAGGCTGGTTCACGGCTAAGCACCCGAGTGGATAAGTTGCTATTCACTCGGAAGGGTTTTTAACTTAGGCGAAAATATGTTCGCAGCTAAGCTCCCGAGTGAGAGGATTGCTCTTCACTTGGAGTAGTTTTTATGCTTAGGCGAAGACTAGTTCGCAGCTAAGCCCCCGAGTGAGAGGATTGCTCTTCACCCGGAGTAGATTTTATACTTAGGCGAAGACTGGTTCGAAGCTAATCCCCCGAGTGAAAGGATTGCTCTTCACTCGTAGTATATTTTAAACTTAGGCGAAAGCTGGTTCGCAGCTAAGCACCTTAGTGAATATGTTGCTATTCACTCAGAAGGGTTTTTAACTTAGGCGAATACATGTTTGCAGCTAAGCCCCCGAGTGAGAGGATTGCTCTTCACTCGGAGTAGTTTTTATACTTAGGCGAAGACTGGTTCGCAGCTAAGCCCCCGAGTGAGAGGATTGCTCTTCAACCGGAGTAGTTTTTATACTTGGGCGAAGACTGGCTCGCAGCTAAGCCCCCGAGTAAGAGGATTGCTCTTCACTCGAAGTAGTTTTCATACTTAGGCGAAGACTGGTTCGCAGCTAAGCCCCTGAGTGTCGGTGAAAGGATCGACACCTATGTGGGCCTCAACGGTCCCCTTTCGCTGGTTTGGTGGGGAGAGGGGCCGCGGCAAGAGCAGAACCAACAGTTAGGGTTCGACAAGGTCGTTTTTACCCAGGTTCGGGCCGCGTTACGCGTAAAACCCTACTCCTGCATGTGTTCAATTATTTGTTTTAGTTTACTGTAGATATGTCCCTCTTACGGACCTTCGATTGGTAAAAAAGCCAAAAGTCCTATCTACTGAGCCTCGGGCCTCCTTTTATAGGCGAAGGGGTCATCATTGTGGCTCAGAGGGTGAACGATGGGTTCACAAGTGGAACAGCGGCGACTCTCTGCCACAATGTTACTGTGGCACATTAAATGCTTTGACAGGCTGTCTGTCCTTGTCAGGGGGAGTTGGACATGTACCCACACGTGGCAACGTTGGGGTGTTGCATTGGCATGTGGGCGGACGCGTGGTCCATGCATCGGCGGTGGCGTGTTCGTCGGTGGAGGCGATCACAGGACGCAAAGGCGCCCTGGGCCCGCGCCTCTCTTTGGGCCTTCTTTTCCTCCCGGGCAGGGTTACCTTGCCAGGGGGCTCTTCTTGTACCTCTCGGCACAGAAGTGATGGCCTACCGAGGCCTTGCCAATCTTCCTGGCAAGCATGGCTTGTCGGGGCTTGGTCCTTCTTCCTTGGCGGGAGGGTCTCGCCTTGGCAGCGTCTTCCTTCCCGGCGGGGAGCTCCTTGCCGGGGCTTCTTCTTCATTCCTAGCAAGCGGGCACTTGCCCGGGGCTTGTAGTCTGCACTTGGTGGTCTTCCGAGCCTTGCTTCCGCTCCATGCCCCAGCGATGCGCCTTCCCGTTGTGGAGGGGGCTGCCGGTATCCGCGCACCAGTCCGGGGTACTGGAGACCCCGGTCTTTAGTGCACCGACAGGAGCCCCCGGGCCTGGGCCATACACGCATGTGAGGCGTTGTTGGGCCAGGTCCAAAGCGGTGCGTGGACTCGCAAGCGTCGGGCTTATCGGAATCAAGCCATTGCAGGTTTTCTTTCCCCACGTCGCGCATTGAACGCGCGAAGTGGGAGGGTTCACGGCGTGTGCGTGATGGCCCCTTTATTCCCTTGAAATGCTTCTGCCACGCGTAGAGCATGTGCAACGGCGGTCGGGCAAGTGGCGATCATGGCCTCAAAAGCCGTGGGCGTGGATGGGCTCACCCCTGCATGCATTGGCGCATCAGGGTGGTTCCATGTTCCGCTCGTGACTTGAGGTGTATTGGGCGAGAGGGGCGGCGGATTCTGGGGCGAGGAGGGTGGCCTCCGAGCATTGCCCTATAAATTGGGGTGTTTGCGCGGAGGTTTTGCCCATCCATTTCATTCTCGAAGCCTTCAGTGCCTGTCGCCTTGCTTCTTTTGCTTCTTCTCAACTTTGTCGGTGGCACCCGTCCCTAACTATGGTTAGGGGATGGGGCCGGCCTCCGTCGGCCGCCACGGCAGCAAGGGGATCCCGCTCGGATCATGCCACAGCTTATGGGGCCGCAGATAGCGGCAGCCCTGTCGACCATGGTGGGAGAAGCTCGAGGGGCCGAGGACGCCGGGGACGTGACCGAGGAACGTGGAGTGCTAATCCAGCGTCTCCGCCATCCCCTGGGCTTGTCGGGCACTCGGACGGAACGGCACTGGAGTTTGCCGTGGAGCTGCGTGGCCCCCTTCGGGACCGCTTGCATCTCCCTCATGGCCTCGCCATAGTGATGGAGGTCGAGCGGCCTCCCGTCTTCTGGCTACGAGCGCACGGATGCTCTCACAGTGCCATGCAGGTGCACGCGGAGTATCCGAAGCCCCATTCCATGCTGCTTGGGTGCGGCTGGAAAGCCTTCGCCCATGCTCATGGACTCGAGGACGGCTACGCCCTCCGTTTTGAGCTGACGGAGGCCCGTATGCTTGTCGTCAAGTTTTGCGGGCGCTCTGGTGTGCGTCTCGGCTGCTGCAAAGAAGGCTCGAGTGGCATTGAATGCTCCGCTTCGAGCGACAGCGACGGGGAGGGTGACAGCGGTGACGGTGTTGGCCCAAGTCTCAAGCCTGGGGGAATCGAACCGAAGGACGATTCCCCCGGCTAGGCCTGAGTGCTTTGTGCACTGGCGTGGCCCGGTCACGCCCCTCCCCCTCCCTGGAGGGGGGTCTCAACCGGATCTGTCGTCCCTTCCCGTGGCTTGATGAGGCCGAAGTCGCTCCCGTCGGTACGACGTTGGTCCCGGAGGAGCCAGCACGGATGTACCGCGGGCCTTGCTGCATCCTGTCTTCATGAACTGCAATTCCTCCGTTTGGGTCGATCCTCGTTAAAAGAAAAAGTCTTTAGGTTAGGATAACAACGCTTTGTAAGTGGAATCAAATGTATCCAGACAAATGAATGAATAGATGTATCCTTTATTCGACTCTCATCTTGTATGATTATTCTTTTGCACTTTCCGGATGCTTGCCGGCTTGACTTATCCTGCCACGAGTACTTAGAGGATCGGATCCTCTGAAAACTCAACAAAGGAGGTCATCATCGGCAAGACTCCTTGCCGCACTCAGTGCAACCATGTAAATTGTCGAGCACGGCTCAAGGCGAAATACGGTGCTACGTAGCTGTCCGAAACGTTGAACGAATTCTAAACAAGATGAGGGCGCTCTGTGGACACTCAAGTCGTTGAACAAGATCGATTCGAAGTCGGAGTGCACTGATCCTAGGAAGGTCCATCTGCACGTGAGATTTTCGTACAGAAGTTGATGCTTCAAAAGGATACAACTAGTCTACCAAGAGTCTGGCAAGAAGTTTGCCTGTGTACTTATCTTGCGCGTCGCGGCATTGTAAGCCGCACCGTCTGAAGGTGCTACCGGGGAGGAATATCTTGCACCCCCGGCAAGCTAACATTGCCCCCAGCGGCCCCCTTGCCGACGAAGTTTCCGCCGGTGGCTCTTGGCCACACTGAAGGAAATAGGCGCGCCGGGGCGCAACACTTTCTCACCTCTTTTGCAAGAGGTTTGCTGGCCGAGCCCCCGAGCGCATCTTTCCTCCATCACAGTGCTCCAAGGAGAAATGCAAGCCAGAGGGCGCGTAAACGGGCAGTTCGGGGCCTCGGACGCGTCCTCGATGACTATGCAGCACTCCGGAGATGTGCGTTGATCGGAGTAAGCGTCGGAGGCCTGGCTGAAGCCCCCTGTCACGCCCTCGACAGCAGCACGGGCGTTCCAAGGAGGTGTGGCGGCCCGAAGATGCAGAGCTCAGGGCTTCCACTCCTTCCACCCACGCTCGCATAGCTCCCATGAAGGCGTTATGTGCTCTCGCGCGCGGGCGAAGCAGCCACTGCCTCCTCCCGCTTCGGGAGGATGTTGTGGCGAACTGAGATCCGTGGAGGCATCGAACGGCTCGTCGGATCGGGACGGCGCTGACGCGGGCCTACTTCCGGCGATCCCCCTACCTAGCGCACCAAAGATGTCGGCGAAAGGATCGACACCTATGGGGGCCTCAACGGTCCCCTTTCGCCGGTTTGGCGGGGAGAGGGGTCGCGGCAAGAGCAGAACCAACAGTCAGGGTCCGGCAAGGTCGTTTTTACCCAGGTTCGGGCCGCGTTACGCGTAAAACCCTACTCCTGCATGTGTTCAATTATTTGTTTTAGTTTACTGTAGATCTGTCCCTCTTACGGCCCTTCTATTGGTCAAAAAACCAAAAGTCCTCTCTATTGAGCCTCGAGCCTCCTTTTATAGGCGAAGGGGTCACCATACTGGCTCAGAGGGTGAACGGTGGGTTCATGAGTGGAACAACACCGACCGCCTGCTACAGTGTTACTGTGGCGCATTAAATGCTTTGACAGGCTGCATGTCCTTGTCAGGGGGAGTTGGACATGTACCCACACGTGGCAACGTTGGGGTGTTGCGCTGGCATGTCGGCGGACGCGTGGTCCATGCATCGGTGGTGGCATGTTCGTCGGTGGAGGCGATCACAGGACGCAAAGGCGCCCTCGGCCCGCGCCTCTCTTCAGGCCTTCTTTTCCTCCCCGGCATGGTTACCTTGCCAGGGGGCTCTTCTTGTACCTCTTAGCGGGAAAGTGATGGCCTGCCGAGGCCTTGCCAATCTTCCCGGCAAGCATGGCTTGTCGGGGCTCAATCCTTCTTCCTTGGCGGGAGGGTCTCGCCATGGCAGCGTCTTCCTTCCCGACGAGGAGCTCCCTGCCGGGGCTTCTTCTTCATTCCTAGTAAGTGGGCGCTTGCCGGGGGCTTGTAGTGTGCACTTGGTGGTCTTCCAAGCCTGGCTTCCGCTCCATGCCCCAGCGGTGCGCCTTGCCGCTGTGGAGGGGGCTGCCGGTGTCCGCGCACTAGTCCGGGGTACTGGAGACCCTAGTCTTTAGTGCACTGACACCGAGTGAGTGGATTTCTCTTTACTCGGAGTATATTTTAAACTTAGGCGAAAGCTGGTTCGTGGCTAAGCACCCAAGTGAATAGGTTGCTATTTGCTCGAAAGGGTTTTTAACTGAGGCGAAAACATGTTCGCAGCTAAGCCCCCGAGTGAGAGGATTGCTCGTCACTCATAGTATATTTTGAGTGTGAAATTGCTCGATCGAAATCGACAAAAACTGAAGGGGTCATGGCTTTGACAAGCAACATTGTTCAGAAAAACTCTCTTATTACATCAAACCAATCGGTTGTCAAGCATAAAAACATTGGAGTAGGTCTGCATTCCAAGCTCGGGATTCGTCGACTCTCTTCTTAAGGACGTAAAGGTGGTAGGCTCCATTATTTAGTACCTTGGTGACGATTAATGGTCCTTCCCACATAGGGGCAAGCTTGTGAGCTCGCTGTTGATCCACTCGGAGCACTAGATCGCCTTCGTGGAACGCCCGACTCTTGACATGCTTTGCATGGAAGCGACATAGAACCTACTGGTATACAGTCGATCGAATCAAGGCGAGTTCACACTCTTCTTTCGGGAGATCTACTCCGTCCTGTCACGCCCATTCAGCCTCAACCTCTAAATATAAATCCACATGGGGAGAATTGTGAAGGAGATCACTCGGCAAGATGGCTTCAGCTCCATACACCAAGAAGAAGGGTGTGTGTCCGATCGACCAGTTGAGAGTTGTTCTCAAGCGCCACAGAACAAATGGAAGTTCAGTTATCGAGGCTCCTGTTGCATGTTCCAAATCTCGCATGATTCGAGGTTTCATTCCTTGAAGGATAAGGCCATTTGCCCGCTCAGCTTGTCCATTGGCCAGACGAATGGGATGTTGTTCAAGGCAGATGCGGGCTTGTGAGACAAGTTAGAATAGAATTGGCAGCCTTCGTAGTCATCAACGATATCTTTGTCCATCTCATTAGCGTGCAGCCAGAAGAACCCAGCTCGGTATGCTTTGGCAACAATGGTTCGAGGGGACGCATGATGACCACAGGTTCCCGAGTGGATTTCCTCCAGGATCAGTCGGCCCTCCTCAGAGGAGATGCACCATTGAGCTACGACAGTAACACTTTCTTTGTAAAGCTGATCGCCCATCACAATAAAAGCCTTTGATTTGCGGACAATCTGCTTAGCTTCTGCTTCGTCTTCCGGGAGTTCTCGCCTCAAGATCTATGCAATGTATGGTACTGTCCACTCGGGCGTGATCACAAAAATTTCCATAACCAAATCAACAACTGCTGGAACATCAATCTCAGTTCGATTGGAGGTGCTTATCGGTTGTGAGGGCTCTTTAGTGAAAGGATCCTCTTGAACCGAAGGAATATGTAAGTGTTCCAGGAACACATTGCTAGGGACAGGTTTTCGAGTGGACCCAATCTTGGCCAGTTCGTCAGCTTCTTGATTTTTCAATCGGGGAACATGGTGAGTTCTAGACCTTCAAACTTCTTTTCAAGCTTCCTTACTGCGTGCATGGCGGGGTTTCTGACATCCCATTCCTTCATCACTTGATTAACCACTAGATCTGAGTCGCCGTACACCATCAAGCGTCGGATGCCGAGTGAGATGGCCATACACAACTCGTAGAGGAGGGCTTCATATTCAGCCTCGTTGTTGGAGGAATCAAAATGAATCTGGAGAACATAGTTGAGCTTGTCTCCTTTTGGGGACACCAGTACCACACCAACACCGGACACATTCAACATTTTGGAGCCATCAAAGAACATAGTTCGGTGTGCCGAGTGAATTTGAGCTGGCTATTGTTGTTCCACCCACTCGGCCATGAAATCAGCAAGCGCTTCACACCTGGTAGCTTTCTTTGCCTCAAACTTGATGTCAAAATATAACATCTCGATGGCCCATTTAGCCATGCGACCAGATGCATCCCGATTGTTAAGAATCTCTGACAGTGGGGCATCACCAACAACTAATACCAAATGATCTTGAAAGTAATGTGCCATCTTCTTCGCTGATAAATATATTCCATAAAAGGAGTTTCTCGTAATGAGGATGTCGTTGCTTCGAAGTGGTCAGTACTTCAGAAATTCGGTAGACTGGGCGCTGGACTTTTTAAGATTTGCCTTCCCCTTCTCGCTCGACAATCAAAACTGTGTTGATGACTTGATTAGTAGCTGCGATGTATAGGAGCAGGGGTTCTTTGTTGTATGGAGTAGCAAGCACCGGCTGGGTGGAAAGTAGGGCTTTTAGCTCGACAAACGTTGCTTCTCCCTCGTCATTCCACTCGAACACATCAGACTTTTTTATGAGTGAGTACAAAGGCAATGCCTTTTCACCGAGACGAGAGATGAACTGATTGAGCACCGCCAGGCAGCCCGTGAGCCTCTAGACATCGTGCACATGCATGGGGCTTTTCATTCATACGATGGCGCCGATCTTCTCGGGGTTGACATCGATCCCACGTTCGGAAACGAGAAAACCGAGTAACTTGCCGCCAGGGACTCCGAAAGTGCACTTAGCTGGATTCAGTTTGATATCGTACTTTCTCAGGTTGGCGAATGTCTCTGCGAGGTCAGCCAGTAGGTCAAAACCTTTGCGAGAATTTACCAGAGTATCATCCATGTATGCTTTGACATTCCGACTGACTTGATGAACCAAGCAGTTCTAGATCATATGCTTGAAAGTGGCGCCAGCATTCTTCAAACAAAAAAGGCATGGTGATATAGCAGAAACACGTGAAAGGGGTGATGAAGGCTGTTTTTATTTCATCTAGACCAAACAGACGGATCTGATGGTAGCCATAATAAGCATCAAGAAAGGATAAACGCTCACACCCCGTAGTCGAATCGACAATTTGATCAATGCGGGGGAGCAGAAAGTGATCTTTCGAGCAGACCCTATTGATGTTCTTGAAATCGATACACATATGAAGGGACTTGTCCTTCTTGGGGACCATGACGACATTTGCGAGCCACTTGGAGTGGTAGACTATACGTCTCCAATGTATCTATAATTTTTTATGGTTCCATGCTATTATCTTGTGAAACTTTGGATGTTTTGTATGCCTTTTATATATTTTTTGGGACTAACTTATTAACTCAGTGCCAAGTGTCAGTTCCTGTTTTTTCCGTGTTTTTGACCCTTTTGAGAGGAGGATTTTAAACGGTGTCCACGGAATAAAACTTCCGAAAAGATTTTTTTTCCGGAATAGAAGATACGCACGAGACTTGAGAACCGAGGCAGGGGCCAACAGGGGACCCCACAAGCCCCCTAGGCGCTGCCAGGGGGGCCGCGCCTAGCAGGCTTGTGGGCCCCCTGTGGCTCGTCTGCCCTACCTCTTCCGCCTATAAATTCTTGAAAATTCCAAAACTGCGAGAGAGATCCACGAAAATACTTTTCCACCGCCGCAAGCTTCTGTCTCCGCACGATACCATCTGGGGCCCGTTCTGGTGCCCTGCCGGAGGGGGGATTTGGATATGGAGGGCTTCTCCATCAACACCATGACCTCTCCGATGATGCATGAGTAGTTCACCATAGACCTTCGGGTCCATAGCTAGTAGCTAGATGGCTTCTTCTCTCTCTTGGATCTTCAATACAAAGTTCTCCATGATCTTCATGGAGATCTATCCGATGTAATCTTATTTGCGGTGTGTTTGTCGAGATCTGATGAATTGTGGATTTATGATCAGATTATCTATGAATCTTATTTGAGTTTCTTCTGATCTCTTATATGCATGATTTCATATCCTTCTAATTCTCTTCGAGTTGTGGGTTTTGTTTGCCCAACTTGATCTATGATTCTTGCAATGGGAGAAGTGCTTGGTTTTGAGTTCATACCATGCGGTGACCTCACCTAGTGACAGAAGGGGTAGCGAGGCACGCATCGTGTTGTTGCCATCAAGGGTAAAAAGATAGGTTTTACATCATTGGTTTGAGTTTATCCCTCTACATCATGTCATCTTGCTTAAGGCATTACTCTGTTCATCATGAACTCAATACACTAGATGCATGTTGGATAGCAGTTGATGTGTGGAGTAATAGTAGTAGATGCAGAAAGTATCGGTGTACTTGTCTCGGACATGATGCCTATATGTATGATCATTGCCTTAGATATCGTCATGACTTCGCGAGGTTCTATCAATTTCTCGACAGTAATTTGTTCACCCACCGTAATATTTGCTATTTTGAGAGAAGCCTCTAGTGAACACTATGGCCCCCGGGTCTACTTCACACCATATTTTCAGCCTTACACTTTTACTTCGTTGCACTTTCCGCCTTCAAATATCACTTTGCAATCAATCTTGAAGGGATTGACAACCCCTTTATAGCGTTGGGTGCAAGCTCGTTTGTGTTTGCGCAGGTACTCTGGACTTGGCTAGATTCTCCTACTAGATTGATACCTTGGTTCTCAAACTCAGGGAAATACTTACTGCTCATGTGCTGCATCACCATTTCCTCTTCAAGGGAAAAACCAATGCAAGCTCAAGAGGCAGTAGAAGGATTTCTGGCACCGTTGCCGGGGAGGATCAAGTCAAGAACTCATACAAGTAAGTGTCGCAAACCCATCTCTTGCATTTACTTTTTTGCCTCTCATTTTCCTCTCCCCCACTTCTGGAAAACAAAAATTTACAAAAATATTTGCCTTTTTTGTTTCCCTTTTTCATTTGCCCTTTTCTCTCGCTTGCTTTCTGCCTGCTTGAGTGGGGTAGTCTACCTGTACTCATGGCTAGACCCACTGCTTCGAACGATACTCCCGAGAACGAAGTTCTCAATTTCAAACAAAATGAGGAAGAAAACTTAAAGGATGCTTGGTATAGGATTTGCAATGCTCGGAGTAGATCTACTCGTAAGCAATCTACTACCGTCCTGCTTCGCAGTTTTATGTGGGTATTTACCCTTGGAATAGGTATGTTCTTGACACCATCATAGGCGGAAATTTCTTGGGTAGCCATACCATTGATTCTTACGGAGCTTTAATAAGTTTGGTAGGCTCACCCCCATTCATGGTTAATGGAACTACCTTAACTCTGGAACATGTGATGCGTAGGCTGGATATCATTGAAAATAAAGTTGCTACGATCGAACTCATTGAGAATTTGGATAAAAAGATCCACAATCAAATCACTCAGTACGGATCCAAGGTGGGAATGGCTTTGAAAAATTTAAAGGAGAAGGAACCCACAGTTAACGAAAAACTAGGTCATGATTCCGCTAGGATTGGCAAACTAGAGGATGTTATAACCAACTTGGGTTCCGCTTTTGCTGCTGTGCAGAACACTCCAAATTTTGCCCACAATAAGGCCACCAAGTCTGTTTTTGTTCCTAAAAATAGTAGTGAACCATCTAGTAAGAGAGATGAAGACCTTAAGATGATGAGTGATCACTCTACTTATGGTTTGAACACCAAAGACGACGATACGTGATTCTATCGCCTTATGCCTAGCTAAGGGCATTAAACAATAGCGCTTGTTGGGAGGCAACCCAATGAATTTATATTTTTCTTTCTCTTTTTTTGCGTCCACACCATCATAATTCTGTTATGATTGTGACTTTTGTGTTTCTTTTTGTGTTTGAGCCCAGCAAAACCTTTATGATTAGTTTGGCAATGGTTGTTTGATCCTGCTGGAAAACGACAGAAACTTTTCACTCACGAAATTATTTTTCATTTTTATTCAGAAAGAGCTTTTGAGTTGATTCTTTTTATGCTGGTTATATGCCTTTTCCCCAGGCTGTCGTAATTGTTCAGAAGTTTTGAGGTACCAGAAATATACGAAGTATACAGATTGCTACAGAGTGGTCTGTTTTTGACAGATTCTATTTTTGTTGAGTTGGTTGCTTGTTTTGATGAAACTATGAATAGTATCGGGGGGTACTAGCTATGGAAAAGTGATAATGCAGTAACCCAACACCAATATAAATAGAAATCAAAATTGCTACAGTACCTAAAGAGGTGGTAGTTTGTTTTCTTGTGCTAATGATATCACAAGTTTCTGTTTAAGTTTTGTGTTGTGAAGTTTTCAAGTTTTGGGTGATGTTCTCATGGACAAAGGGATAAAGAGTGGAAAGAGCGCAAGCTTGGGGATTCCCAAGGCATCCCAAACCAAATTCAAGGTCACCAAAAAGCCTAAGCTTGGGGATGCCCCGGGAAGGCATCCCCTCTTTCGTCTTCAATCCATTGGTAACATTACTTGGACCTATATTTTTATTCACCACATGATATGTGTTTTGTTGGAGCATCTTGTATCGTAGGAGTATTTTCTTTTTGTTGTGTCACAATCATCCTTGCTGCACACCTTTTGAGAGAGACATGCACTCATCGTGAATCTGCTAGAATGTTCATTGTGCTTCACTTATATCTTTTGAGCTAGACCATTTTGCTCTATGTGCTTCACTTAGATCTTTTAGAGCACGGCGGTGCATAACTTGGTAGTTGGCTTATGATATGAAAGTAGTCCCAAAGGTGATAGGTACCCAAAGAGGATACAATAAAACTTTCACCTTCATGTGCATTGAGTAGAAAGAGAAGTTTGATTCCTCTCAATTAGTTTTGAGACGTGGAATTGGTAATATTAAGAGTTATGTTAGTAGGGTGTTGTGAATCTAGAAATACTTGTGTTGAAGTTAGTGATTCCCGTAACATGCATGTATGGTGAACCGCTATGTTAGGAAGTCGGAGTATAATTGATCTATTGATTGCCATCCTTTGTGTTGCGGTCGGGATCGCGCAATGGTTTACACCTACCAACCCTTCCCCTAGAAGTATGCGTTTAGCACTTTGTTTCGATTAATAATAAAAAACTTTCGCAACAAGTGTGTGAGTTCTTCATGACTAATGTGAGTTCATGGTATAGATGCACTTTCATCTTCCACCATTGCTAGCTTCTCTAGTACCGCGCAATTTTCGCCGGTGCACAAACCCACCATAAGCCTTCCTCAAAACAGTCACCATACCTACCTACTATGGCATTTTCATAGCCATTTCGAGATATATTGCCATGCAACTCCCACCGTTCCGTCTCATGACTTGTGCCGTCACTCTCATATTGCCATTGCATGATCGTAAGATATAGCGAGATGTTTCAACGTCATACGCCAAGCTAGATCATTACACATCCCGGTACACTGCCGGAGGCATTTCCTATGGAGTCATCATTGTTCTAAGCTTTGAGCAGTGACTAAATAAAAGTGTGATGATCATCATCATTAGAGCATTGTCCCATGTGAGGAAATAAAAAAAAGAGGCCAAAGTTGCCCACAATAAAAAAACAGATATGGAAAGAGGCCAAAGAGACCAAACAAAAAAAGAGAGAAAAAGAGAGAAGGGACAATGCTACTATCTTTTCCACACTTGTGCTTCATAATAGCACCATGTTCTTCATGATTGAGAGCCTCTCATTTTGTCACCACCATACACTAGTGGGAATCTTTATTATATAACTTGGCTTGTATATTCCAATGATGGGCTTCCTCAAAATTGCCCTAGGTCTTCGTGAGCAAGCAAGTTGGATGCACACCCACTAGTTCTCCTTTTGAGCTTTCACATACTTATACCTCTAGTGCATCCTTTGTATGGCAATCCGTACTCATTCATATTAATATCTATTAATGGGCATCTCCATAGTCCTTTGATACGCCGAGTCAATGTGACCATCTCCTCCTTTTTTGTCTCACAACCACCACCACACTCTATTCCACCATAGTGTTATATCCATGGCTCACGCTCATGTATTGCGTGAGAGTTGAAAAAGGTTTGAGAAAGTAAGAGTGCAAAAACAATTACTTGGCCATTACCGGGGTTGTGCATGATTTAAATTAGTTGTGTGAGGATGATGGAGCATAGCCAGACTATATGATTTTGTAGGGATAACTTTCTTTGGCCTTGTTATTTCGAAAGTTCATGATTACCTTGCTAGTTTGCTTGAAGTATTATTTTTTTCATGTCAATAGCAAACTATTGTTTTGAATCTTACCGATCTGAAAATTCATGTCACATGAAAGAAGTTACAAACGACCACTATGCTAGGTAGCATTCCACATAAAAAATTCAGTCTTTATCACTTCCCTACTCGAGGACGATCAGGAGTTAAGCTTGGGGATGCTTGATACATCTCCAACGTATCTATAATTTTTTATGGTTCCATGCTATTATCTTGTCAAACTTTGGATGTTTTGTATGCCTTTTATACATTTTTTGGGACTAACTTATTAACTCAGTGCCAAGTGCCAGTTCCTGTTTTTCCGTGTTTTTGACCCTTCTCAGAGGAGGATTTTAAACGGTGTCCAAACGGAATAAAACTTCTGAAAATATTTTTTCCGGAACAAAAGATATGCACGAGACTTGAGAACCAAGGCAGGGGCCACCAAGGGACCCCACAAGCCCCCTAGGCGCGGCCAGGAGGCCCGCGCCTAGCAGGCTTGTGGGCCCCCTGTGGCTCGTCTGCCCTACCTCTTCCTCCTATAAATTCCTGAAAAATCCAAAACTGCGAGAGACATCCACGAAAATACTTTTCCGCCGCCGCAAGCTTCTGTCTCCGCAAGATCCCATGTGTGGCACATTCTGGTGCCCGGCCGGAGGGGGATTCGGATACTAAGGGCTTCTCCATCAACACCATGACCTCTCCGATGATGCATGAGTAGTTCACCATAGACCTTCGGGTCCATAGCTAGTAGCTAGATGTCTTCTTATCTCTCTTGGATCTTCAATACAAAGTTCTCCATGATCTTCATGGAGATCTGTCCGATGTAATCTTCTTTGCAGTGTGTTTGTCGAGATCCGATGAATTGTGGATTTATGATCAGATTATCTATGAATCTTATTTGAGTTTCTTCTGATCTCTTATATGCATGATTTCATATCCTTGTAATTCTCTTCGAATTGTGGGTTTTGTTTGGCCAACTTGATCTATGATTCTTGCAATGGGAGAAGTGCTTGGTTTTGGGTTCATACCGTGCGGTGACCTCACCCAGTGACAGAAGGGGTAGCGAGGCACGCATCATGTCGTTGCCATCAAGGGTAAAAAGATGGGGTTTACATCATTGGTTTGAGTTTATCCCTCTACATCATGTCGTCTTGCTTAAGGCGTTACTCTGTTCGTCATGAACTCAATACAATAGCTGCATGCTCGATAGAGGTCGATGTGTGGAGTAATAGTAGTAGATGCAGAAAGTATCGGTCTACTTGTCTTGGACGTGATGCCTATATGTATGATCATTGCCTTAGATATCGTCATGACTTTGCGCGGTTCTATAGATTGCTCGACGGTAATTTGTTCACCCATCATAATATTTGCTATTTTGAGAGAAGCCTCTAGTGAACACTA